>NW_025767024.1:1047500-1647500 GCF_003918875.1 Haliotis rubra
ATACTTGTGTTTTCTGGATTAGTCTTGAAAGCATATTTCCATGGCTGGAGAGGAATATTCTTTCACTGTTTCAATACATATAAGTATTTATTCAGAAAAAAGGAAACAAACATTATTTTGGGGCACCATAACTTGAATTTTATATAATTGTATTTAATAAATCCTGAAGCCAAATTTATTTTTTCCTTCATTTCCTGGTACAATTTTCAATAAGGTTTGGCTCTCAGTGTACCAAACAGTCAGACTAAACATAAAAATAAAACTTAAAAAATTTAAAATTCAAACATTTAAATTTTTTTTTTTTTATTTGAAAACAACCAGGATGATATAATATTACAAATAATATCTTCGCCTTTTTACTGTGTATGTTCAGAAGTAAAAGATTTTTCTGGAAACAAAGAGTCTTTATTCCTATGATGATATAGCCTGACTTGTCTATGATGAAATCCATTCATTCCGTGAGCTGTCATCCGTAAAGTATATATAGGTAATTGCCTCTGCCAGACACAAAGCATCCTCCTCACCTCAAAACATCAAACAGCTGCTGTAGCGGATATGCTTCAGGATATGCATGGCGGCTCTCTGTACATGTAAGACGATTCATTCTGCAAAATAAGAAGTTCTTTGTTAACACAACCTGTTGTAAAAATTTGAAATACAATTACGCTGGTCTTAATATTTAATATCTTAATAGCTGACAGGGTATGTTTGTTGGTTGACAATATTCCAGCTGTATGGGGGCGGTCTGTAAATAACCTGGAACAGATAATCCAGTGATCAACAGTATGAACATTGATCTATTCAATTGAGATACGATGACATGTGTCAACCAAGTCAGTGAGCTTAAGATGAATATGTGCCAGTTAAGACCACTGTGACTTAAGATGAATATTGAAGCACATGAGGTGAGGTGAGGTGAAATTGGGTTTAACGTCGTGTGCTTGAGAATATTTTGCTCATATGACGACATGCATGTGTGTGTATGTGTGTGTGCGGCTGCTTGTACTAGCCCAGACTGAAGCTGGTTTTATAGTGCTAGCTCACTGAGATACCATGCCGCAGTGAAGCATGAATACTCAGACACATTATACTGACTCCGAGCCGACCAGTCCTAATGCCGAGCGCCAGGCAGGGACCAACAAGTACCATGTTTTAACGTCTTGGTATGGCGCGGTCGGGGATCTAACCCGCGACCTTCCGCTCTCCGGGCGGACGCTCTAACCACTACACCACGGAGGCGTCACATTTTCATGTGAAATCTTTGCACATGCAACAAGCCATGCAACAAAAGGTTGTCTTATCGATTTCACAGTATCAGGGTTACATGAAAAAAAGGATTTATATTCCAGATTTATGGGAACATTTTAATTGTTATTTATTCAAACATTCTGGAATACCTATAGAATACAGATTATCTATCTGTTCACTGGATGCTGTTGAAATGGCAGCATACAGCAGCATGTGACAGTATTTCAAAATAGGTTGGCGACATTAAATTGCGATCACATTTGTTCATCCAGCAGAAAATGGGTACCCAGTGGGAAAAAATTATGTGACTATAACCCTCTAGCGCCTAACAAGCAGCTTGGTTTATCTGGGGTAATAATAATAAGATTGTTTTGAGCCGACCAGTCCTTGTTGTACCCATTAATGCCGAGCGCCAGGTAGAGACCAAAACAAGTACCATATTTTAACGTCTTTTTGGTATGACGCGGTCGGAGATCGAAACCGTGACCTTCCGCTCTCCAGGCGGACGCTCTAACCACTACACCACGGAGGCGGTATGTAGCATATGGTGTACTGTTATGACAATCAGCTTGGGCCTTAGACATGCTCATATTTAAATAGCAGAAAAACAATTTTTTCAGAACTGATACTTCATTTTGTTTTTTTGCTGTTAACTGTTGTACTCAGCAACATTCCAGCTATATGGCAGCGGTCTGTATATAACCAAATCTGGTCCAACAGATCTAGTGATCAACAGCATGAGCATCGATCTACATAATTGGGATACGATGACATGTACCGCCCGATCCTATTAGTCATCTCTTGCGACAAGAATGGATTCCAATTCTATCTCTATATAACTTTTAAGACATAAATATACAATCTGAAAATGTATTTACACAGTTCTGTCAGTGGACTAATGCTTACTCTGTGAATATATATAATTTTGATTGTAACAAATATACCCATTTAAATTGAAAAGGAGCCCCAGTCAGTTTGGAGGGGAATCTAGACTTGCTTCATTTAGGGGTTTGGCATTGCAGGGAGTGCTAGGTATTTGAGAAAATATTGTGGTTCAAGGACTGTGAGACAGACTATTCTATCAGTCACTGCCTTAATTTGTTTTTAATTTTTGCAATATGCCAGTTCTTTCTGAAAATAAATTGTCCCACTTAAACTATCTTCGATATACCTAAGAAGTATTTTGAAATGAAATTTATTCTTTTAAATAAAAGAAATATACATAGATGATATTAGAATAGATGAGTGTGTTGTTTTGTTCAGCAAGATTCCACCTACCTCATGACAGTCTGTATGTAGATATTAGGGCGAGGACGGGTAACCCGGATACCCGGGACGGGTGGGTAATGAGCTAGACCCGGGTACCCGTCTCAATACCCGGACCCGTTATGATCATGTGACTAATAGATTAAACAATGTAATATGTTATTCTTTCATGATTAAAAGACTGTATTGTCTTTCAAGATTAAAAATTATTTACAGTTACCTGTTTTGAATATAACACATGATTAAGATATTGAAAAACTTGAAATTTTAGCCCCTGAGTTGAAGAATATTTTGCCATTTCTTACAAATTTGATGTCAGGAATTAACATAACGGGTATCCGGGTAGGGTAGGGGAATAGGAGATGGCGTACCCGGGTAGAAAATTTGGACCCGTCCCAGCCCTAGTAAATATTTTCGCACCAAACATACCACTTTCTAAAGGCATAAGTAGAACTCCAAACTGTCGAGTCATGGTGACGAGCTGAAAATGCTCATTAAGTCTGAGTAAACATGGTGGGGCCACGATACAATACCTATCTTGATATTATGGATGAGGTTCGGTTTGTTTCCCAATACAGTACTATTATTTCATAAGTTGATAGTTTTCCTTTTTGTCTCTGAATCATTTGTTTCTAACTGTCAGGGAGAAAAGATGGAATATTGTAGTGGATAAACATTAGGCTTGGGGACACTGTCAGTGTTGTGCTATTTATAGCCCACTGGGGAAATACTAGAGAATTTGCATAAGTTGGCCTCAGACCACAGTTACCTCCCCTTAACTTTTACCATGACCCGGAAGGAAAATAGGAGAATATAGTGCCTTGTTTAAATGGGCTGTTCTGTGTGTGCTAATTTTTAGGGTGACTTGTGATAGCTTAATTGAAGGTAAGAGATTGTACTATACTGCAAATTTTTTTGGTTTACAATCTATACATGGTATTGACAAAATGACACCAGCCTTCCATGATTTGACCCCAAGTTCAAGGCTGTTTAGTGTGTTTCGGCTCTGAAACTTCCGGTGACCATTGTTTACAGTGGATACAGCCAAATTGACATGGTCGATCCAGGCCGATATTTTGCTGGTTAAGTGACAAGTGGCAGGTTGGTCAGCATGCAACAAGAGAACAGCCTACGACCAATATTAATTATGGTGGACTGGCATGTCACTGTAGGTAGCAAAGAAGGAAAATATTTGGGGTCTGAGGCCAATTGGTTGTTGTGCAGTGTTTGTTTGGATTCACATTTTCACATCAACATAACTTGTAATGTATCATATGCACTGCGATACAAGGGTTGTAATTTGATGTATTGTCTTGTAAGCCTCATGATGCAATACAATATTGTATTGCCGTTTTGTTTTCACTATAGTCTGTTTGCAGTGAAAACGTACCGATGAATTTCACTCTAAACAAAAAAGTAAATTGATTAAAGCGAAATTAAGATTGCGAATCCTCATAATTTTACCTTGCCAAATGAACATTTAAATCTCAGAATTTTATTCAACTTAGGATAAAGGTTGTTTAACAAACGATCATAGTTTCAAATCGCTATTATTAGTTTGTATTACAAGGGGGTATGCACATTAGATGAAACACCGAGAACAAGTAGGGCTGGTCTAAGCTAACGCTTATCACGTACAGCACGTGCATTTGTTTCACTGTTCCATCTACTGCGCTTAGCCCCTTGTAATACAAACAAATAATATCGATTTGAATCTATGATCGTTTGTTAAACAACTTTTATCCTAAGTTGAATAAAAATCTGAGATTTAAATGTTCATTTGGCAAGGTAAAATTATGAGGATTCGCAATCTTAATTTCACTTAATTTGGTTTACTTCTTTGTTTAAAGTGAAATTCATCGGTACGTTTTCACTGCAAACAGACTATAGACTGAGTGAGTATGGTTTTACGCCGCTTTTAGCAATATTCCAGCAATATCACGGCGGGAGACACCAGAAATGGGCTTCACACATTGTACCCATGTACAGAATCGAACCCAGGTCTTCGGCGTGACGAGCGAATGCTTTAACCACTAGGCTACATCACCGCTCCTACCCTACTAGAATAAAGCTCAAGTAAATCAGGTTGTGGCTATTTATCACTATGGTGAAACCAATTAACAAGGTTACGGTACAGACAAACCCAGAATGATGGTGAATTTGGGATCGAAACCTGAATCATAGTTTCATGTCTAAGGGACACAACACCACAAATTGTGTCGTCAACTTAGACTGGGAACCACTTCTTCTCCATGGGGCAGTGTTGGGAATTGGCTTAAATCTCATAATTGATGATTGGTTCATTACAACCAATCAATCATCGAAAATAATTGGTTAGCGTCATTTATCAAATTTTCCTGGTTATGTTTGTTAATGCACACAAAATAAAAGAAAAAACATGTAGTTCTCGTTTTTTTGCAAATTGCACAAAATGCATTTGCAAATTTCACATCTTTAAAGGATGACTAGTATGTTAGGAACATGAACTTCATGGAGCCTTTAAAATAAATTCAATCATGAATTGGAAGAGCTTGTAGTGCTAATGAAATGTAACCATGGTAACAGACAAAACCAACCTTGTGAAAAATATTGTTATTGCAAACAAGTGTTCCAAAATTGTTTGTGTTGATTATGAGAAAACATGATCAATTGCTAGGTCATTTTGTCATTGCAACCAATCTTCGATTATTTCAATTAATCGGACCCCCACTACCATGAGGTCACCTTGACCTTAATGTTTGTTGACCTAATTGGAGCACAGCCCTCATAAATATTTTCATAATGTTTTCATAGTCCTAATACAGACAGGAACTTCACAATACTCCTTCACAGTGTACAATGGTTCTCTGGGTTAGGACACATTTAATGGCCAGCCCGGGGCAGACACCCTGATCAATCAAACTGGTCTACCATGTTTCTCATGGCTATTTTGAACCTTCAAGTCTAGAGGATCAGGTCCTACAAGGACGAAACATACAGACAGACGTTTATTCAGAAACGCGATGATATATAGGCCTTCTTAAGACTTGACATCTTAAAAATATTTACAGTTGATGAAAACATGGTATGAACTTTATATGGTGTATCCAAATGCACAAGATTAGCCGTTTGTTTTAAATTTCATTTGCAAGTTTTGGACTTCCGATACGTCTGATTAAATTTAAATTGCTAAAACTAATAGAAACGGCCAATTTAAAAAAACTGTAACTTAAAGTGAATATTGTAGCATATGGTTTACTGTTATGACAATCAGGTAGGGCTAAATACATGCTCATGTTTAAATAGTAGAAAAACAACATTGCTTCATGAAAACTTCTATATACTTGCCTTTTCAATCATTTCCCAATTATATTTTGTTTTATTATGTACAGCGCACTCAACAATATTCCAGCTATATGGCAGCGGTCTGTAAATAATTGAGTTTGGTCCAAACAGATCTAGAGATCAACAGCATGAGCATTGATTTATGCAAATGCGATATGACGACACGTGCCATCCAAGTCAGCGAGCCTAACCCCCTGATCCCGTTAGTAAGCATGGCTTGCTGAAGACCAATTCTAGCCCGGATCTTTGTAGGTTTCCACTTATCCAATTTGACTTGCAAGAAGTCTCAAACATGCAATACGATTGCTGAAACATTTTGTTATTCTCATACATACAAACACGACTAACAGCATTCAAGGTGATTTGGAAAGGAATTCATGATTCCTTGAATTATTCCGTGGGCAGAAAAGAAAACCTATCATCATGTGTCTGGTTTATAACCCTGGCTGTTAATAAGGTCAGTATTTCATGGCAGCAAGAAAGACAAGAGTTGGTACAGTTTAAATATATACATTTTCCAGTTTTCATCACCAGCGTTGAATAGCGCTGTGGTGATGAAAACTGAAAAATAATAAAGGAATGCTTGAACTTTCCTTTGATCCTTTATTAGTTTCTCTCAGTATACTATCCCTCTCCTCTCCCCAATCATACATTACATTTCAATGTCAGCAGACATAAAGTGTGCATAGAGTAATTGCTATTTCTACTACAGCTGACCCGTGAAGATCTGGGTTAGAATGAACCTTCAGTAACTCATGCGTGTCTAAAGAGGCAACTAACGGGATCGGGTGGTCAGGCTCGCTGGCTTGGTTGACACATGTCATCGGTTCCCAATTGCGCTGATCGATGCTCATGCTATTGATCACTGGATTGTCTGGTCCAGACTCAATTATTTACAGACCGCCACCATACAGCTGAATATTGCTGAGTGCGGCGTAAAACTAAACTCACTCACTCACTCTATTACGGCTTATTACATATCATTGTTAATAAACACGTTCTAAACAAAGAGGGTAAAAAAATACCAAAGGCATGGAAACAGGTTAATTACAATCTGATTAAGCAAGAAATCTTGTAGTTTTATAGTATCTATGTTTTTCTTGCTGGACTAGCAAACAAATACGTTCAACTTTTATCAATTAATTGTTCAAAGCTTCATTTTGTTACCATAATTACAGCATTAGTGAATTGTTAGTTTTCCCTTTGAATCCAAATAATACGCTTTCATAACTACAATGAACTCTGCCTTCAGTATAGGTCCCATGTCAATCTGACAGTTTGGTTGTGATAATTACATAATGCATTGTGACATACATCCCTCACAAAAATCTACACAATCAATAACAACATTCTGTATGATACAATCATTTGTTGCATAATGCTACCATTATTATTCCAGCTTGGTACTTTTTCAGAATAACATAGTCTGAAGGAGTTCTTGTACAACCAAAATTGTACAAAATTAAGTTTAATGACAATCATGTTTTTTTATGACTACACAAAACATGAACCGACTGAAAAACTGACAATAAAAGGTCTAAAAAACAACCAGTCTTCAGTCTAGGAAGTCTCTTACAAGTGTCAATATAAGCCACAAACCTTGTCTGTCACCTTTCTGGAGTGAGTGAGTGAGTTGTTTTACGCTACTTTTAGCAATATTCCAGCAATATCACGATGGGGGGACACCACAAATGGGCTTCACACATTGTACCCATCGAACAACAGGGAATCGAATCCGGGTGAGAGAACCCTTTAACCGCCAGGCTACCCCTTCACCCCAACCTCTCTGGAGGAATAATTGCATATTAAACTATTTTGAACATCCGGCACATGGATGACCAGTTACTGTTTTGTTTCCTTTCCAAAATCAAAAGAATACAATTACCACATATACGAAGACCTAATTGTGTGATGATTAAGGTGAATTTGCACTTATTTGATAGCAAAAAGGCATAAAATGTTAATAAAGTCAGTCTGAAATACTAACTGAATTCCAACACAGAGGAATGGAAATTGATCAACCGAAAAGCCCCATAAGCAAACATGTTCCCTGACTGGGTAAACTGGGTCACTGGTAGACGTGTATCTGATTTCAAGACAAGAAAACATCTTATCAAAGGACACAATCAATCGTATTGTGTCGCTACAGATGTGAGATACATATCATTATGCCGTGAAGCATCGATAATTGATGTCAGGGATATCATTAAAGAGATAAAGTACTGCCGACTAAAGGTTATGCACCATCCAATTCTTTCATGTGGCTTTCGTCCATCCATTATGTCTGCAATCATATCAAAGAATCTGATGGTCCATAACTTCGTTGAGTTGTAAACATAAACAGTCACAGATTATTATCATTATGTGTGTGTGTTTGTTGTTTAATGCTGTACTCAGGAATTTTCCACATTTCTGACAATTATGGTGTAGTCTGTAAATAATCAAATCTGGACCAAACAACCATGTGACTGCTGTTGAAAGCAATGATCCAGATTTCTGACCATTATGGTGTAGTCTGTAAATAATCAAGTCTGGACCAAACAATCCCATGACTGCTGTTGAAAGCAATGATTCAGATATCTGACCATTATGGTGTAGCCTGTACACAATCAAGTCTGGACCAAACAATCCCATGACTCCTATAGTAAGCAATGACCTAATTTCTGACCATTATGGTGTAGCCTGTACACAATCAAGTCTGGACCAAACAATCCCATGACTGCTATTGTAAGCAATGACCTAATTTCTGACCATTATGGTGTAGCCTGTACACAATCAAGTCTGGACCAAACAATCCCATGACTCCTATAGTAAGCAATGACCTAATTTCTGACCATTATGGTGTAGCCTGTACACAATCAAGTCTGGACCAAACAATCCCATGACTCCTATAGTAAGCAATGACCTAATTTCTGACCATTATGGTGTAGCCTGTACACAATCAAGTCTGGACCAAACAATCCCATGACTGCTATTGTAAACAATGATCCATGCAGTCAGATTATGATGATGTGTATCAACCAGGTCACCTAGACTGACAATCCAATCCCTTTAGTCACCAATGGAGCCAGTTTAGGTACCTTAAGACCATTTCTAGTCCAAAGTACCCACATGTATATGATTGAATTCATTTAAAAAAACAACCAGTCTGTCAGTTACTGTCAACCAATACAACCAGTGTGTCAATTACTGTCAACCAAAACAACAGCTCAGACAACAGAATGTTAATATTGCTCCCAAACCCATGACAGATCAGAGCCTTTACCAAGTTCGACCCAACATTCAAATCCAGACAAAACACACCACGAACACATCCATACAAACTTACTTTGTTCTGTTGAGGGAAAATAAAATGCTCAACATTCCTTTCAGTTGTGCTTGAGTAACTTTGATGTCTGGCCCAAGTCTATATTGAGCCTCAGTCACAGTGAACTCATCACAGCATTCAACAGGTCCCCCCGACGTCATTGTGCAAGTCATCACAGGCTATTTCACGTCAGTTCCCCTTCACCAGTTAACTACAATAGCTGTCTCAGGCGACCACACAATGCCTGGCTAGGAGACGGCTTAATGTACCGTATGAGGCTCAAAGAAGCACTGATCTGGATACCATGGGGGACTTCTCAAAGATTTTTTTTTACTTTTAAAAATGAGCATTGTCTACGTTGCTTCGACTGAACTTTAGCCATATGATGTTCCTCGATGGTGGCAGGTATGACGTAAATCTGTTTTAAAACGAAGCATGGGTATGGTACATACAAACCAAAAAACACAATCCAGGTGAATCTGGGATTCAAAGCTGTCAAAGGTTTGTGGTAGGTTTATAAAACAGAACATGCACATCGGTGCCATCCATGATTACTGAGTGATAGAGTGAGTCAGTTCAAGGCCTCTTTTGGTAATATACCAGTCACGTCAAGGTCAAATATACCAAAAATGGTCTTAACATTTAGGATCTATCATCTAAATCTGAATCTTGTACTGATAAACTAATGGTAAACCTGGAAAATCCCTCACCCCCTTGGGCTCTTAACAGATTGGTGACCTTTTGCTACGACAACATATTGCACAAAATAGGTACTGTTCCATCCCCGAAATAACATCCCCAAAAGAAATGTTTATAAAAAAATATGCAGACTAAGTTGGAATGACTGCATTCCCTATTCCTGTTCATTAAAGGAATTGGAACTATATTCCAACCATCCTTCCCAAGAAGGCCTTGGAACATTAATTAACTTCAAAACTGCAAAGACCACATCGCTTCCTGCATTTTCAACATGTTAAAGGTTCCATGCTAACAGGAAAAATTCAGAGCGGAAAGTCTCAAGTGGTTGTTTTTGACATTTTAAATCGAAATGCCCTTGAAATGATATATAGTCCATGGTCTGATTTCAATCCAAGAACACAATATGAAAAATGTAGGGGTCAGAAGACAGCCCCCTGCCTGAGCATAGTCTTGGAATGTCCTATAAGTATTTCCTTTCGTATCCTTAACACATGACAGCATTTTCACAAAAGGAACATTTATTTTGGGCCCATCATGCTCTGCTAGGTCTGTTTGTATCGGGGATGACATGCCACTCCTTTCAGTGAGATAAACACATGGATTGTGTTAACAATCAACTCTTCATGGTTGACCTAACCTTCAGAAAATTCATGGTTTGGAAATTGTCAAAGATTATGAATCGTATGGCTCTCTGGGAGAATTTGTCAATAAAAATATTAACTGTCTACAGCTCCACTTATTTTCTTGTAGCTATTGTGCATAAATAATATATTGTATATGCGAGTCTCTCGTTCTTGCTTACAGTGACATGTTTATTACTGGTATCTTTAGGATTGACAGATAGTGTGAGAAACACACATATCTCCAGATGGAAAAATAATATCAACTTGTTGCTTGTGCATGAGACACAGATGTTTAAATCTAACCTTAGAAACTCATCCCTTTTAAAAACACCTTAAATTTATAGACATTGTCTTTGTTTCTTCAACAAGGTTATGAAATAATAACTGTCATCATATTGTAATATGGAGATTGGAAAGAGTACATAGATTCAAAGTGAGTGAATGAATCTAATTCACATGTCAGATGTACGTGCGAGCAAAACCTCAGTTGATATCAATGATGATGAGTGAGTTTACTTTTACGCCGCACTCAGCAATATTCCAGCTATAAGACGGTGGTCTGTAAAAAATCGAGTCTGGACCAAACAATCCAGTGATCAACATCATGACCATCGTTCATGATGACCGTACGATGACGTGTCAACCAAGCTAGCGAGCCTGACCACCCAATCCCGTTAGTCACCTCTTACAACAAGCATGGGTTATTGAAGATCAATTCTAGCCCGCTGGATCTTCACGGGTACCA
The DNA here is from genome assembly GCF_003918875.1 of Haliotis rubra. Lineage (NCBI taxonomy): Eukaryota > Metazoa > Mollusca > Gastropoda > Lepetellida > Haliotidae > Haliotis > Haliotis rubra. The sequence goes on from NW_025767024.1 coordinate 1,058,713, forward strand.
GTGATGATGAACACTGGGATGGTGCTGACAGCCTAGAAATATAATCAAGCCCAATACAAGATTTAAACCCCAAATATAGGTTTCTGTCTCATCTAAAGAAAGCAACTCTGCACAGCTAAGGCCTATAAAGAAAATGTAGTGGTTCCGATTACCCGACCGACCCTTGAATTCTGGTGCCAACCCTAGGTTTTCAGAGGTATGAATAGCAAGCTTTCGGCCATTGTTTTTTCCTGGCACCAATGGACATGGGTCATTCTGATAAAGACAGTCAACATGATGGCCGCAAGCTTGATTCAATAAACAATTACTCATTGATAAATGTGTTATTAGTTCTTACTCTACTTCTAAAAAAAAATGTAAAAAAAAAAAAAAGAATTCCTACCTACCCTAAATTTTAAAGAGGTGTAATTGGAACCACAACATTTTTGGGGGGGACCTAATTGAGAAGACACTAATAGTATCCAAGGAGATAGGTGTCCTGTTCTTTTGATTTTACTTATATATGAGCAAGTTTAGTTTTAAGCCACTTTTAGCAATATTCCAGCAATATCACGGCGGGGGACACCAGAAATGGGCTTTACACATTGTACCCATGTGGGGAATCGAACCCAGGGCAAACGCGTTAACCAATAGGCTACCCAATAGGCTACCCCACCGCTTTAGTATTCAAGGAAATAGATGTCCTGTTCTTTCAATTTTATTTATATATTAATCATGGCGTTGAGCACAATGTGGGGCTAAACCTCAAGTGATGCAGATCTCCACTGCAACCCACAGCATGGGCACTCACAAACCTAACTATTATCAGGACATAGGCGGATCCAGCATGGGGGTGCAGGGGTGCGCAACCCCATATTTGTCCTGAAAGTTTATTAAATGACCATTGAAACTCTCATGCATGCACGCACACACACACAAACACACTTTCTCAAAAAGTTTTTTTTATTTTTTGTTTTGTTGCATTTTTCAACATTTTATACAAACAGTTAACAATGATATTCTACTTTCCAGTATACATGATGAACAATCAAATAGTTTTAGCAGAATAAATCATGACATGATGACTAGAACGTGTAGAAAGCATTGATATTACAACTAATTATTGACGAACACTTTGTTAGCATATAATATTCGAACAGTTTATGTTAAAGAAAACTTGAAAAGATGGCATAATGTTGTTAAACTTATTTCGAAAAATTAGTTCCTTGAAGAGAAATAAGATGATATTTATTGGATCACTGTTTTTATTTGGAAAACCAAGCATTACATGTTTCTTTCCAATTTTGAGTTTTATTTGTGCTTTAGCATGTAGCCAGTTCTCAAGTTTTTTCCATATATGGTTGACCTTGCTACAAGACCAGAATAGGTGGATAGTTGTTTCTATATCTTCAGAGCAAAAACTGCAATTACTAGTGTCTTAATATCCTATCTTTTCTAAGAAATTGTTTGCTGGCAAGATATGGTGTAAAAGTCTCAAAAACTTGTATCCGCCCTTGCAGGATTAACCAAGACTTGAACCCCCTATTATTGGTTCTGACAAGTTCATGGGACAAAACTCTGTACTGCAAAATGCAGTGTTTCAGACTACCTAGTTCCCGGTGCCCATGTGTACTATGAACAGCTTAGGCATATGTATATTTGCTTGTCCATTCCAGTTTGAAAACACAAGCAAATAAATGGATACACAATATAGAACAAAAAGGAACTGTAGCCATGGTAACTTCTTCATAGAAGTCTATATTACAGCTCCTGTCCACAAGGATTTCAGACTTCCCAGGAGCAGCAAACTAGGAAAATATTTACTTATTTTTTGAAAATTCAACTTTTCTTAACTGTTTTACATCATTTAATACTCCATTCAATGTGATGATGTGAACATACTTATATACATCATTTTGCCATTTATTGATGCTCTTTTCAGAGAAATACAAGCCAGGGCTTAGATTTTCGAAGCTCTCTTATCGCTAAGATATTCGTAAGTGCTATACATTAACATTAACTTACAACTATCTTAGCGCTAAGAGAGCTTCGAAAATCTAAGCCCAGGTTATTACATTATTCATAAGTATGTTAACATAAATTTAAAATCCCCATTTAGGAATTTTTGCTGACATTTGCAGCAGACTTTGGGCTGAATATTGGGCCCAAGTTGGTCTAGATTACCTCTTGTTTAGACAAAAGAATGAACAGACTGTCTCGGTCAAACGCTAAGGTTATCTGATGGAACATCATGCGATGATGATGATGATGATGATGATGATGATATTAATATTGATAATAATGTGTGCTGCTGTTTCCACTGCTGTGACCTTGCCGTCGTTTTTAAGCATGTAACATTATACAGAAGGTATCATGCATGCATGGAAGAATTGCTACCATTATGCATCAGAAATACCGATTGACTCAGTGATCAATATATAACTAGGACAGAAACTAACCTTGCAGAACAAAGCAGTTACGTCCTACTAATGACCCACCACACCTGGTTGTTGTGCTTCAGGTATCACAACAATTTATTGCCATGTTCCAACGGAAAATCGTTAAAGCCGATAGAAATGAAGTCAGATTTTTCCTGATATTAATGTGTGATGATAAATTCTACTTCAGTTACGACCTTTCTATGATCTGTTTTGAAGACTTGCAGTACAATTGAGTTGTTTGGTGTAAAGCGTTTTTTTTTTTTAAATACTGTTTTTTCATCATGCTCATGTCTTTATGGACAAGTCAGATCTTGTACTGAATGCATCACATTAAACAATCATTCAATGAATCTCAAATACCACAGCTACATTAGACCCTCAAGAAGGACATGGCATTCAATACCTCTCATACTGTACCCACACCAAACCTTCCCTGATGATACAGTGTTCAATACATCACATACTGTACCCACACCAAACCTTCCCTGATGACATAGTGTTCAATACATCACATACTGTACCCACACCAAACCTTCCCTGATGACATAGTGTTCAATACATCACATACTGTACCCACACCAAACATTCCCTGATGACATAGTGTTCAATACATCACATACTGTACCCACACCAAACCTTCCCTGATGACATAGTGTTCAATACATCACATAATGTACCCCCACCAAACCTTCCCTGATGACTGATGACATTCCTGATGTGTTCAATACATCACATACTGTACCCACACAAAACCTTCCCTGATGACATAGTGTTCAATACATCACATACTGTACCCACACCAAACCTTCCCTGATGACATAGTGTTCAATACATCACATACTGTACCCACACCAAACCTTCCCTGATGACATAGTGTTCAATACATCACATACTGTACCCACACCAAACCTTCCCTGATGACATAGTGTTCAATACATCACATACTGTACCCACACCAAACCTTCCCTGATGACATAGTGTTCAATACATCACATACTGTACCCATACTGATGACATAGTGTTCACCATCAAACTGTACCCACCCCTTCCCTGACATAGTGTTCAATACATCACATACTGTACCCACACCAAACCTTCCTGATGACATAGTGTGACAATGTTCAATACATCACATACTGTACCCACACCAAACCTTCCCTGATGACATAGTGTTCAATACATCACATACTGTACCCACACCAAACCTTCTCTGATGACATAGTGTTCAATACATCACATACTGTACCCACACCAAACCTTCCCTGATGACATAGTGTTCAATACATCACATACTGTACCCACACCAAACCTTCCCTGATGACATAGTGTTCAATACATCACATACTGTACCCACACCAAACCTTCCTGATGACATAGTGTTCAATACATCACATACTGTACCCACACCAAACCTTCCCTGATGACATAGTGTTCAATACATCACATACTGTACCCACACCAAACCTTCCTGATGACATAGTGTTCAATACATCACATACTGTACCCACATACTGTACCCAAACCTTCCTGATGACATAGTGTTCAATACATCACATACTGTACCCACACCAAACCTTCCTGATGACATAGTGTTCAATACATCACATACTGTACCCACACCCTTCCCTGATGACATAGTGTTCAATACATCACATACTGTACCCACACCAAACCTTCCCTGATGACATAGTGTTCAATACATCACATACTGTACCCACACCAAACCTTCCCTGATGACATAGTGTTCAATACATCACATACTGTACCCACATCAAACCTTCCCTGATGACATAGTGTTCAATACATCACATACTGTACCCACACCAAACCTTCCCTGATGACATAGTGTTCAATACATCACATACTGTACCCACACAAAACCTTCCCTGATGACATAGTGTTCAATACATCACATACTGTACCCACACCAAACCTTCCCTGATGACATAGTGTTCAATACATCACATACTGTACCCACACCAAACCTTCCCTGATGACATAGTGTTCAATACATCACATACTGTACCCACACCAAACCTTCCCTGATGACATAGTGTTCAATACATCACATACTGTACCCACACCAAACCTTCTCTGATGACATGGTGTTCAATACATCACATACTGTACCCACACCAAACCTTCCCTGATGACATAGTGTTCAATACATCACATACTGTACCCCCACCAAACCTTCCCTGATGACATAGTGTTCAATACATCACATACTGTACCCACACCAAACCTTCCCTGATGACATAGTGTTCAATACATCACATACTGTACCCACACCAAACCTTCCCTGATGACATAGTGTTCAATACATCACATACTGTACCCACACCAAACCTTCCCTGATGACATAGTGTTCAATACATCACATACTGTATCCACATCAAACCTTCCCTTAGGACATAGTTTTTTCAACATCACACCTTCTCATGACATAGTGTTCAAAAACATACTGTATCCACATCAAACCTTCCCTTAGGACATAGTTTTTTTCCCACATGACAAGCAAAAAAAAAGACTTGCGGAAATATTTTTACACAAAGCAATCATAGTCATGACTTTCTGAAAATAATTGCTGGCATCTGAAGGTAATTTTCAAGTCCATTTAGTCGTAATGGCAATATTCACTCTCAACAAGATGCTACTGATGGTGGCAGAAAACGATCATTTAGATTTTTACCCACATCATTCTAAATGTCTTGTTAAGTTGCTTTCAGAAAAAGGATGAAGAAAGCTTCATCAGATGTGGCAGTTCATATTTGCTGATCGCTATTCAACTAATTGCTGATGTTGTGGTCTGTAACATAACATGAAAGACCCAGCGCAAACAACTCCAGCTCTTCGCTAATATTAATGGCTGTTCGTAAGCATCCTTTAAGTATTGACAATGATGTTTTCCTTAAAACTCATTGACAACACAACATCAATGGAAGAAAATTACATGCACCAATACAAATTGAAGTCTCTGTCCATGTTGTTATACACGTAATGTGAACTGTCAAAACATTAACACTTGGGAATATCCCATAACAAAGTGAGTGAGTTTAGTTTTTTGCTGCGTTTAGCAATATTCCAGCAATATCACAGCGGGGGACACCAGAAATGGGCTTCACACATTGTGCACATGTGGGGAATCAAACCCGGGTCTTCGGCGTGACAAGTGAACGCCCTAACCACTAGGCTACCCCACCGCAACTCCAATAATAGACATATATACTTCCTAGAATCAACAAGGACGACTTCCAGTGAACCAATGAAACATGGTTGGTTTGTTGGTTGTTTAACGCCGCACTCGGCAATATTCAAGCAACATGGTGACAGTCAGTAAATAATCGAGTCTGGACCAGACAATCCAGTGATCAACAGCATGAGCATATCAATCTACGCAATGGGGACACGATGACATGTGTCAGCCAAGTCAGCGAGTCTGACCATCCGATCCCGTTTGTCGTTTCTTACGATAAGCATGGGTAGCTGAAGATTAATTCTAATCCGGATCTTTACGGGGACAATGAAGTATAATATTCTTGAAAACAGTTCTCAATAAGGAGATGAACCCAATGTATTTAGAACTTATTAGGGGTTAAACAGTATGCTCTTACCACGGTATGGTACGTATTGCGGTACAAGGCCTTCGGTTTGGTCCGTTTCAGTATATGAGATATGATCATATGCAGAAAATTGACAATAAGAGCTAAACCTAGATAGATTTTGACAAAAGATTTGATTTGTAGACATTTTAGAAAGGTTCAAAAAGGTTAATAATGAAATGACAGTACGAAAACCGAAAATACCAAATTTTTGGATTGCATTACGGTATACCCAACCGAAGGCAAAATACTGTGGTTCTACTAATACCGCATTACACCGTTAGCCCTACAATTTATAGGTTTCTTTCAAATGTGGATGTGATTTCAAACAGTTACAGGTATTAAACGGTGATATGGATCAGACAAGATGAGTAAACTGAACATAGGAGCAAAGTCCAATTGATACTTATAGTTAGCTTCAACCAAGACTGAACCAAATGAAATGAAGGTCAAGGTCACCAAACCTTTCTTATAGTGTGATGAACCCAGGTACCAAATATGAAAAGAATCTAGTGAACGGTTCTTAAGATATTCCAATTCGTACGTACGTAGACGTGACGGCTTAGTCTCTGAATACTATATTGCCCGCTTTGCGCTAAACGAGCGGCAGGGGATAATTAGGTTTCTGGTCTGTCAAACGATGCAACTCACTGACCCAGCTGGTCATCTAAATATCACTGGGCCTATAATACGATGCCTGCCTCTAGTCAGTCTCACAGTCCCTGAACGACATTATTTCCCCTACAGCCTAGCCCTCCCTGCAATGCTGAAGCTCTGAATGATGCAAGTCTAGATTTCCTTAGGTTCTGAATCTCCCATCTCACTGAGACTCCTTTTCAATATAAATGGGATTATTTGTTTCAGAGACTAAGCGTTTGTCTATCGCTGTCCTCGGAGTAAGACTTTCACGGTATTAACTGTCTGTCTCACAGTTCCTGAACCGTATTGTCTTCCCTTCCACTACTGTTGGAAATTGGTTGAAATCTCACAATTATGAACATTTGGTTCTCTGTTGTTGTTTTTAGAAACTGCACAAATTACATTTGCAAATTTCACATCCAGTGTAAAATGATTCAGTTCCAGTGTAACATAAACTTCCCAGATTCTTTAAGAAATATTCAGTCATGACTTTTCAGAAAGTGAAGTGAGTTTTCTTAGAAATAAACACGCTTTCAGGCCCTGACAACGTCCTAGATATGTTCTATCATCAAGTATTTCAAACTCTATTACAGCGGTTCCAAATGCGTTTGTGTTCGATTATGAGAAAATGTGATCGATTGCTTGGTCATTTGGCCACAGCGACCAATCTTCGACTATTTCAATTAATCGGACCACCACTACCTTCCACACAGCCCTCCCTGCAATGCTAAAGTCCTGAATGAAGCAAGTCAAGATTTCCTCAGGTTCTAAATCTCCCATCCCACCTGGGCTCCTTTTCAATATAAATTGGTTTAATTGTTACTATCAAAATCATATATAATCAGAGACTTAGTGTTAGTCCAGTATGGTGCTGGCAAACGGTATGGTCCTTGAAACACAGTCAGCTTCAAGCAAGAATGAACCAAGTTTCTGGTCTGTCAAAATATGAAACACAGTGACCCAGCTGTAGGGGTGGAAATAACCCATTGCCCGACACCCGAGTCCAGTGGGTTTTTTTGTCGGGCAAGCAAATTTGGATATCACACTGTACCGGTGTCCAGTTGACTTTCCAATATTATTTATGTTGTTTATTTAAAAATTAACAAGAAAACGGACGGTATAGTGGAAAAATTATCAGGGCAAGTGATTTTACATGTGCCACTGTACCGGAGTACACTAAAAGTTTTAAAGTTATTTCCACCCCTGAGCTGGTCCTTTATATTTCAGGATGGTGGGTTAGCCTAGTGGTTAAAGCGTTCGCTCGTCACTCTGAAGACACAGGTTCGATTCCCCACATGGGTACAACATGTGAAGGCAACTTCTGGTGTCCCCAGCTGTGATATTGCTGGAATAGTGTTAAAAGAGGCGTAAAACTAAACTCACTCACATTCCTTTAAATTGCATTGGTTCACTAATACATATCTGCCTCTAATAGGCATCGGGTCATCGGCTTGAACAAATTTAATCTGAAGAATAATGACAATTATTATGGATATACAACATCTTTAATTGTGGAGGTGACGTTTCGACATAGGTTCTAATGTCGTTGTCAAAGCGACATTTGAACCAATGTTGAAACGTTGACAACGACATAAGAACCTATGTCGAAACGTTGCCAAAAGTAAAATGCTTTTAATATTTAGAAGGAATATTACTTTGACTGGTGATGTTATTCTTATTTTTTTCCCCTCCTGCCTTTAGGTTTTCTGAGGACAAAAATCCTTAAAACAAGAAATAAAATTGGTCTGGCCTAATTAAATAAAGAAAAATAGAATTAAAAAACGTGAACACAGACATGTACATCAGTCTCTGGAAACTAAAGAAACATTGAATTCAGGACTCGTTTCTTGAAACAAAATGATTCAGATCAAAAATAGAACCCCAGCACAATGATATGAAAACAACAAAAGATGTTTCCCGGTGTCCTTGTGTATATAGGCTGTTGGCCTTTATGCATGCACTGAACACCATTTCTGTAACAGTGTGGCTGCACAGGCCTTGACCTTTGATGAAATTGACATTCTTAGAGCGATCCATATCTGTAATATCATTTGACACTGAACATGACACATAAAAATTATGCCAATAGAGATTGGATGGAACTACCCAAGTAATCATACAGCACTGTTCTGAAAACAATAAATCCCCAACAATTCATGTATAAAGGAACAGATGGATTATTTGATATATGCCTAATGCATATTATGCATACTAACCAATTTTTAAAACATCTAGAATTTCCAAGTCTTTGAATGGCATTTAGAAGTGATTCGTGTTAGTATACTGTTACAGGGAATCTTGATGTATGTAAATTTCTTTATAATAAGGGACCGTTCACAACTCATGGCTGGGGCTGGGGGTGGGGTGATGTTGATTTTTATGGAGAAGCATGTCCCCCCACTAAAATATATGTACAAAATAAGGGACCCCCCTGCATGTCATGTACAAAATCAATGACGACCCCCTTCCCCTTCCCATAATTTCTAAGCATAATTTTAAACATATTTTTATGTACAAAATTGCTTACCCCTCCCCTAGTAAATGTGCACAAAATTTATGACCCCCCTAGCTCCCCAGACCAAAATGGGTGACCCACCCTCAAAATCATCATCATCCCCCTAGCCATAAATTATAAACGTCCCTGAGGAAGATGTTTCAGGGTATATTTTCCCTCCTTAATCTGAACAAGTGAAATTTAAATCTGATTTATATTCAGACAAGTAAAGATAAAATATCTATTTAAGGAGATTGTAAATAATATTGACTGAGTGAGTTAAAATGTAAAATCAGCATTATTACAGGCAATATCGATGACACATTGACAGCGAGTTTATACACTTTGTAAATAGTAAGCTATTGAGAACAGAATACTGGAGATTAATACAATATCCTTAACATTAAATTCACCTAATAAACAATATACTCTCTTTTTAATCAGCAGATGGGAATATTGTTTGAAAATGACAATTTCACCAATTGATTTATATTCAATTCTAATTTATCACAGCTATGGACTGTTGTATGTACAATAACAATTGTAACCAATTACCTTTTAATTGTATCGATACAAGACAATATAACTCGCTTGTTTCATTTTATGAAAACAACAACAAACAAAACCCACACTTTAAACAACTAAATATGAATAAAACAGCACACCTTATCCAAATAAACTACAAATCACCATCAAGTTTGTGCCTAAAGGATAAAATATGACCACTCAATTATTGTTACTGCCTTTAGATTAAAGTCAAATTTCTTTAAAAGAAACAAAAATTAATTTATCTAGACGGTATACCAACACAAAACCAAAAAACAAGTGGCGACATTGGAAGTCCGAAAGCTGCCGAAATTATCGAGTAGTTTAGAGGGCCCAATCAACAAATTGATACCAACTTCCTGCTTCGAACCAGGTTCCAATCACCTCCCCCCTGTTTTGGGTGATTCCATATTGCGTAATCCAGTATTCCCCTCCTAGCTATGCGATAAAAATGTCTCGGTCACTATTCTTTTAGACTGAAAAAAAACACACAGGCCGGAGTCTCGTGACGTCAATGTGCTACAAACAATCCGCAACATTAGTGATGCAGAAATCAGCTAGTGGCGATAAAATCCGACTACAGAAACAAGCTCCACTAACGTAACGCACAACAGTATACTAAATTCCCCCCGACAATTAAAACAGCATACACCGCAATAACCCTTCGCAAAATAGTTCGGTTGAGATGGAAATATTCGCTGTTTCTGCCGCTCGGGTTACAAGTTATGTACACCATATTGTATAACACGTCTGGTGATCGGGAATGAACCGCGGATCCAGGCCTCGGACGTGTCTGCTTGAAGGCTGAATTACCCCACCTCGTGGAAACCTCGCGAATTGGGTCTGCGGGTTCACGAGCTATCTCGCGCCGTAAATCTGCTTCGGGGTTTTCTTACCTGTAATGGCGATTGCTGGCGACGAGACACGTTGTGGTGTCATCCACTGTGATCGTAAGGACAGCGTTAATCATCCAGATATATCCAGTGGATGAAAGTCTCTGGTCAGGATGACACACATTCTCTACATGATTTAGACCGACTTCCATTCAAACATGCTCCATGGCTTCCCAGCTATTATTTGGACCAGTCCACTTTTCACGACAGGTAGGGCAGGTTGTTATAATAGTTGACATGCCGACGCCTCCGCAAACGGGTTGAAATACACATCTGTTGATATGAAATCGATTGCAGGGGGCTGTATTAATCAACAGCGCAGCTTTAATACACTTTCGGAGCCATTGTTAGGGCTGATTCTATGGATTGTGCGTAGAAGATAATAGGTATTCTTGCCAAATAGGAGTGCAAATGGGTCGCGGTTGTTGACCTAATTTATAAGCTCGTGGTATTCGTGCAACAAGATCGCTGTTCCACTTATGTCTAAAATTATAAACGTGACGTTTTCACCGCTACCAAGTTGCGTCATAAGAACACAACCCGACAATTATTGTCTGGGTTTGACCTTTCGCTAGAAATGGGTCAGTTTCGTTATCTGCAAGATGTTTAATGAATGCAACGTGCCGCGTTGAGGTTCAATTATGTTCCAGAGATATTAAACCAGTACATATTTTATTCATACCAATTGTACCCACATCATTACACTTTAATACTCACAATTGTTGTTTTGTCATTAACTACATATCAAATCGATACTGTCAATATGGCGTATTTATTTATGAATGTGTTTTTGTTCATTTGAACAAACACATGATAAATATTGAAAGGAAATTTGACATAAAGGCCCAAGGAGAGTTATTTGAAGTCGTTTATGCATTAATTTAGACGGAGAGCGAGAATGTGATTAAACTTTGTACAAATTAACTTTATCACTGAAGACTGAGCCTACCGAAGACTCACATGCATAGGAGACAAAAGATCATGTGATAATTTTAAATCATAGCCATCAACCAGTAACCATGATGTTTCCATGGCAGCTGGGCTCCGATTAATAATGAGTTGTTATTTATTGATTCTTATCTTATATATCGATTTATTTATCAGCTGAACTACAGGTAAATATTGTATCGGTGTAAAAGATCGATTCCTTGCGTAGAGTTACATCCCTTACCTGGACAAGGATCCGCTGACTCTGGGTTCGAATTCCAGGGTGGACCCCATTATAATCCTACCATCCATCCTCACGCAGTAATTTAGCTCTTATGAGTGAGTGAGTTTTTTAGTTTTACGCCGCACTCAGCAATATTCCAACTATATGGCGGCGGTCTGTAAATAATCGCGTCTGGACCAGACAATCCAGTGATCAACAGCATGAGGATCGATCTGCGCAATTGGGAACCGATGATATGTGTCAACCAAGTCAGCGAGCCTGACCACCCGATCCCGTTAGTCGCCTCTTACGACAAGCATGGGTTACTGAAGATCAATTTCTAACCCGGACCTTTACCGGTAAGCTCTTATGACTAGGGTTAGTCTGTCATGCAGACCCTGAAACAAACATATCCAAGAAAGCCCATGCAAGTCTAGAATATGTGGCAAGTCTAGATTTCCACAGTTTCTGAAAATGAAGAAAGTCTCTGGGCTCCTTTTTATTATATTTTATGATTATGATTTAGGAACTGTTTTTTTCTGTAAAATATTTTCATTTCAGAGACTAGATGTTAGTCTAGACCGGGATTACTCCTCCAAGATACAGTGCTCCATATGTTTACCATGAAATTACAACAGAAAGCTGTTAAATGGGGTCATTCAACACAACGTTCTAACTAACTCGCTCTTGATTTATTTCCATGCTGACAACCTTTTGCGATATTGAATAATGCATGTTTATACACATTATAAAGTGCACATGAATAATAAAACTGCCAAACGAAACAATCCCTAGGCTATTAAATGGTTCACTTGCGTGTTTAAATATCCATAAAAAAGCTGAAACGATGTCAAATATTAATCACTCACAGACTTCGAATGTAATAGGTGCACTTAATGATTTGGTAGAAAATGTTATTCCTCGATATACCGTAATAGCCGTATAATGAGGATCGCGTGATTTTACTTGCTACGTCATCCTTCATCCCAACAGATTGAATCATGCTTATGTTATCAACAAGTGGTGAGCCTGGAACGGGGTCGACTGTTTAAATTTACCGTGGTATTATTAAGGTTCGTTTATAACGCCCTAATCTGTTTAGGAAGGCATAAATTCACTATGCGTAAATATACACACCAAAGCATCAGTGATATCAACGAAATCGACATGCTTTTATGGGCCTCGTAATAACACGTGTGAGCGATAGGTGAACGGTTATATATATGCATATTGCTGACTATAATCTTTAAAACATGCCGTAAATAATCAAATAGACGCCTGGATTTTATTCACGACGGGTCTGACAGACTCACGAAAAACATAAACGCCTGCATTGGATATTTGCCAGGTTCCGACTTAGATATTCCTCTAATCTTTATCATAAAATGCAAACCCCACATCTTTTATTGAAATTACTCGTCCTCTCTAAATAAATGTGGCTATCGCAATTAGAAGACGTCTCTGAAATAAATAGATGTATCTATTCAAGGATTTACCGTAGTCCCTCTTATGAAGACGCGAATAGATCTTATTTCCTCGAAAAGACACGTTACATTTGAATTTGTTTACATTTGCATGTTTAGGGTTTCGGAACGACCCTAAATGAAAGCTTCCGAGTGTTAAATGTACAAGGGGCTGGTTTATAAAGTCTCCAGGAATCCTCATTAACAGACAGTGAGTGAGTTTAGTTTTTAACGCTGCCTTTAGCAATATTCCAGCAATATCACGGCGGGGGACACCAGAAATGGGCTCCATACATTGAACCCATGTCGAATCGAACCCGGGTCTTCGGCGTGACGAGCGAACGCTTTAACCACTAGACTACCCCACCGCCCCTGACAGACGGTGACCACATCTCATACGGTTTCTGTCAATACTTCATTTTAAACTCCTTTACAATGTGACATTGCGGTTGGATAAGAACGGATATCCCACTCCTTCCTGTTTTGCTGGTTTGTCGTTTAACGTTCAACTCCGCAATCTCCCATGTGTAAGACGGAAGTTACTTCTCGATATACTTGATAACCATGTACGTGTCTATGTATCAGAATATGCATAATACCTAAGAGACTAACGGGATCGGGTGGTCAGGCTCGCTGGCTTGGTTGACACATGTCATTGGTTCCCAATTGCGCAGGTCACTGGATTGTCTGGTCCAGACTCGATTATTTACAGACCGCCGCCATATATCTGATATATAGCATATATATGCACGTGCACGACCAAAAAACATTAGAATGCATAAGTGTTGTATTAATCGGGTTAGTTTTGTTTGTCGTTGTTAAACGCCACAATATTCCAGCTAAATGACGGCGGTCTGTAAATAATCAAGTCTGGACCAGACAATCCAGTGATTGATATCATAAGCATCAATTTACCCAAGTGTGACTCTTTGACATGCATCAACCCAGTCAGCGAGCCCACCCACCCAAACCTCTTATTCCCCTTTCCCCAGCATGGTTTGCTGAAGACCAGTTCCAACTGGTTCCGATCTTTACGAGTGGGCTCGGCTGACATATGGTCTCTTAAATGAACATGTTTAACGGCTTCTAAATTATGTTAATAAAACATAATAGAAGGAGCAGGGACCCTCTTCATTTTCAGAAACTCTGGTAATCTAGACTTGCCACACATTCTAGACTTGCATGGGCTGCACGGCATATTTGTTTCATGGTCTCTATGATAAACTACAGCGGTTTGCCTTCAGTTGCAGCTGTAGTTGTTATGGCGAAAGGGACCAACCAGTTGATATGCTCGATGACCCAAAATAACACGTCACCCGAATACATCACACTGAAATTTTGTATAGGACACCGTTATTGCTACAACCACAACATACACAAAGCAAACACAAACTAGGTAAAATGATACCGCGAAGAGCATTAGTTCTTTAATGCCGCACTCGACGTGAAACAACAAAGAAACAAACAAACAAACAATTCCAAGAGTTGTTGGAGGTCCGATCAGTGCATTACACTCCACGGACTTACAACAAATCTTAAAGATCAGGGCCTAGATTTTCGAAGCTCCCTTATCGCTAAGATAGTCGCAAGTGCCATACATTAGCATTAACTTACGACTATCTTAGAGCTAAGAGAGCTTCGAAAATCTAGGCCCTGGAGTTACAGCGTTCCTAGCTTCATACATTGTTGGATAAAAATGTTTCATTGGTAATATGCTTCATATGTCCACAGAAGAAAAAGGGCGTATCACTGTAATGCTTCATACATTTGTTGGAGTAAGATATATGTTTTATTGGTAATATGGTTCATATATCCCCGGTAGAAGAATGGCGTATCACTGTGGTGCTTAATACATTTGTTGGATTACAAAAAGATGATTTATTGGTAATATGCTTCATAATTTGTTTGAGTGGCATTCTAGAAGTTGGTGGTATAGAGATGACAAGACTTTATGGATGATCAACTTCTTTATTTTCACAATGGCGACGTTTCAGTATAGATTCTTATGCTTGAAAACGGTATAAGAATCTATACAGAAAAGTAGCCATTGTTAAAATTAAGAAGTTGATTATCCATAAAGGCTTGTCATCTCAATATGCTTAATATATATCCACACTGCTTCATGCATTTGTTGGAGTAACAAATATGTTTTATTGGTAATATGGATATCCACAGTAGAAGAAGGGCGTATCACTGTAATGCTTCATACATTTGTTGGATTACACAAATATGTTTTATTGGTAATATGGATATCCACAGTAGAAGAAGGCGTATCACTGTAATGCTTCATACATTTGTTGGATTACACAAATATGTTTTATTGGTAATATGCTTCATATATTTACAGTAGAAGAAGGGCGTATCACTGTAATGCTTCATACATTTGTTGGATTACACAAATATGTTTTATTGGTAATATGCTTCATATATCCACAGTAGTAGAAGAAGGCGTATCACTGTAATGCTTCATACATTTGTTGGATTACACAAATATGTTTTATTGGTAATATGCTTCATGTATTTACAGTAGAAGAAGGCGTATCACTGTAATGCTTCATACATTTGTTGGATTACACAAATATGTTTTATTGGTAATATGCTTCATATATTTACAGTAGAAGAAGGCGTATCACTGTAATGCTTCATACATTTGTTGGATTACACAAATATGTTTTATTGGTAATATGCTTCATGTATCCACAGTAGAAGAAGGCGTATCACTGTAATGCTTCATACATTTGTTGGATTACACAAATATGTTTTATTGGTAATATGCTTCATATATCCACAGTAGAAGAAGGCGTATCACTGTAATGCTTCATACATTTGTTGGATTACACAACTATGTTTTTATTGGTAATATGCTTCATATATCCACAGTAGAAGAAGGGCGTATCACTGTAATGCTTCATACATTTGTTGGATTACACAACTATGTTTTATTGGTAATATGCTTCATATATCCACAGTAGAAGAAGGGCGTATCACTGTAATGCTTCATACATTTGTTGGATTACACAACTATGTTTTATTGGTAATATGCTTCATGTATTTACAGTAGAAGAAGGTCGTATCACTGTAATGCTTCATACATTTGTTGGATTACACAAATATGTTTTATTGGTAATATGCTTCATATATCCACAGTAGAAGAAGGCGTATCACTGTAATGCTTCATACATTTGTTGGATTACACAAATATGTTTTATTGGTAATATGCTTCATATATCCACAGTAGAAGAAGGGCGTATCACTGTAATGCTTCATACATTTGTTGGATTACACAACTATGTTTTATTGGTAATATGCTTCATATATCCACAGTAGAAGAAGGGCGTATCACTGTAATGCTTCATACATTTGTTGAATTACACAAATATGTTTTATTGGTAATATGCTTCATATATCCACAGTAGAAGAAGGGCGTATCACTGTAATGCTTCATACATTTGTTGGATTACACAACTATGTTTTATTGGTAATATGCTTCATGTATCCATAGTAGAAGAAGGGCGTATCACTGTAATGCTTCATACATTTGTTGGATTACACAACTATGTTTTATTGGTAATATGCTTCATATATCCACAGTAGAAGAAGGGCGTATCACTGTAATGCTTCATACATTTGTTGGATTACACAACTATGTTTTATTGGTAATATGCTTCATATATCCACAGTAGAAGAAGGTCGTGTCACTGTAATGCTTCATACAATTGTTGGATTACACAACTATGTTTTATTGGTAATATGCTTCATATATCCACAGTAGAAGAAGGTCGTGTCACTGTAATGCTTCATACAATTGTTGGATTACACAAATATGTTTTATTGGTAATATGCTTCATATATCCACAGTAGAAGAAGGGCGTATCACTGTAATGCTTCATACATTTGTTGGATTACACAAATATGTTTTATTGGTAATATGCTTCATGTATTTACAGTAGAAGAAGGCGTATCACTGTAATGCTTCATACATTTGTTGGATTACACAACTATGTTTTATTGGTAATATGCTTCATGTATTTACAGTAGAAGAAGGCGTATCACTGTAATGCTTCATACATTTGAGTAAGAAATATTTGTTTATGCAATTGCACTCATATTGAATTTGAATTTACTGAATATTCGCAGCAGAAGGAGATTGTATTACTACGATGCTTCATAACAGCTATGGCCGTTGTGTAAGTATGAAGGGTTTACACTTTAGGCAAGTATTGTTAACTCTAATGTGTACGTAAGTATAGCTAATATTGCAGCCATACGTTGACGTATATAAAAAGAACGGATGTTGGTGGACAGTATGTTTCACAAATCATCGGGTAAGAAATATGCTGTGACAGTTAAAACATTTTGGTGATGGAGATAAGGAATATGTGGATATTATGATGCTTCAAAATGTTGGGAAATGGAAAGGCGTTTATTGTAACCAAAGGAGTGTACACACACACGCACGCGCGCACACACAAACAATCGGACACACACGCGCGCACACACACACACAAACAAACGGACATACACACAGACACACACACACACACACACACACCAGTCACGCACACAGGACATACACACAAACACATACAAAAGCACGCGCGCACGCACTCACACAAACGCACTCACTCGCAAAACAAGCACGCATGCACGCACGAACATACACACTAACTCACACACACAGGTAAATGAACCCGTGTAAGGTTTGATAGCAGAAGAAACAGGTTGTAATGTAAGCCGATAACTACCCCCTGCTACGATGACGTGTGAAGATACACCATCAGGTGAATGACCTCAGCACCGACGTCCACGTTACATATATCAGGCCAAAGAATTGGCAGGACACCAGAGTCGCGGACAGAAGAATAATATGTCCAGTCGAACTTCCCCGCTGAGATAACACCCACCATTGTGGCGCCAGACTGATGGACAAAGACGCGTTGGATTGCTGTCACCGCAAGAGGGCGTATGTGCATTAAGAGGAATATATTTTGGGGGCGTTTTACCCTCACAGTGACAGGAAAATAAGCCGAGTTCTATCAGACTATCTATCAGCGAAGGCAATCAACATCTTTGGGAATGAGCAACGTGTTTATGTGACCTGATTTGTCAGGATCGATAACTGGGCCTATATGGTTAGTTGGTTGTTGTTTAACGCCTCACTCAGCAATATTCAAGCTATATGGCGGCGGTCTGTAAATAATCTGGACCAGACAATCCAGTGATCAACACCATGAGCATCGATCTAAGCAATTGGGAACCAATGACACGTGTCAACAAGTCAGCGAGCCTGACCACCCGATCCCGTTAGTCGCCTCTTACGACAAGCATGGGTTACTGAAGATCAATTCTAACCCGGATCTTCACGGGTATTGGAACACAGATGCCATGTACAGGGTCAATATGAACATTGAAACATTTGTCGGGGACCCTTTCCTGTGTAATATTTGGAGGGACATCTCTCGAATGTTCGAAACGCACTTGCCAAACTGACTTGACAAAGCTTCTGTTACAAGATTGGGTTAGACGCCTTTCAACAAGGGCTTTACTCTTACTTTCGGGTTAGCAAAGATTTCAAGTGGTAACGGGATGGCCAATGTTTCTTTATTGACTGAAGTGTTCGATTTGAATATTGGACCGAGAAACAAACGAACGTTTCCAAATCTTGTTGATCGGGAAACTAAGTTTCCTTACAGACACTAACGTTTTGCTCTGCCTTTGGCAATGTTTTATAACGTAGTGCTACTTTATGCAGTTGGAGCCGATTTTAGTTGCTCTGAACGTCAACGTTTAGCTGACGGTGATAATTAATCGGCTGAGTAAAGCGTTTGAGTTCAGCCGGTTTGTGGGCTACTTACTGACTGACTGACTGAGTTTGGTTTTACGCCGCTTTTAGCAATATTCCAGCAACATCACGGCGGGGCACACCAGAAATGGGCTTCACACATTGTACCCATGTGGGGATTCGAACCCGGGTCTTCGGCGTGACGAGCCAACGCTTTAACCATTAGGCTACCCCACCGCCCCTGTGGGCTACGTATAAAGTATTAATCCAACAAGCTGTCTTCCTCCCACACTTGTAAGATAACACGAATTATTTCCAGGAATTTGGGACTGTCTGTAAGATTATACATGCTATTATGACGTCAACCTTTCAGTTTTCCCTCTGTGGCAGTATTCCAGTAGATCCAACATTTTTTGTCTAAAGTTTTCATTTGAGGTAGAACTAAACATGCTGTTTTTTAAAGTTTTTTCAAAGAGCACCTTGCTCTTACGACGTACACGTTGTTTGATATAGGTTACATATGTATTTCAAGGGTAGCCCCAAACCATGCGCTAATGACCCCAACTGTACTCATTCATTTATAACTCACACATGTTATCCGGAATCTGTTATCCTAAATACCGTGCGACATCACACGTTATCGTAAAACGATTCATCGCGCGATGACGTGCACTGGCACACATATCACATAAACCTAATCATCGAGCCATCCCGTGCCCCAGTACACTTTTCATCTGAACCTGTTCATCACGAAATACTGTTTTTTGTATTCCCATTGGATCTGGACTTAATGCATCGCTCAGATCGAGCCCTAACACACATTCCATCTGAACCTATTCATCAAGAAGTACCGTGCCCTAACACACATTCCATCTGAACCTATTCATCAAGAAATACCGTGTCCTAACACACATTCCATCTGAACCTATTCATCAAGAAATACCGTGCCCCAACACATACTCCATCTGAACCTATTCATCAAGAAGTACCGTGCCCTAACACACATTCCATCTGAACCTATTCATCAAGAAGTACCGTGCCCTACCACACATTCCATCTGAACCTATTCATCAAGAAATACCGTGTCCTAACACGCATTCCATGTGAACCTATTCATCAAGAAACACCGTGCCCTAACACACACTCCATCTGAACCTATTCATCAAGAAATACCGTGCCCAAACACACATTCCATCTGAACCTATTCATCAAGAAATACCGTGCCCAAACACACATTCCATCTGAGCCTATTCATCAAGAAGTATCGTGTCCTAACACGCATTCCATCTGAACCTATTCATCAAGAAGTACCGTGCCCTAACACATATTCCATCTGAACCTATTCATCAAGAAATACCGTGCCCCAAAAGACATTCCATCTGAACCTATTCATCAAGAAACACCGTGCCCCAACACACACTCCATCTGAACCTATTCATCAAGAAATACCGTGCCCTAACACACATTCCATGTGAACCTATTCATCAAGAAGTATCGTGTCCTAACACGCATTCCATCTGAACCTATTCATCAAGAAGTACCGTGCCCAAACACATATTCCATCTGAACCTATTCATCAAGAAATACCGTGTCCTAACACACATTCCATCTGAACCTATTCATCAAGAAATACCGTGCCCAAACACACATTTCGAACCTATTCATCCCCGTGCCCAAACACATATTCCATCTGAACCTATTCCATCAACCTATTCATCAAAATACCGTGTCCTAACACACATTCCATCTGAACCTATTCATCAAGAAATACCGTGTCCTAACACAACACACAACCCATCTGAACCTATTCATCAAGAAATATTCATCAAGTGCCCAACACACACATTTCAGGTGAACCTATTCATCAAGAAATACCGTGCCCTAACACACATTCCATCTGAACCTATTCATCAAGAAACACCGTGCCCTAACACATATTCCATCTGAACCTATTCATCAAGAAATACCGTGCCCTAACACACATTCCATCTGAACCTATTCATCAAGAAATACCGTGTCCTAACACACATTCCATCTGAACCTATTCATCAAGAAATACCGTGCCCTAACACACACTCCATCTGAACCTATTCATCAAGAAATACCGTGCCCAACACACATCATTCCATCTGAACCTATCTCATCATCAAAAATACCGTGCCCTAACACACATTCCATCTGAACCTATTCATCAAGAAATACCGTGCCCTAACACACATTCCATCTGAACCTATTCATCAAGAAATACCGTGCCCTAACACACATTCCATCTGAACCTATTCATCAAGAAATACCGTGCCCTAACACACATTCCATCTGAACCTATTCATCAAGAAATACCGTGCATCTGAACCTATTCAACCTATTCATCAAGAAATACCGTGCCCTAACACACAGTCCATCTGAACATATTCCATCTGAGCCTATTCATCAAGAAATACCGTGTCCTAACACACATTCCATCTGAACCTATTCATCAAGAAATACCGTGCCCTAACACATTCCATCTGAACCTATTCATCAAGAAATACCGTTCCTAACACATTCCATCTGAACATATTCATCAAGAAGTACCGTGTCCTAACACACATTCCATCTGAACCTATTCATCAAGAAATACCGCGTTCCAACACACATTCCATCTGAGTCCTAATACATACTACATTCAATTTTTTCCATCAAGCAACATATCGTAAATCAATTCATTATAAAACACAATGGCAGCACCTTACCTTGTCGACCCCCAAAGTTTCACGTTTGATAAAATCCTTCTTTTGACGCAGTCTTCATTTGAACACGTGTATGATGCTACGCACACCTGTTGCACATTTGGATGATGTTTCACCAGGTTTTTTTCTGTTTCATTATAGCTTTGTCAGCAAAAATATATGGTTTCGTCGTAAATTTAGCACAGATATTTACAAGACTGAAAAAGGGTTGAAATATTACTGATTCTGGCGTTAAACATACAAAACTTTAAATCACGAGAAACGTAATAATAAAACATCCATGTTATTTACGTGTTTCATGTACATATATTAATATTAATGTAAAAGTGTGACCATTCTCGAAGCTTCCCGCTGACCCCCTGAACCGCTCGAGATAATGACGTGTGTAATAGAGTGTACAAGACAAAGTACAACCGACAAATAGGCACGTGCTCGTATGAAAAACATATATGTCACCAAGGAAGATATAAATACCCATAAAAATGCGTCATCTGTCCGTTGTATAGAGAGAGGTAACAAATGGGAAAAGAAGACTTTGTTGAGCGAAATGTCAAGGATATAAAAGCCCAAAGTTTGGGACAAGAAGAAAATGAGCGAGTTGATTTAGTTTTACGCCACTTTAAGCAATATTCCAGCAATATCACGGCGGAGAACACCAGAAATGTGCTTCACACATTGTACCCATGAGGGGAATCGAACCCGGGTCTTCGACGTGAAGAGCGAACGCTTTAACCACTAGGCTACCCCACCGCCCCCTTAAGAATGACCCAGTGGCGTAAAGAGCGTTATTAGATGTTAGAGTTACGTCCCTTAGTTCGAAGGATCCGCAGATGACCTGAATCCACCTTTGTCGCGATACACGCAGTCACTCACTCAAATCCATGCACGTTTAATTTTTTTGTCGAAATTCATGAACAGAAATGAAATATAAATCCACTACTGAAGGTAGGGCATGCACTGTATTTCTGTTTTTGTGGAATGTCACGTCATCTGTCAGGAATATAAATGCACTACATTTATAAGCCGGCATTTCTAGAACGTAAACTCGTTTCCACGAAATAATCAGTATATTTCTGTGATATTCTCAACAAGAGACAAGCTCACAATCAACATTTAATTGAATTGGTGATTTGTACATTTCCTAATCAATCACAGGCCCATCTGTCACTCATCCAACATATGACAGTTATGTCATATGACTGCCACCTGTTGCTCGACAGCATAAACAGAAGATAGACAATACCAAGACAGTAACGACTCCGATTAAACAATACATTTGTATGGTTTTACCGTCAATGTTATTACTTGTGTTAATTATTTTGAGTGCAGTATCCATTTCCTTTCTTCACATTCAAGGATATAGCTTGTGCGGATTAATACAGTACGGTCTATTTTGATTTAGCCTTGCTCCAAGGCTGTACTGAATGCTACGCCCATTGGTGTATAGTAATTCTATCCTTTAAAGAGGCAAGTCTAGATAAGCGGGCACTCTAGGACCCAGTCCGTTGTAGGAATATTTATATTTTATAGAAATTATCATTTAAACTATTTATTATTACCTTAAAGACTTGTGCAAGTCTAAATTTGAGGTAACGGTACACTTTAACGAGTGTTTGGATAACGCAACGCAGGGTCAAAAAGTGGTGCTCGTCATCCTGGTACAATGCAGTCTTCTTTTTAACTTACTCTTGATTTATAGGAATGGGGAGCTCATATACTGCGGGAATTTGAACAGAGGTGAAGAATACTGTAACGACACTCTGCCCTAATTCTGAATGCGTGGGTTACGTTTAACACCGTCCGGAAAACAGCGTGTCAGCATGATGCGTGAGTACCGTCACCGAGCTGACAACCGAGATCAGAAACATCATCAAGGTGAATCTGGGACACACCCCAAAAAACAAACAAACAAACAAAACCCAACAACCCCCACCCCCACCCCCACCCCAAACCCCCAACAACAACAGCAACAAAACGGCAACAGAATCCGGTCAAGCCAAACGGGGGCAACTCCGCACAGACCAGACAGATCTAGAAACATCGTCAAGGCGAATCTGGGACAAAACAAACAAACAAAAACGGCCACAGGATCCGGTCAAGCCAAACGGAGACAACTCTGCACCGACCAGATACAGATCTACAAACATCGTCGAGGCGAATCTGGGACCCCAAAACCCGGCGATTGAATCCGGTCAAGCCAAACGGAGGCAACTCTGCGCCGACCATACAGATCTACAAACATCATCAAGGCGAATTTGGGACAAAACACCTCCAACAAAACAACCCCCAAAACAGCCATTCAGTCAAGCCGAACGGACACAACTCAGGGTGGAGAGGGGAGAAGAGGGGGAGATAATAACATATTTCATATTTCAAACTTCATAACTCATCTTGATAAATATGTTCAGAAGAAATCAGAAAACATTTCTAATTTCAGTCATACATAAATACTGAAATACTGCATTCGATATGCTTACTACACGGTACTACGAACGCCACACGAAACTCCATAATATGTTACTCGTCGCATTCTCCTCCAATTTAATTCGTTACTCATATGTTTTATGGGTAATATAATAGAAGGCACACACCCGAATCGCAATCGCAATCTCTTGTTTACCCGACCGTCTAAGACAAAGAAGGTCAAGGGTTGGGTGAATGCGGTCGTGACGTTATGAAAGTGATGCTTGGAATATGAAATATAACCTGTTTGCAATTTCAATTCGACGCTATGACAAAGCATCCGAATATTATTATCTGGGACCTTATTAGGGAAAATCCCGTATAATTTCAAACGATATTGCTTGACATCGAGGTCTGAAAATTGTCATAATCTCCAGCTGTTACGAGGGAGTACGTTAGTAACACAATCCCAAATGGATCCTGGCGAATGCATATGATAAATGAATTTTTGATGTAACGCGACAGTTATCTTTGTCAACGAAACATGCTTTTAGTCGGTGGCTGTTCCTACCTGAATATTAATTATCAGAAGTAGGTCACATTGCTGGCTTATCAGGTAGGTCAAATTGTTCATAACAAGCGCCGCTTTAGATATGGCGATATGTCAATTTCACACGGTCGTGACGTGTGGGATTAACTGTTATTTTTCCCTCGTTTGTTTTTTTAACCACCCATGTTTGTAAGAGCTGAACAACGGGATCGGTGGTCGAGATCGGCAGCTTGGTGGATGCATGTAATCGGATCTTTGATGCTCATGATGTCAATCACCGGTTCAGACTGGTCCAGACTGGATTATTTAAAGACCGAGCCCTATAGGTGGAGAATGACTTTATCTGGCATTATACAAGAAACAAACAAACCAAGAGAATAAGTTTAAAACAAAACAAAACAACAAAACTATGACAGAATTTTCGCCTGTGTGATAGAGTCTATGACACCTCACGTCTCTGGTCAGAGTTCCGTCCCCAATGCTGAACACAAAGAAACTTATCGTGGGTTCGAATCCCAGAGCTAACCTAATTCCATGTCTGGATTTGTCTGAACCGTTGCCGTACTCACTCACTCTTCCTGTTCAGGGGCCGGTGGGGTAGCCTAGTGGTTAAAGCGTTCGCTCGTCACGCCGAAGGCCCGGGTTCGATTCTCCACATGGGTACAATATGTGAAGCCCATTTCTGGTGTCCCCCGCCGTGATATTGCTGGAATATTGCTAAAAACGGCGTAAAACCATACTCAGTCAGTCAGTCCTGTTCAGTGGAAGCCCATTTCTGGTGTCCCCTGCCGTGATGTTGCTGGAATATTGCTAAAAGCGGCGTAAAACCAAACTCAGTCAGTCAGTCCTGTTCAGTGGTCAAAAGGGTCGCTGTTTTAGGGTTCTATACTGTGGTAAATGATTACCAATTTAATCTAATTGATTATTTATGGTTCTGGAGCCTAGTGGTTAAAACGCTCGCGTGGTTACAGGCCTGGGTTCGATTCCTCACATGGGTACAGTGTGTGAAACTCAATTCTGCTCTTCCACTCCAAGCCAGTATCAGTACTTAAAAATCGTGTCTCCGATCTTGATATATACACGAACACGATTAGATACGCGCCAGAAACAATCACATCAGTTGACCTCGAAAGGGAGATAAACAAACCAAACAAACCTCTCAGTTGTTTTTATCACATATTTGACATTGTTGAAACATCTTAAGTTAGCGGTATTATGTCCAAAAATTAAAATATGCTGGCTCTTTGCCACCACTCAAAGAATACTCACTTCTATGGGGTCATTTAAAAATATAATTTGATTTAAAACTTTTAAAATTAGAAAGAAAAAAACTAGCATGAACTACTCATGGCATGTTGAAATCTTTGAAAACCAATTAAATTAAATATTTCGGCACAAATTGACATGGTTGGAGCCATGTGTTTGGCAATTCATTTCTTACTCAAGTACACCGAGTTGAACAAATCCTTACTTGATGCGTTCATTGAGCCCTTGTTGTATACTTTGTGTTCATCACTCGAAATTCTCTGAAGAAACGCAACGATTGTTCAGTGATTGAGTTTAGTTTTAAGCCGTACTCGGCAATATTCCAGCTATATGGCCGTCTGTAAGTAATCGAGTCAGGACCAGACATTCCAGTGATCAACAGCATGAGCATCGATGTACGCAATTGGGATACGATGACATGTGTCAACCAAGTCAGCGAGCCTGACCACCCGATCCCTTTGGGTTTCTGAAAGACCAATTCTAACCCGGATCTTCACGGGTGGATATAAGGGTGGGTGGGTGAGTGAGTGAGTGAGTGAGTGAGTGAGTGAGTGAGTGGGTGGGTGGGGGCTCGGTAAGTGAGTGGGTAAGGTGAGTGAGTGGTGTGAGTGGGTAAGGAGTGAGTGAGTGGGTAAGTGAGTAGAGTGAGTGGGTAAGTGAGTGAGTGGGTAAGTAAGTGAGTGAGTAAGTGAGTGAGTGGGTAAGTGAGTGAGTGAGTATGGTTTTACGCCGCTTTCAGCAAAATTCCAGTAATATCACAGCGGAGGACACCAGAAAATACACATTGCACCCATGTAGGGAATCGAACCCGGATCTTTGACGTGACGAGCGAACGCTTTAACCACTAGATTACCCCACCGCCCCTGATTGAGTAAGTGAGTAAATGAGATTGTGATTGGTTTATTGGTACCATTTCAGCTGGTACCATCACATGGAGGGATCCTTAGATAAGTTCATGCCTTGCGCCCATGTGAGGAGTTCAGCTCTCGGCCTCGGTTTTCCGAGGTGCCGTGGTTCAAGAAGGACGTTGAAGGATACTTGACGTCATGTGGCCCATAGCGTTACTTGACGTTATGTCGTCCATAGCGTTACTTGACATTATGTCGTCCATAGCGTTCGGCAAGCGTCCTCGTACTTTAACTATAATAGTTCAGGGCGAAAGTGTGCTTTATTACACTATACATGGTGGTAGAGCGAACTGTATATATTTTCTAAGATGCCGAATTTAATACTTTCTAAGAATAATTACGATTAATTTAAGGCAGAAAACAAACGACGGTGTCGGTGACCTAAATTAAGAATCCTTCAAAGGGCTTACTGGCAAGCTGTTCTATTGATGTGTCTGCCCCCTACGTTAAGGCGAACGTTACCAGAAAAAACAAATGATAACAGTTTGATGACGGTTTACGTTCGGATTAAAAATCTTCTCTAAATTATTTTAATTACATCTGTGATTAACGTAAACCATATGGGGCAATATGAACGTCGCATTTCAACGTGACTTCACATAGTCCATTGTTTGATTCTCTCCGGATAGACCTGGGCACTGATTCACAAAGCTCTCGTAAGCCTAAGATCTCGTAACGTTTTTCGTAGCATTCGTATCTCCTATGCTGTAACATACGAATGCTACGAGAACAGTTACGAGAGTTTTGTGAAACGGGCCCCAAAGCTATCTTAGCGCTAACATCCATACTTTACACAGACGTACGACAATCCTAGCGCTAAGGTTCCTTTGTACAACGGCACCCTGGTTCACGACTGACTGACATGACGTTTTCAGACGTGACGTGGTTAAGTTCCTAACGTGACAGGGTTAATGGTCTGACGTGCCGTAAATCATGGTTGACACTCCGGCGACACAGTTCGCCGTCTGACGAGATGTGCTTCATTGTTGACGTTAGGTGGTTAATGGCGTGACCTGACGTGTCACATGGCCAGACGTGACGTGGGATCATGGCGGGCATCACGTGCCCTAGTTCATGAGTGAAGGGTATGACCATACTTTACTTACTTAGGTCATGGTTCAACGTGACGTATAGTATGACCAGAAATTATTGAGAATTTTAGGAATATGTTTAATTGGATTTCTAGTATAAACAACCTTGACCAGCTATCAAGTGATTGGTGTCATTCAAGAGAGACAACTCCGTTAATCCTTTTTCATTAGTTAGTGAAGAGTTATCCCCTTTGTTTAGTTGCTAGCAGACGACATTTTCAGTGATCCTAAGTATGGATGATTTAGAAAAGAGGAAGCTGATTTTAGAGTATTATTACAAGGACATCAGATCAGCTAAAGTGATTTCAAGTAGAACAGGCATCCCTTTGTCCACTGTTTATCGTGTTTTGAAAAATATTGCAAATGGATATGGCATTGAGCACCAGGGAGGCGCAGGTAGGCCCAGAAAATTGACTGTCGGTGACAGGAGGCGGCTTGGTATTCTTGTTTCTAAAAAACAAACGAAAGAGTTTAGAAAACGTAAGGCTGGATATGATTGATAGAGGAACTGTGGCTGTCTGTAAGGAGACAATTAGAACTGAGCTGCATGCAATGGGTTGGCAGAAAAGTGAATTCCATCACCGATCATGAAACCTGAACAAAAGGAGCGAAGGTTGAACTGGTGCTTACAGCATAGAAATTTTAACTGGGACAATGTGATTTTCTCAGATGAAAGTTCTGTGTGGCTGTTTCCTAATACACTGAAATTCTGGACCAAACAAACTGAAAAACCTTTGTATCAGCGCCCAAAGTACTGTCCGAAATTTAACGTGTGGGGTGGCATATCTGTGTTAGGGGCAACGCCCCTCTGTGTATTTGAAGGGAATATGAACAGTGAGCGGTACACAGATATTCTCGAGGGACATTTACTTCCATATGCTCACGTGTTCTATGGAAATTTTGGGATTTTCCAGCAGGACAACGACCCAAAACATCGTTCAAAGCATTCACAGGCCTGGTTTCGGACCCAAAATATGACATTATTAGATTGGTCAATCTATAGCCCTGACCTAAATCGAATAGAAAATGTTTGGGGACTTATGAAGGAAAGTGTCAATAAGAAAAATCTAAATATTGCTGAAATGAGAGAAGAGGTGGTCCGATATTGGGACAGAATGGACCACGACTTTCTAACTTCTTTGATCAGTAGTATGCCCTGCCGCATTGAAGCCTGCATTGCTGCGCATGGTGACTTGACAAAATACTAACTGATGTCTTTCAGTGGCATTTAGAAGTTGTACATTGATGTCCAAGATATTTTTATGGATTAAACTTCTTTTTTAATTTCTCTCACAACGTTTCGAGACCATTCCAGGTCCCTTCATCAGTAAAATATCTTGGACAAAATACTAACTGTTCACCTGTCTTTGAATCTGGAGTTATGTTCTGCTAATATTCATATATAATACATGAGTAATGAGTGAAAAAATTAAACAATTTACAATCTTTAAATTCTCAATAATTTCTGGTTGTACTGTAAATATTCAGACGGGACTGACTAGTTGGGTTTGTCAAAGCTCTTTTTCATTAAATTCAACCCATGAACGAGTGTTTGGCAGCGACAATCCCTTTTAAACAATACTGTACTGTATATCGTTTGCTTGTGAACAATATTCCATTCATACTACATTTGCTATGTGTTTAAACTATGCAGGTTTTACAATTGATATAAATTTTGCAGGTTGAACTTGTATAATGGCAATCATTATTACCTGTCGCTAGGGGCAACTACCTGAGTTAGACAATACAATTTTTTTAGCAGCCGCTTTGTAATTTGTTATTACACAGGACCAGCTGTCGACAAGTTAGTTTCGCTATCTTTTTTTTTCTTGAAATGAACATGACATTTATATGTTGTTATGAAAACACCAAGGTTACCAGATGGTACTAACGATCAATGTACATTACAAGCGTGTAATTTGAAAACCTGTTCATCTGGTGTGAACGTTGCGCACAGACACACTATACTGATGTCTACATGTGACAAAGAGAGGAATGTTGTATTTCGTGTTTTGTGTTTTCGGGATATATATGAATCGCAAACCTATCAAGGGAATGTAAGCGGTCAGCACTATAGAATAATCAGGTTCGATTATCGACCGGAACAGATTTTTCATTGGGCGTAAATTGCAAAATACCAGTCACTATATTATTAAAACTTATTTAGGCATATTGGTTGGTTTGTTGTATAACGCCGCACTCACCAATAATCAAGCTATTTGGCGGCGGTCTGTACCAGACAATCCAGTGATCAACAACATGATGTATAGATCGCCGCCATATAGCTGGGATATTGCTGAGGTCGGCGTCTGTTCCAGACAATTCAGTGATCAATAGCATGAGCATCAATCTACGCAACTGGGATACGATGACTTGTGTCAACAAAGTCAGCATGCCTGAACACCATACCGTTAGTCGCCTCTTACGACAAACATGGCTTACTGAAGACCAATTCGAACCATATTTAGGGATGTGAAATAACACCAGCTTTCAAGGACATTCTCTATTTTTTATATTCTTTAAGTCAGAAGAGAAGCATTTCTGAAGTTTAACTTGGCTGTAACTACAAGTATTCTCACGTTTCGATTGGAAAATTGAAACATAAGTTGGCTATGAATGCATGACATGTTTTTAATGGATGACAATTTCTTTTTATTATGTAAAGGACGTTCCAGAGCTAATTCTTGCTCCACCATCAGGTGATGCTGAGTGCACTTAGTGCATATATTTATAAATTGAGCGACAAAGAGAAAAATATTCGGTGCAAAACCAGTAAAATTAAAATTTCCATTGCACATGTAACTATGCTTACAAATCAATAAAATCAATCATTTCTAGTGTCCCACTATGATATTGATGCAATATTGCTAAACGTGACGTAAAACTAAACTCACAATACAAATGTGAGGTGACAGAGGGACTTGTCTTTTACTTTGTATATGTATATATATACTAGTAGAGATGTGGGGGACACTATTTGGGGAACCAAGTTGTATGACTGATTACTTATTAGACAATTATTATTCAATTCACAAGATGTTATGAATTTCGTGTAAATACGCCAATTTCGTGCAAGCGTCTTTAGTGATGTGCACGTGAACATGGTCGGGAAAGATGTTCTGATATTGTTTTAATCTCAAATCATTAAAAAAAGGAAAAAAAAAGAAACACCCCCCCCCCAAAAAAAAAACCCAAACAAACCCAAACAAACAAACAAAAAAACAAACCCAACAACCCTGGAATCGGGAACAAATCAAAATATCCAACTGAATAAGAAAATCACATAAAAAAAAAAAAAGAAACAAATCCTTCCTTAAATGCTTCAGAACACACAACGCCCACAGATCCATCATAACTGCCCATTTCTGGTGTCCCCCGCCATGATATTGCTGGAATATTACTAAAAGCGGCGTAAAATCAAACTCAGTCAGTCTATCATAACTGAGTGAGTAGTTTTACGCCGCTTTTAGCAATATTCCAGCAATATCATGGCGGGGGACACCAGAAATGGGCTTGACACATTGTACCAATGTGGGGAATCGAACCCGGGTCTTTGGCGTGACCAGCGAACACATTAACCACAAGGCAACCCCACCGCCTCATTATTTCTAAAAAAAGCCGAAAAATACACGTCTCTTTCATATTATTATATATGATTAAATCGAGTTTTTTAAAATAGTTTGAGCGATATGTTTTTAAAACGATTTGATTTTGCGTACAATATCAAACATAATACAACAAACACATAATCTGTAGCCTTGTGGTTAAAGGGACACTGATCCAGAGCAATTCCCCTGTACTGGTTGTTGCTTGGTATTGTTTCCTCCCCGCGACTACCCGGATGATATCCCAGAATTCTTGACTGGATTGCGATCTCTGATGCGCCACTCGCAAACGCAGTTGGTACCATAAAGGGTGTATCCTCACATATCGATCAACAAAGATGAAATGCAGTTTCTTCATGGAATTAATTGGAAAATATAGTCATCTTTCTAACTCATTCATATCTTCATTATTGTGACAAAAAATACTTTGAAGTTTAACTTCATCTGTCATTGGTAAAAAATGATATGACTGAAAGAAAACGAAGTCAATGTACGTCTTTATAGGTTTGTCTTATAATCCTAATTAATCAATTATTATATTTTTATGCACTTTGGAACTTCACATAAAGTACAATTTAAAACATGACTGTAATACCTAGACATTTTATAGATTGCCTAAGTGAATCACTATCCACCCCCACCCCACCCACCCCCACCACACACACACACACACACACACACACACACACACACACACACACACACACACACACACACACACACACACACACACACACACACACACACACACACACACACACACACACACACACACACACACAACACACACACACGCGCGCGAGCGCCCTAAGAGTGACCTGGAGCATGCTGTCTGTCTCGCGTCGAAGGGTAAAATGAAGTGGAATGATTCTGTTGAATGTCATGTCTACGGCAATTTAATAAAAAACACAATACAAATAACAAATTTGAAACCAGTAATAATACCGGGCTATTACCTTGTTCTTGGAGTGCATCCATCAAAATCCACATAAAAAAACGATATGCCAATCATCTGCAGCTGACAAAGAAACCTGTTTGATGCCATGCGACCTTTAACCATCCAATACGTTATAACTACAAGTGATAGTTTCTCAACTAGCCACGTGACTGTTTCAGGTTTTTCACATTCATCTCATTGGTCAACTGAGATAGCACGCCTGACAACAGTTACTGTTTACATAATGTCGTTTAAAAATACTTTAGTTCTACAACAATGAGCAGTCAATCAATGTATTTTCGGTTAATCCCTTGATGGAAGAACGTTGTTTTTACACAGGCCCTTTACGACAAAGTCACAATACAATGATATATATTAGTGGGTTGTAAAATTGCCAAAAAAATGACGCTATTTAAAAAACAACAACGCTATTTTCTTAATTAAATCAATTACTTAGTACATTACTTTGATTATGCTTTGTTAATATTGTAGTTACAGGGTGGCTTCTCAAATGTAATAAAAAATACTATGACCACAGTTAGCCATAGTCATGAGACTTGGCTTCTGATTCTGACAGAGTGTTAGAGCGAGTACACCATGGAAATAGTATTTGAAGGACACATGTACATTAAGCATGCAAATTTGGTGGAAATGTAGAAAGAGGCCCAGCATGTCATGAATTTAAAAAAATAATTTATTGTGACATTTTTCTACTATTTTCGTCTGACTTTTTTTCCGATCACCGTGGGTATATTTAGTATACCTGTACGTTAGTAAATCTACATACATAAGCACTACCTTTTGACAAATTGATAATTCCTCTTGCTGCACTTCCATGCGCATATTACAAAACATGTAATACATTTGCCACATCAGACCTTGATTTATAATGTTGAGTATTTACTTCAGAAACGAGAAATGCCAAATGGGAACCTTTGTCGGGTGACCTGAGTGATGTTACCACTGAATATACCTGTTATAAATTCATTAACTGACCATTAAACGTTTGATGACAAATAAACAGGTGTAGGTTTGTACTATAAAACATGGGTTACAGCAAGAGTAAGTAATCGCTGTATTGTATGCAATTTTAATTATTTAAAAAACCAGAATAATGTCTGCTATTACCTGTTTGTCCGTGTTTGTTGTACGCTTGACTTGCCTTTGATTTTGGTTGTTGACGGGTGACAGCAGTGGGGTGGAATGCACTCATGTTTTTGCAAATAAATGAGTGAGTGAGTTAATATTTAACGTCACATCGGCAGTATTTTAACCTACACGTTTTTGCAAATAAAAAGTATCGTCAGTACATGTTTACTTGATAGAAATTCATATTTCCGGATGATTATAAATATGTTTTTGCAGCTTTCGTATGTGTGAGCTGTTTGTTCGAAGGTGCAAATATGTTGCCATCGACCAGGTATGAATAACACGTACTCCTGCTTGTAGTGCATATGTCAAACATCTATCATGTTCTTTCACGTTTAAAGTTACTTCGAGGCGAACTGCTTCCAAACAGAGAACACTTGCCACATACGGAATGTAAACAATTGCTCTGCACATCGAAAACTGTCGCAAGTGGTGTTGTCGGTGTTTGCCGAACTGGTTTCAATCACAGGTTGTTGGTAGAATGTTCGTAAAGAGCGCTCCAAGGGACATAACTCTATGGGGTTCGCTTGGAATAATGTTCGGCCGGTAGAGGACGCGATGGTCGATTTAATACAACGTAGCATTAATTCATTCGAACTTTTTAATTTCATATTGTAATCCAAGTACGTAATTGTTATGGAATAAATTGTATAGTAGCTTCCATGAGGTCTGATAGTTACTATTATTGAGAGCAATGCATCATTTATATTAACAGAAGTGTGGTGTGATACAGTGCCTTTAATCTCCTTAGTGTAGTGTTTACAGTGACTGTCGGAGAGCTGAATGTCCGCGGTTCGATTCCCCGCTTTAATTAAATCTTTTTAATCATGTTGGCACCAATTTTCCTCCCTTTTTCATTTCCAACCTATTTGCTGAACTTTACTCATGATTCAAGCTTGGAATTGACATTTTCTGAAAATTTGTTTTTTTTGGCGGCCTTCTTGGATTTAGCCTCGTTCTGAGTCTGAGTTACCAAATTGAGACGTCCATCATACTTTTTTCATATAGAGAGACATAAAGGAATACAAAAAACACTAAAACCTTTGGTCCCTCTGAGTGGTACCAATATGTCAGTTTTCAGCTCCTGGCTCCTGGCCTAGTTGTCCAATTCCAAGATATTAAAATATGTTATTTGTTGCTACCTTGCCTCCGCTTGGCATTATAAGCATAAAGCCAGGACGGGTCCGCTAGCAGTATATTGTGTCTGAGTCAACTTTCCATGACAAACGGCGGCATGGTACCTCGTTAGGTTAGCGCTAGAAAACTAACACCAGTTAAAACGCATTCACCAGCCGTTCACACGCAAGCACGCGACCGCGTGTGCATGGTCGTAGCTCAATAAGAACTTTGTTGATTACGTTTTGTCATAGCCAGCCCTGTAATCATAATCACTGGATTGTCTGGTTCAAACTCAGTTATATACAGATGGACTACTGGATGGCATAGCAACCCCCCCAAAAAAAAACAACCCCAACAACAACAACAAAAAAACAAAAACAAACCCAAAACAAAACAAAACAAACAAACAAACAAACGTGATATCAACCGAGTAACTGGGCATCGTATACTGCACAAACTTAGAAACACACCACATTACTAGAAATAATTTTGATGTTGATAATTCGGTTTAGTTTCATGTTGTGCCATAACACGACAATGCCCATGTATGAGCATGGGCTTGGTGTTGGTGACTGATGGGAAACATAGGGTCATAAAGTGTGAAAAGATCGTGAAACAGGACAATCACGTGCAGCGAGTTACGTGATCGACTTAACGATGGCACGTGCTTTGGAATACAAGCGCACAGACATTACAAAACAGGAAAATACATGGAAGGTGCAAGTTTCATAAAAAGCGAGGATCGGAAGACTCACAAATCGGCAACGAGACGGTGACATTGGTTGGCTTAATCCTGGATAATTCGTTGTAGACGTTGCAAGAGGCCTTGGCTGTTGTCAGACAATACACAGGTGGACCTCTGCAAGAGCCCAACACGGTTGCAGATCGCCCAAGGCCTCTGACGCCGTGAGTGACGCCACATAAAGATGACATACAATCAGGTATTTTACTTTTAATCCTTGAAATCAAGTGTAAGTTTAAGCCTTATAGGGAATGAGTAGGGTTTTATGCCGCTTGAAGCGAGATCCCAGCAATACAAATCCACCAGCCTGGTTCCCGGGGTCTGCTGCGCTGCGCTTAGATAGCGCAGCGCAGCAGATCCTTGAAACCAGTCTGGAATGTCCACCGGGTTACGTCATATCCGCTACATATTTGTGATCGCAATCTACACTAGCAGACTGAGGTTGAGTGTCAGAAGAGACCATCAGGAATCGACTGCAGCGCAGGAGTCAGAGCTAGTCGACCATACGTAGGAGCTACGCAATTTCATCATGCGCAACGTTTGCGATTGGTCCGGAGACATGCCAGATTCAACCCGAGGAAGTGGAGTGTGAGTGAGTTGGGTTTTACGCCTCCTTCACCCACATTCCAGCAACATCACGTCGGGGGACATCAGAAATGGGCTTCATACATTGTACCCATGTGGGATTCGCCCCTGAGGAAGCAGAACTGTATTGCGGGTAAGACTTCGCCCGTATCACCCCTAAATTTTTACGATGAGGAAAAATGTCTTTGTGTGGCATTAATAGAAGTTGAATATGTCTCAGTATGTTCAGATACAATTAAAGAAACATGTTAAAACTCATCCTGATCAGATGAGGAATATTTACTCAGGTGATATGATTTGACTAGAATGAAATTTAAGGGGGGCTACAGGCGGAAGTCTTTCCCCACACGTTTGTAGTCAGTGATGTCAAAGAGTTGTTTATGCTATTCCCATCAATGTTTTCAATCACTTTGCCTTATACACTTCTCGGCTGTAATGGAAGTGTTGATAACTGGGGTACAGCACAAATTAGATGTATATTTTGGGCGTGTGCTTCATCTCCTGACGAAGGGTCAAATTACACGCAGTTGGGGAAGGTGCTGGTTGTAATCTGATCACTGCCCGTACACCTGCACTAGCTATTTTAGTTCAAGTTATACTTAGTCCATTAGCCCACATCCATTAAAATGATCTAATTTGGATATCAATTGAAACTCACGCCGTTCAGCGAAGATAAGGTTCGTGAATTCAGCTATGGGCCGTAATAGCTCTTAAAATGGCGTCGATTTCAATGGGTCTGATTCTCAAAGCACAACGCACAGAAAATCTGCTTATTCCCCAAAGATTAAAACTTGGATACTTAAGTCAAATCGTTCTTGAAGCAAACAAGCAAATAATAACAGAACCAAGAGCAACAGTTAGCACGAGGATGCTTTCAAGGCTACATCCGTCATTCGAACCCACATTCTCAGAGTCAATAACCTATATAATCTCCAGTTGCGCTGGCTGAGTGGGTTAGATCGATGATTTTAGGTGCCTGACACTG
Organism: Haliotis rubra; assembly: GCF_003918875.1. NCBI lineage: Eukaryota > Metazoa > Mollusca > Gastropoda > Lepetellida > Haliotidae > Haliotis > Haliotis rubra. The sequence continues at coordinate 1,095,771 of NW_025767024.1, forward strand.
ACAGTGTTGGCTCGAATCCTCGATGGGACCCAACCAAAGAAAATGTACAAGAATCTGTACTTTACTGAGAAAGTGTGATCCCAAATATAACATGTTAAATTTGACCAGTCTCTAAATGGTAGGGCTGCGCAATATAACCGGTTTAGACATGAAAACGATACGTATTGCGACACGCTGATCGAAAACCGGTATTTTGGGAAGCTTCGTAACACTCGGAAATCTTCGGATATTTCCGTTTTTTGAGTTGTTCTTTTCCTGTTTCATTAGTGCCAAATGTTACTTACATTTTTATTTTGTCATGATTAAAAGTTTTTATAAAAGGTTAATCAATCATAGTGATTTTGTTGTGTTTTTGCTTTATAATCAAGCATTAACTCGATTATAAGTAGTTTTTGTTAAAAAAATAATCCTTGCAATATATTGCAATACATATCGCATTATATGCTTCCGCATCGCAATATGTCGCAATATGAAAATTCTCTGCAATACCCACCCCTACTAAATGGTATTGGGAATTCATAAGTATACATATGTATAATTTTGCGCTACACTAAGCAACTAAACGCATACATTGGTACAGATAAACTATTCATGTCGTGTCATAGTTTTGCACCAGAATATTTGTTAATCCATTGTGCTCTGTATGACACAACTACGTATTGTAGATAACCGTGGCTTAAGAAATACATGTGGCGTGTTTGAATACATCTTTTATCGGGATTGTGAATATTACTTTACAGTCGGCAATTTTTTAACGTGCTCAAACGTCTACAGAAGACAAATGTGGTGAAACGTAGTGTCACGTTGTCCTGTGTGCACGTCATGAGCGGCGGTGGGGTAGCCTTGTGGTTAAAGCGTTCGCCCGTCACGCCGAAGACCCGGGTTCGATTCCCCACATGGGTACAATGCGTGAAGCCCATTTATGGTGTCCCCCGCCGTGATATTGCTGGAATATTGCTAAAAGCGGCGTAAAACTAAACTCATTCGCTCACTACACGTCACGAAATCAAGTGTCGATAAGCAACGCTGGATGCGGAGAGTTGGTGGATGGGTGAACGCGTTCGGCAAGCATGGCTCCCGAGCATTTCCTGCCCAATACTAAAGCACATGGGACGTTGTGTCTTAGGGAGGATCGTCACGAATAGCTGCAAAAATGCTAATACCGCGTTAAGCAATACTCATTCATTCTGAGGAAAGAAACGTTCGACATAGGCACCTTTGGCATTGTTCACGGGTAGGAATGGATGGGTTGCCTAAGTCGACACTGACTGACGTACATGTCTTGCCCCATACTTGAGCACAAACAATTCTTAGGCAAGATGAGGTGAGGTGAAATTGGGTTTAAGGTCGTGCTTGAGAATATTTCGCTCATATGACGACGTGCATGCGTGTGTATGTGCAGCTGCTTGTACTAGCCCAGACCGAAGCTGGTTTTATAGTGCTAGCCCACTGAGATACCATGCCGCAGTGAAGCATGAATACCCCACTCAAACACATCATACTGACTCCGAGCCGACCAGTTCTTGTTGTACCCATTAATGCCGAGCGCCAGGCAGGGACCAACAAGTACCATATTTTAACGTCTTTTGGTATGACGCGGTCGGGGATCGAACCCGCGACCTTCCGTTCTCCGGGCGGACGCTCTAACCACCACACCACGGAGGCGGTCCTTAGGCAAGAAACTTGGTTTCAGAGTGTAGTTGGACAGTTGACCGAGTGTTTCTTGCCCGACACTACAGCACATAATATACACGGTGTCTTAGGGAAGAGACGTCATTCGAAATATATCACCCAGCCATGAATGGGTACCCGGTGGGAGATGTCAGTGTGATTGCTAATATTTTAAGGTAACAGGCGGCTTGGTTTGTATGTCAGCTGCCAGTGAAAGTTTGATGTACAAAGTCCATTGACAAAATATAGCTGTACTGCTTTAAGCATGTAGCCCTGTGAGTGAGTTTAGTTTTACGCCGCTTTTAGCAGTATTCCAGGAATATCACGACGGGGAACACCAAAAATGGGCTTCACGCAATGTGCCCATGTGGGGAATCGAACCCGTGTCTTCGGCGTGACGAGCGAACGCTTTAACCACTAGGCTACCCCACCGCCCCCGTAGCATTTTGAGCATGGGCTACAGTGTGTATTTGCCTAATTATATATGTATGTGATCATTCTTATCCTTCAGAGTTATCACAGCATGAAACCCACCGGTAACTGGTACTTTATCGTAATACAAGCATAAATAGCAATATGCTAAAACACTAACGTGACAATCGATGTGACATCAGACGTGACTTCTAGCAACAAAAGCGACGGCGTTACCTGATAGGAATGTAACCTTCGATAAAGAGTATCTAGAATATTCAAATAATACTTTCAAATCTAGTCATGTTTTACCAGACTACTTAAGGTCGGCAGTGCAAGGAATAAAACTATATTTGGTATGGTACATATAGTAGTGGACTCGCCGCATCCAGTGTTGCTTGTCGACACTAAAGGGGCGGTGGGGTAGCCTAGTGGTTAAAGCGTTGGCTCGTCACGCCGAAGACCCGGGTTCGAATCCCCACATGGGTACAATGTGTGAAGCCCATTTCTGGTGTTCTCCGCCGTGATGTTGCTGGAATATTGCTAAAAGCGGCGTAAAACCAAACTCAGTCAGTCAGTCAGTCGACACTAAATCTTTATTAGATGTAGAGTTTTATGTTTCAAATGTACATTTTAAAGAATATAGACGATATTTATGCTTACTTAGACTTCATCACCAACCCCTTCTTTGTAATGTAAGACGAAAAGATGATAATTATGCCTCAACAATATGTAAAATGTGTAACAATAATATCCCAGAGGATGAATTACATTTTCTTTTTATCTGTGGTGCATATGTAAGGTAACGTAGTATATATTTACCAAATTTTGATCAATGTCCAACTATCATTAAGTTTAAAATATTAATGCAATGTAATGATACCAGTATTCTTCTAAAAACTGCATTTATTAAGCATGCCCTCGTGATCAGATCAAATGTGTGTAAATAATGTGTAACCTTGTATATTGCCTTGTCTAAAATGAAATTTTGTATGATTGTACATCGGCCGATGGCCTACTTTCAGAAAATAAATTCATATCATATCGACACTATGAAATTTTGTATCCGATGGTTGTACATGGGCCGATGACCTACTTTCAGAAAATAAATTCATATCATATCGACACTATGAAATTTTGTATCCTATGATTGTACATGGGCCGATGACCTACTTTCAGAAAATATATTCATATCATATCGACACTATGAAATTTTGTATCCTATGATTGTACATGGGCCGATGACCTACTTTCAGAAAATAAATTCATATCATATCGACACTTGATTTCTTGACGTGTAGTGAGTGAGTGAATGAGTTTAGTTTCTCGCTGCTTTTAACAATATTCCTGCAAGATCATGGCGGTCGACACCAGAACATGGGCTTCACACATTACATACCTATGTTGTGAATCGAACCTGGGTCTTCAACGTGACGAGCGAACGCTTTAACCACTAGGCTACCCCACCGACCCGTATGGTACATGTAAGCGAACGTTTTAACTGTACTTGATACGTTTCATTTAACACTTCATCGTTTCCATGATATGTAATTTTGCAATAATCAGCAGAATTCACCAGCACCTTGTACGTTAGAATTAGTCTCCAGGAACATGCTCATCCGAAGAACCTTCACATGTGTGGAATATAATGGTCCACAAAAATACTCATACGTATATTTTTATGTGGACAATTATATTGTACACCCGTGGCGGTTCTTGGGTTAAGATGTTCCTGAAGACCAATACATGTATATGCATTGACATACTGGGTATAAACTATTGGCAAGAATCTATTCACATTGGTGCATGTTTTATACTGACAAAAATATCCATACAAATAATGCTGACACTAAAATGGTTTTCCGCGGCTAACCCGAATGGACATAGTTTCGTTTGAAGAGTTAATGTTATTATTTTTTGCAATTTTAATTCGATGGTGTTCATGCAGGCGAATCTCTAGCCAATACCGCGAGTCACTTTCTCAGTAATAATACAATGGGGTTTACTTAATCGTTCTCTGGGGAGGTTGTTTGACAAACAGGGCATTACAGACACGTTAGTTGTTCTGCGGATATATAATAGCTGTCATTAAAAGGTGAGTTGATAAATAGCTTTCAGCTGCATTAAGTATGAGCTCTCCTAGCGTTGAACATGACTGGTGTTATAGTACAGCGTGCTGCGTTGCGAAACATGTCCGCTCTAGTTAGCAAGCATGTTTTCGCTGATGCAGCCAGACAGTTTACAAATGACTCTTTTGCCCATCATTATTGTTTAATTCCACTGAGTCTCTACTTGTCTGTCTCACAGTCCCTGAAGCATATTATATTCCCTCACATCCAGCCTTTGCTAAATCTCTAAATGAAGCACGTTTACATTTTCTGAATCTCCAATCTCACTGGGGTTCCTTTTCTGTTTAAATGGAGTTGTGTGTTTCTATAAAAGCTATATGATTTCTGAGAAGTAATGGTTTAATGGGGATTAGATAGTTACAATGGGTAGTGAGTATGGAAATAATGTGTTTGATGTTCCCTGGAGAAGCGGTGTCCAGTGGATGTAAATTGTACAACGCGCGATAATTTAAAGGTTATCTGTCGTGTTTTGGCAACATGTACACAATGTACTTGTCAAAATATTAAAAAAATATTTTATTTTTGTATACATGCCAAAGCGACAGGCGTATACTATGTTTTGGACGTCAGTTTATATGTGATTGTGGTGTGAGGTGGCGGCGTGTGGTTTGTTTAGATATTGCGGTTCAAAGTGTGTTATCATATATTGCGGTACACAAGTCCCTACTGCCATACGTATCACGATATATTACATAATTTCAAAATTTGAATTCTGAAGCAATCAGAAACATCATAGCATGAAGTTGGAATTTACAAATTGAGCAAGACATTTTGGTGATAACAACCGACAACGCCGCCATCTTTGAGACTCGCGTGTTCCTGACGGAAGTGTAGAATGCGCATGTACATAAGGGAGGTAACTGAGAGTTCACTTGTCTTCGCGGACTTGCATTTTGAAATTACAGAAACATTTGGAACATGCTTGGCAAGTGTGTAAACACGTGATAAAAGTAGCAATTTGAAATCACCCGATATACCGAACTTTTAAAAATAATATCGTGATACGTATCGTAGAAAGAATGAGCCTCAACAAACCGACATACCGAGAAAACCCCGAAGAATAACGCCAAACGTACAAGATAACCCAAGAAATTCGCCCTCAATATGTGCTCAGTTTTATCAGCTCCTTATCCGTGTTTGAGGGCTTCACGTGGTAAGCGCCTAAGTAATCACCTGATTCATTCATTGAAAGAAAGCTGATTCACGGTGATACAGCTGGTGTATTATTTATTTGTAGTAGACCGCCGCAGTCAGAAATATTCCAGACGGCGGTCTGTGAGTAATCAAAGGATTGATATCATGAGCATCGATCTACGCAGTGGGATACTGAAAGCAACGCTAAATCACCAACAGTGTCTATGCATTCATTATGCATACATTGAAACATGTAACCCCATGTGGATGAAAATAGGATAAAGGTCTAAAATTTTGACCTCTCTCGACCTGCTTCACACGTCTTGAGGACACATTGTAAGTTTAACGCCGCTTTTAGCAATATTCCAGCAATATCACGTCGGGAGACACCAGAAATGGGCTTCACATATTGTACCCACGTAGGGAATCGAACCCGGGTCTTCGGCGTGACAAACGAACGCTTTGACCACTAGGCTACCCCATCCTATGCTTGTCGTGGTAGGTGACCAGCAGGATCCGGTGTTCGAGCTCACTGATCATTGCTGATAGCGAGTTGGTGTATCCTGGCAGTTAAGACTGGTGTTCATCATATCGACCACTAAACTGTTTGGTCCAGATTCGAGAGTTACTACCTGCCGTCATGCAGATGAAATATTACGTCACAAAACAAACAAACAAACAAATTTCACAGGAAGAGTTGATTAGAGGGTTGAATATTTAGGCAGTGAAATATAACCAAACACTCAGTAGTTATGTCAAGACATTAAACGCCCAAGATAGCACCATGAGAGGAATCGAACCTGCAAGCTCGTATGACAAGAGAACGCATTGTCAAAAGGCCTAGGACAGGTATTTGTGTAGACGACATCCCTTGGAAATTCTTTGGATAATAGACGCAAAATTCATAATGTCATTTGATACTGAAAATAGTTTATTTGGCCTTACTTACAAATATGTTTTGGCACAGTATTCTGTCATACCATGTAAAGACTGACAATAACTTGTTCCTGAAGGAACCGCCTCACGTCCATTTTGTAGGACAACCTTAAGACGCCCCGTGGCATATGGGGAAGGTTATGACGCAAGCAAGAGCGTAATTAATCTTCTCAAAGCCCCAAACTTGCTTACAGTGCTCTATTAAGGTAATTGTTGAGCTACCTTGTGGTTGAATGTCAAGGACATTCGAGGGTGCATATGAGGCATTATATAGGTTCCTGTTGAACTTAATGTTCCGATGCTAAAAAACGTGTGTTGGTAAGAAACTTAAGGATTGATGAAGAGACCTACATCACTTTTGACTTAATCTAAAGTAATTGAGTAACTGTTGTCGGTGTGACACCACTCTCACTCACACTCATTACTGACCCACCCTCACTTTCCCATAGACTCACTCTCTCCCCAACCACATTCCCAACGAAAACCTACTCACTCACACAGACTCGCACACTCACTCACTCATAAACCTTCCCAACCACATACCCAATCACAAATCCACTCACTCACTGCAAGTTCTAACGTCACGCATCCATTCACATAAAGACCAAACCTCACTCTCACACAGACCCACTTACTCAACCCCCAACAATAAAACGAACCCTTCCCTAGTTATAAGACGCTATCATGACAATCTGCCTCAGGATTCCAGTATATCACGACCCCAGATAAAGGTCCTTTCTATTACGCCGAGCCCAGTAAAACACGTTATTCAGTGGCTATATATTAACCGTTCTCATAGTGCGTTACACATCTCATGTAAATGTATACTTATAGTATTGATCATTCACAACAGCAAACTGCACTCTATCAGCCCTGTATAATGTAAATGCACTTTTGAGGACGTCTAGATATGGACGGTATGAACATGTTGCCGTGTGTGGGGTCATTCTTTGTGTGACTCTATGCCTGTAGGTACGTGTATTGTTACGAGTGCATTAGAACCAGTGTATTTGTCCCGAGTATTAGTAGCTAGAGTTTATTTATACTCCGCTGTTTGCTTCCTATACAGTACAGTATTAGATTTCGACTGTCGCTTTCAATTTGAGGTTGTTTATCCCGTGAGCTGCAATATCTCACTAAGTTTATTTTGAAATGTGAGTTATATTTTTATATAAAATGGGCGTATGTTATAAAGACATTATGATATGTGCTTGTCACGACTGTTTAGTTTCGAAATGACAAAAATATTGAATTTTTATCCTACGTCTAACACGATATATTGTTATGGTCGGGCACTGATTTATATAACGCAATGACAAAGGTAACAACTACTTTTAAAATGCAGCAGTCTGTAAATAATCCAGTCTGGACCAGACAATCCAGTGATCAGCATCAAGAGCATCGATGGGATACGATGACATGTGTCAACCAAGTCAGCGAGCCTGCCCGCCCGATCCCGTTAGTCGCCTCTTACGACAAGCATGGGTTACTGAAGATCAATTCTAACCCAGATCTTCACGGGTTTTTGATTCGATGTGACACATAGGGTTTTTAAATTCTAAACCTTGAAATCACGGGGAAATATTTAGCTTTATTGGGAGTGAGTTGGGTTTTACACCGCTTTTAGCAATACTTCAGAAATATCTATGGGGACACCAGAAATGGCCTTCATGCTGTGTATCCACATAACAATAGAACCCGGTGTTTGTGACGTGGGCCGCTGTTACCAATATACATTGTACAGAAATACACCGTTAATTCGAACTTCGTCAACTCGATATATATAGTTCAAGACAAAAGCTGAAAACAAACTGTTATGTTCCTTGTAAAATTCTCATTGCTATATGACGTCTGTAGGCAATCCGGTTGTACACTAGGTGTACTGGTGTTGTGCGTGTGCGTGTGCGTGTGCGAGTGCGAGTGCGTGTTCTTCTGTGTCACTGCTTGTACTATCTACCCTACTGAGACATCGGGTCATAGATAAACATGCTACCCAACTGAGACACAGCAAATTAACTCAGAGCCGACCCCCCCTCCCCCCCCATTAATGCACCAGGCAGCGTAACAACAAGTGACCGCCTCCGTGGTGAAGTGGTTAGAGCGTCCGCCCGAAGAGCGGAAGGTGGCGGGTTCGATCCCCGACCGCGTCATACCAAAAGACGTTAAAATATGGTACTTGTTGGTCCCTGCCTGGCTCTCGGCATTAATGGGTACAACAAGGACTGGTCGGCTCGGAGTCAGTATAATGTGTCTGAGTGGGGTATTCATGCTTCACTGCGGCATGGTATCGCAGTGGGCTAGCACTATAAAACCAGCTTCAGTCTGGGCTAGTACAAGCAGCCTCACATACACATACACACGCATGCATGTCGTCATATGAGCGAAATATTCTCAAGCATGACGTTAAACCCAATTTCACCTCACCTCACCGTGACACCAAGTAACATCCGGGAGCGAACCTCCTGTCACCAGGCTGACGCTGTATCATTTAACCAAGGATGCTTTCCCCTGCGTTATAACACACAGGGGATACTTGGATAACAGAAATATAATAGCCTTGTGGTTAAAGCGTTCGCTCATCACGCCGAAGGCCCGGGTTCGATTCCCCACATGGGCACATTGTGTGAAGCCCATTTCTGGTGTCCCCCGCCGTGATATTGCTGGAATATTGCTAAAAGCGGCGTAAAAGCCAACTCACTCACTCACTCACTTGTTCAGTTCTAAAGGTGTTCTTACGATATTCTAATTAAATTCTAAAGGCCTTCTTACGAGCTTCTAAATATGTTGTATATGTATTTAAAAGATGTTCTAAAGTGTTCCACCTGCTCCAGATGTGCTCTGAAGATGTCCAAGGATGCTCTGAAGATTATAAAAATTTGTTTTGAAGACCTTTTAAATGTTCTCTTCAAGAAGATCTAAATGAGTTCTAAAGGTTTTCTTCACAGTAGTTCTGCAAACCCACATTGCATACTGCTAATGCATCGTATCCATATGAAGAATGGAACAGCTGACTGGAAAAGCTTTAACCATTGGGCCACCCGACAACCTGGCCTCCGACCTTTAGAGTGAGTGAGTTGGCCTTTACGCCGCTTTTATCAATATCACGGCGGGGGACACCAGAAATGAGCCGCACGCACGCACGTACGCACGCACGCACGCACGCACACACACAGAGGCTTTAGAGGTTGGATACTTGGATAACAGAAATATAATAGCATACAGACAAAAAATGAAAAAAATATAAAAAAGAATCTGATCATCAACATTATCTTGGCATTTGTTATTTGAAACAGCGTCGCGAGTAGGTCTTTGCAGTGTATCGACCGATGTACATTATACATTCTGCGCTCTCCCCCTCCTCTCAACCCCTCCCCCCCCCATCTATATTTATTTATCCTGCACTTTTAGCCATAGATCGTGTCACGATATGTATGTAACGTGAGGAAATTATTCTTCCTAATGTAGATCGTTTCAGAATTAATTCAGCAAATAAACGTACAGGTAGCTTGCGGTCGATGGCACACAATATTTGCGTGTACGACATCGTGGGACGGAATTGAATTACACTCCCATAAAGGCCACTTGTTATGGATAACTGCTTCTGTGGTATAACAGTTTTACCGTTATTACGCAGTTCCAAAGCTTGCAGCGTACAGTATCTTGGAGTGGTGGATCCCGGACAACGCAAAACCTGAGACATGCATAATTGTCATTAAAACCAGCTTTGTTTGTCTGCGGTTTAGCGATTATTATTCTAACTATGATCACTATAGCAACGACTTAGAGAGAAAGGAATTCAGCTTGACTTCCCTAGTCTGGTGAGTGAGTGAGTTTAATTTTACACCGCTTTTAGCATTATTCCAGCAATATCGCCGGATACACCAGAAATGGGCTTCAAACATTGTACCCATGTGGGGAATCGAACCTGGGTCTTCGGCGTGACGAGCGAATGCAATAACAGGGCTACCCCACCCCTCTCCCAAGTCCGGAGTGACTGGTTAAGATTAGAATTTAACTGGAATATACATAGATCCCTTGACGTGATGCATACATAGTTATCTAAATAGCTATATCATTATCATCATCATCATCTGCTCGTCCTCCTCCTCCGCACCGTCATCATTAATTCGAAATCACCAGCGGAATCCGGTGGTTCATGCAAGCCACCATATTCAAGCTGCATAGATCGATACTCATGATGTCACTGGATTGTCTGGTCCAAACTCGAACATTTACAGACCGCTGGTATATTACCGAATGCGGCGTTTAACGACACACTGTCTCGAAGTCTCCGGTATCATTAAAATGCTTCGAGTTATCAGCAGTCTGCGACCAGAGGAATGCCAAAAATACATCATAGCATTACATCGTCTAACGATAAATACGTTATTTGATCAAGCAAGGTTTCGTTGCAACACGTAACGCGCGCATCATATATACGTATAAGAGTGACACCTTTATATGTGCATATGGGTATAATACACTGTCGGGAAGAGAAAACATTCACTCAAAATAATATTTGAAAAATATAAACTTGATCAAAATGTTACTAAGCTGAAAAAAGTCGAGCCACGGCAAAGACACTGCAAACTAATTTCCCAAAACACAACCATAATACCCTTATCAAATACGTTATGGAATAACCTGCTCCATTTCATATTTCATTTTAAATCACCCTCAAGCATAGGTGTACATTGTCCTTTAATCGACAGTTTAGTGAGTATGGTTTTACGCCGCTTTTATCAATATCACTACGGGAACATCAAAAAATGAGCTTCACAAAATGCACCTATGTTGAGATCGAACCCAGTTCTTTGGCGTGACGAGCGAACGCTTTAACAACCAGGCTAGCTATTGTCGAAACGTTCGTAGCCCTACGAACTTCTTAAGCCCATTCTTAACACACTGGCTACGATCGAAGTTACGAATTCTTAGGGCTACGAACGTTTCGAGAATAAGGGCCCAGGCTACCCGACCGCCCCGACAGTTTAGTATGGCCTTGATGAAACCCATAGTAATAGACTCGCCGTGATATTGTTAGAATATTGGTAAAAGCGGCGTAAAACCATACTCACTCACTTAGTAATGGAGAATATGTTTTATATGTGGCAAAGTTCAGATATGACTCAACATGTCTATATCTATTAAGGGATATTCAAGAAACAATGTTTGTAAAAATAAAACTAATGCCATGAAAAGGAAATCTTAAAAGAAATCTCTTTTCGTGTCTAATACGCAACAAATCTAAAAAAGACAGAACTACATTTCATTCGATACCCCAATAAGACAGACAAATCTATCGCTGGAAGCACGAATCTCATAAAAAGCGAAACGCATCCTTGTAATTACATTGTAACCCGAGATCAGCTGTAAAGGCACTGAGTCGAGATACAACCAAATTGCACTCACTAACCCGGCAGAGCCTAATTCTCTGACGTCAATTGCCGATCGTGAAGTGTGCAGTTGACTCACGCACGTTCGCGATTGCAGAAGGCCACGGTTAATGAGAACAGGCCAGCATCCATTACAGATACCGAGATATGTGTTCGTCATGCACGTCACAGGGTTTCTTCCTTGCTGGAGACGCTACGGGGTCGTGAACGTCTTTTCCTTCACGCGCCATTGCTATCCATTACTGCACCGTCTAAGCCTCAGCTGTTGAGTTGTGCATTGCTATTCAGGTCGTGTCATGTCTATGAGGAAATATCATATTTCTTAAATAATTTCGGGTATATTTATTATGAAACAAATGAATTGGACCTCGTCCATATCGTCTTTGATTGGGTGAATAAGTTCTGTTTTACGCCGCTTTTAGCAATATTCCAGCAATATATATCACGGCGGGGGGACACCAGAAATGGGCTTCACATATTGGACCCATTGGGGGAATCGAACCCGGGTCTTCAGCGTGACGAGCGAACGCTTTAACCACTAGGCTACCCCACCAACCCAGTGGTAGATAGAGCTTCTGCCTGAATCGCTGTCCTTGGTTCAATCCCCAGTAGCTTAAAACCAAACACATGTTACATATTTTTAGCCGACTTCAGGGCAAAAAATACAGGTCGGTTCGGAGTCTGAATGGAGTACTTATTTTAACGGATACATAGGATCTTTAGTCGACTTGCGCTATTCCACTGACGGCAACAGCAGCTACACACACAAGCTTTTAAAAAGTAAACTACGGTTATAACGAAGTCAAAGGATCACCGATTTCACTTCGAAATAACCGTAGTATGTTATATGCTTTTCGACTAAAAGATACAAGTCGGGACAACATATAGTTCGTTATATCCGTCATTTCGGTATAAACGAGAACGCTGTATACATAGTTTACTGAGTACAATAATTTTAAAGGCGACGTTAAATGCCTCACCTCACAGATACCGAGAGGACTTCGATATATCCCAACGCAGTACATACTCCCTTTGTTCCCCCAAAAAGGGATGTACCCTATGTTGTACATAACAGTAATACGCAATGGTTTCGCGCAACTTTTAGCAATATTGCAGGAGGATGGGGTAGCATTGTGGTTAAAGCGTTAGCTCCTCACGCCGAAGACCCTGGTTCTATTCCCCACATGGGTACAAAGTGTAAAGCCCTTTCTGGTGTTCCATGCCGTAATATGGCTGGAATATCGCTAAAAGAGGCGTAAAACTAAACTCACTCACTCAATATTACAGCAATATGACAGCGTTTGACACCAGAAATGGGCTTCACACACAGAACCCGGGTAATCGAACCTGGTTTTCGGCTCGACGAGCGAACGCTTTAATCACTAGGCTACCTCAACGCCCCAATTCATGAGAAGTAAGGAGAATGCTTTCTCCAGTTCAGACAAGCCAGGTACTTCCTTATCCATTCGAAGTGTTTAACGACACCCACTGAACATTTATAAAATGTTTTTTTGTTGTGACTTGTAGACGTATTATTCCTAGTCACATTTCCCATTAAAACGTTATGCGAAAAAGTGGATTTTGCAAATCCAGACGTTATTCAAATTTTATTACCCTAATTTGAAAAGTTTAAATCTCCCATATTCTTAGTTCACTCAACAAAGCAGATACGTGAACGAACGCATAATAAAAGTTTGAAATGAATAGAACATAATTTTACATAATATACTCAAATATGTCAAACCTGAATCACTGTCTGTTTGAAATATTACCTAAACGGTTTTAAAAATAAATTCTCATATCAGCGTGCATATTAAAATGTAACACAAACGGCATATTCAAGTGCATTGCATTTAGAGCAACTAACCTGACACGAACGCTGCACAGGTCAGATCGACCTTGACTTAAAAAACGTGCTTTGCGTCGAACGTCAAGGTCAAGTACCACGCGGATCCAATCCAGCTGCTTGAATTGAATCACCTTGGAAAAGCGCCCTATGAAGTTATCTAGAAGGCGTTAACAGTGTCTCTTACGAAAGGTAATTCGAAAAGTTCTTGTTAATATATTCTTTTGTGGCGCAGATATATTTATTTATAATTGAAGAGGACTTTCTACGGTCAAAGTAATCACAACAGACGGCGTTAACAGATAAGCGCCGTGCTGATATACAAAGGTGTGGTGGTCCTTGACTTTTGTTGTTGAGTATATATACTGAAGCTGGATTGTAATGACCGTTAACGCCACTATAGGTCAGTAAGAACCGTTACTGAAGGAAGGTAATACACTGTACATTTTGCAGTCATTCGATGATGGGACATGCATATGAATAGATAACAACGTGAGTAGAGTGTTGATTCACTTCTTGAATGCTGTACGTGGTGAAGTGAAAGATATAAATACACGTTTCAATTTGTCGTAGTTATGAACAGAAAATTACATGTGTAATATACCATGTCCAGAATGAACATACCATTATGGAGAGATAGAGAGAGAGAGAGAGAGAGAGAGAGAGAGAGAGAGAGAGAGAGAGAGAGAGAGAGAGAGAGAGAGAGAGAGAGAGAGAGAGAGAGAGAGAGAGAGAGAGAGAGAGAGAGCTACAACTGATTGACTGAGAGAGAGAGAGAGAGAGTCGAGAGAGGAGGGCGTCACAAGGGCGGACTTTAAAAAATGCTAGCTACAAGGACACACACACGCACATACGCACGGACGCAGGCACACGTGCACAAACAGCTTGACGCTCAACCTCACTTCACCCCATGCATGATCTGAGAGATTTCCGCACTCACAATTTGAAAACCAATTCCAGGTGAAAACAGCCCCAGCATATTCAGGTCTAGTAATTAGCAAGGTATGTTTATACTATGGGAACTATCTATACAATAAGGAAGGCCGGCGTGTACTGAAAAGTATTTGACTCAACTAACCAATTCCAGCTTACATACCAGGCCTTCTTTCATTCATAAGGACATAATCTTTGGCCGAATTATTTCGAAGAATCAGGAATTCGGGCTGTATGTTTGAAATAGTTAATGTGGATGTAACGATTCCACACGTTGATGTCTCTTCAGTTGTAGCTTTATGTTTGTATGAAATCTGTTAAACCCAACCATACAACGCCATTCAATCCCCGAATTTATAAAAAATAAAATAAACGCCAGTCATGTACGTATTTTAGATAAGCCGACAGTTTGCCTAGTAGTCGCTGTGACAGTCGTGAAATTTCTCCTTTGCGGATCTGTTCAGTACGATCGGAACCTCCCGCTTCGGGTATTGATTAAGTCGAGACAATTTTAGCTGTTTCTAAGCGGAGCTGACAGCCTGGCGTGATATACGATAAATCAGTTGCGAAGGAGGAAGTCATTTTCGTGAGATAATATGTAACTCGTGTTCGTGATAGACTCGTCGTGGCGTTGCTAAGCGACGCGAAACCAAAACGTCCTTCACCTTCCTATTGAAATGCGAGGACAGCGTATGGGTCACGATTGCCGTTGATGAATAGAGGTATCTCATGAGACTCGCTCAAGTCATTCATTCGCCAGACTGGCGTTATGGGGAAAAGAAAGGCCTATTCACTAGCGACAAGTGCCGACTAGCTGAAGTACAGCGAGCTTAACAATACGCAGGTCAGGCTAAGTGCGAGTGTATTCATAACCGTCAGACCATACGGTTGAACATCCCCGCGCGGCTGATTTCCTAATGAATCCTGTTGAGGCATACAGACACGATCTAAACTAAACCGGGGGGAGGAAGAGGTGGGGGATATTCTGTAATGACGTACGCGAGAGCGTTATTTTATTGATCCAGCTAAGAATGGATGTACTCTTTCTACGTTGCCATAATAATGGCTTGTACGATCGCCGGGAGAGACGTATAAATGTCTGAACAAGACGGGAGTGGCTTTGTAGAAGTGTATTATCTTTTGTCACGGAGCGGTCAATGTCTGCAGACACAGGTTAAGGGTCACAAGATCTAGGTGATAAAATGTCAGTACAATAAGGAAACTCATTTTCTCGAAAGGTTCTCCCCGGCTGTGACAAAAATCATTTATTTTCGTATATATTATTTTGCTGGTATTTAAAGATTTGGGGGATGCTTTTGGTTTGGTTTGTTGTTTTACGCCGCACTCAGCAATATTCCAGCGGTCTATAAATAATCGAGTCTGGTCCAGACAATCCAGTGATCAACAGCATGAGCATCAATCTACGCAATTGGGATACGATGACATGTGTCAATCAAGTCAGTGAGCCTGACCACTGGATCCCGTTAGTCCCCTCTTACGACAAGCAAGGGTTGGAGTTGTTCATTTCTATTAAAATTTTATCTCTCTGTGCGCACAGTAAAATAAGCCATTCAATTTAAAATGGCTTTAAACCCTCATTATCTCAGTCACTACTGAAAAAAAGTTACATGTACGACACAGTTTACTTATAATCAATAATTCAGCAAAAACAGGAATTCCTTTTGTCACGTTCAGCGTGCTCATGTTCACCGCCACCGCACCGTTCTCACCAAACCAGTTTACTTCAACAATCCCGGCTAAAAATAAAGAAAAAAATGACAAAACGTATTCATCTGAAAACTGCTGTTGACCAAACATTACACACGTTATTAAGTCGCTACGTAGATCAGAATGTCTCCAACCCGTGAAGATCCGGGTTAGAATTGATATTCAGTAACCCTTGCTTGTCGTAAGAGACGACTAACGGGATCGGGTGGTATTCTGTGACTTGGTAGATCGATGCTCATGATATCGATCACTGTATTGTCTGACCCAGGTTTGATTATTTACAGACCGCCGCCAAATAGCCGTGGTACTGCTTAGTGCGGCGTAAACCTAAACTCAGTCACTGACTTTCTACGGACAATGTAACCACAACACACGGGTCAACAGAATTGAGTCGTGCATGTGGATGTAAAAATGTCAGCCGCCATATAACTGGAATATTGGTGTGTGGGACGTTTAACAACGTTACGTTGTGGAAAAAACCCATGGGAATCTGTCCGTACATTTGAGTAAGGGCTTTTTAAGAGAATCAATTTCAACGAATTAGTTGCAGGTTCAGAATGGCCAGTAATCTGTTGATTCAGAGTCCATTGGAAAGCGTCGTATTTCACGATTAAATCAAGAACAGGTATTGCAAAGGTGCTGATAAAACAATAACAATCACTATAATAATATTTACTTAAAAACACAGTGCTTCATAAGATTTAAATAAATAATCATTAAAATTGTTGACATAAAAACAGCGCTTCAAAAGATATACACTTTGTCACGATTAAGCACAACTTTTAACCT
Organism: Haliotis rubra; assembly: GCF_003918875.1. Lineage (NCBI taxonomy): Eukaryota > Metazoa > Mollusca > Gastropoda > Lepetellida > Haliotidae > Haliotis > Haliotis rubra. The sequence continues at coordinate 1,112,741 of NW_025767024.1, forward strand.
TATATGGAATGAGTACAAGCGTTCTCCCTCGGCAATATCGTGTCCAATATAGATTTGTACACACCTTGTGACATGAGTCAGACACCTCTTGTATATATATCATGCTATCTCCCTTATCGAACAGTGTGACTGTCCGGAGACCGGAAGTGGTCCGATTCCTTGACCATGTCAAACTAAAGGTCATTAAAAGGTCGCACGTGTTGTTTATCACAGGGGATCGCCAGCTTCGAGTCAGTATACTATGTAAGAGTGGGTTATGATGTCTATTTTAAAGAAGCACGCACGTACGGAATTACGTACACACGGACGTAAATGCGAGTTCACCTCACCTTACCATTAGTTCTGAGCATTAGTTCACCTGTACGCCCGTAGAAGAATGTCCTTGGATGTTAGGTGACAAGTTTAATTAAGATGACCCCAGAAAGTCCGTGTTTAAATTGGTCTTCAGTAATCCACGTTTGTCGTAAGAGGCGACTAACGGGATCGGGTGGCCATGCTCGCTGATTTGGTTGACACATGTCATCGTATCTCAGTTGCGTAGATCGATGCTCATGCTGTTTATCCCTGGATTGTCTGGTCCAGACTCGATTATTTACAGACCGCCGCCATATAGCTGGAATATTGCTGAAAGCGGCGTAAAACTAAACTCACTCACTCATATATTGAACTATTGGTGAATTCTGGAAATAAGTAAAGGAACACCTGTTGATCACTGGATTGTCTGGTTCCAGACTTATGTCATCGTATCCCAATTGCGTTGAAAAGATTGTCATCCCAATACTAAGACGCTTATATTCCAGCAATAGCAGTCATAATGAGCATGGATATGTCTTCATCATCCTGATTATCATTAAATCTGTAACAAACGTTGAGGAATTATGATGGTCAGTGGCCATGGAACAGCGTCCCTGTCATGTCCCTGGGCTTCGTCGTGTGATAACAGGATGACCCTAGGCAGAGCCAGACTGATCACCACATCTCAATATGGTGACCAAACGAAGTGATGTCACTTTGATTAGAACGATAACCACCCGTGAAGATCCAGGTTAGAATTGATCTTCAGTAACCCCTGCTTGCCGTAAGAGGCGACTAACGGGATCGGGTGGTCAGGCTCGCTGACCTGGTTGACACATCTCATCGTTGCCCAGATGCGTAGATCGATGCTGTTGATCACTGGATTGTCTGGTCCAGACTAAAATATTTCCAGACCGCCGGCATATAGCTGGGATATTGCTTAGTGTGGCGTAAACTAAACTCACTCACTCGCTAGAACGATAACCCCTTGAGCGAAACTGTTTAATGTCAGCATTCGTCCTTCAGAATAATAGGTCACAGAGACCTGCATAATAAGCTTACTCCGGTAGTTTCGTGTAACGCGCATGATATGCTATATAGTCAGTACGTGACGCTACCGTTGGTATTGTCTCCGTTATCAGTTCTTCGTACACGATCAACGAAATGTATACATGTGCTTCCTTTCAAAGGTTTAGACTCACTAGTGTAAATATAGCCACTTACTTCAGGCAACTGTTCTAAACTAAATTTTGCCAAATATTCTATACTGCTTAAAGGTGGGGCGGTCGGGTAGCCTAGCGGATAAAGCGTTCGCTCGTCAAGCCGAACACCCGGGTTCGATTCCCCACATGGGTACAATGTGTGAAGCCCATTTCTGGTGTCCCCCCGCCGTGATATTGCTGGAATATTGCTAAAAGCGGCGTAAAACTAAACTCACTCACTCACTTAAAGGTACTGTTTACACAGGAACTGATGTATTGTAAAGCACGATATTTGCACATGCTTTTCAGCAATTGGATGCATGATCCTCGTGCAATTCATCTGCATATGGTTTGCAGTTGGTTCCCTCAAGTAGTGGAGAAATCAATCTTCGATGTAACCATATATATGCATAACATATAGTGAGTGTTTTAAGTGAGTCTTAAGTTTTGAAAGGAAGTATACATTACTCCACATGTAGGCTTAAATAATTGCTGTTAAAATACTTCAATGCTTTAGAATTGGTATTATTTTCTCTTTGCTGTTTTTTTAAAGTTTAACTGGCAACAGTGCATTCTGTTCTCAAGGTGAATGTACATACATTGTGTATTTTGTTCACGAGGTGAATGTACATATACTGTGTATTCTGTACCCGAGGTGAATGTACATATACTGTGTATTCTGTACCCGAGGTGAATGTACATATACTGTGTATTCTGTACCCGAGGTGAATGTACATATACTGTGTATTCTGTACCCGAGGTGAATGTACATATACTGTGTATTGTGTACCCGAGGTGAATGTACATATGCTGTGTATTGTGTATCCAAGGTGACGAGGTGAATGTGCATATGCGGTGTATTGTGTACCTGAGGTGAATGTACATATACAGTGTATTGTGTATCCGAAGTGAATGCATATTTACTATATATTGTGTTCACGGGGTGAATGTACATATACTGTGTATTGTGTACCCGAGGTGAATGTACAGATACTATGTATTATGTACCCGAGGTGAATGTACATATGCTGTGTATTGTGTATCCAAGGTGACGAGGTGAATGTGCATATGCGGTGTATTGTGTACCTGAGGTGAATGTACATATACAGTGTATTGTGTATCCGAAGTGAATGCATATTTACTATATATTGTGTTCACGAGGTGAATGTACATATACTGTGTATTGTGTACCCGAGGTGAATGTACATATACTGTGTATTGTGTACCCGAGGTGAATGTACATATACTGTATTTGTACCCGAGGTGAATATACTGAATGTGCATATGCGGTGTGTTGTGTGTACCTGAGGTGAATGTACATATACTGAATGTATTGTGTACCCGAGGTGAATGTACATATACTGTGTATTGTGTACCCGAGGTGAATGTACAGATACTATGTATTATGTACCCGAGGTGAATGTACATATGCTGTGTATTGTGTATCCAAGGTGACGAGGTGAATGTACATATGCGGTGTATTGTGTATTGTGGGGTGAATGTACATATACAGTGTATTGTGTATCCGAAGTGAATGCATATTTACTATATATTACTGATATATACTGTGTATTGTGTACCCGAGGTGAATGTACAGATACTATTATGTATTATGTGAGATGAATGTGCATATGCTGTGTATTGTGTATCCGAATGGTGAATGAGGTGAATGTACATATACAGTGTATTGTGTATCCGAAGTGAATGCATATTTACTATATATTGTGTTCACGGGGTGAATGTACATATACTGTGTATTGTGTACCCGAGGTGAATGTACATATACTATGTATTATGTACCCGAGGTGAATGTACATATACTGTATATTGTGTACCCGAGGTGAATGTACAGATACTATGTATTGTGTACCCAAGGTGAATGTACATATACTGTATATTGTGTACCCGAGGTGAATGTACAGATACTATGTATTATGTTCACGAGGTGAATGTACATGGACTGTGTACATGTATTCTGTATCCGAGGTGAATGTACATTTTTGTGTGATCTGTTTACAATGTGAACAGGTGAACATACACTCACAGTGTATTCCGTTCACGAAGTGAATGTATATTTACTGTGTATTCTGTCCACGACCGCGTAGTATGTTCATAACGTGACGTGAATCACTGGATTGTCTGGTCCTACTCGATTTACATGCAACATGGTACAGCTGTAATACGGCTGAAACAAATATATACTCATGATATACTAACAAATGTACAATAGACAGTGACTCTGCTTTAAGCGGCGATTTCTTATGGATGTGGGAATGGTTTCGGTGCTTCCATTTACACAATCAGCAGTTCCTTTTAGAATCACTGCATAGTAAGTTTGTAGTTGAGGTGTTGCCAGTCTGCTGTTCTGTTAATTCATTATCTCTATATATCTGTGTGTGAATGTGCCGTTGTAGGTGCAAATCCAACACCCAATCCCATGTCTTCCAACATTGGCATGGGATTCGCCAACACTGGGGAGCCCTATTAAATTATGTGAAAACTTTCAGTTTGTTTGAGCATCGATCTACACAATTGGGATACGATGACATGTGTCAACCAAGTCAGCGAGCCTGACCACCCGATCCCGTTAGTCGCCTCGTACGACAAACATGGGTACTGAGGACTAATTTTACGGATGTTCACGGGTCACCTTAATCAAAATTGTCATCTAAAACACACATCCCCAAGAGCCTTCTTCTTCCGGGCGTACTGGTGAACTAATCCTCACTACTAATGTTAAGGTGAGGTGAACTCGCATTAACGTGCGTGTATACGTAATTACGTACGTGCGTGAGAGTTTTGCATAGAGTGAGTGAGTTTGGTTTTACGCCGCTTTTAGCAATATTCCAGCAATATCACGGCGGGGGACACCAGAAATGGGTTTCACACATTTTGTCCATGTGGGGAATCGAACCTGGGTCTTTGGCGTGACGAGCGAACGCTTCAACCACTAGATTACCCCGTTATCATTCCGAGAGTGTGAAAGCAAGATCATATTCTTCTTTCAAATTGTAAAAAATTATGCTGTAACACATGAAGTTGGTTTCATTTTCCCTCTGCACTAAATCTTATTGATTTCCCCACATTTTGCCCATGTGGGGAATCGAACCTGGGTCTTCGGCGTGACGAGCGAACGCTTTAACCACTAGGCTACCCCACCGCCCGTTTTACACGGACATCATAACCCACTCTTACATAGTATACTGACACGAAGCTGCCGGTCCCATATATATTACCTTAACGTCATGTGATAAACAACAGGTGCGATCTTTTATTGACCTTTAGTTTGACATGGTCAAGGTAGCGAACTACTTCCGGTCTCTGGACAGTCACACTGGTCGATAAGGGAGATAGCATTATATATATATGAGGTGTCTGACTCATGTTTCAAGGCGTGTACAAATCTAAAGAACGCCTGTACTCATTTCCATATAAGATTAAAAGTTACGCTTAATCATAAGTAAGGACATATCTTCTGAAGCATTGTTTTTAAGTCAATAAATTTAGTGATTATTTGTGTAAATATTTTTAGTGATTATTACTGTTTTATCCGCGCCTTTGCAATACCTATTGTTGATTTATGGACTCTGAACAACAGTTTACTGACCTTTCTGAACCTGCATTCATAACAACTAATTCGGAGAAATGGATTCTGTTGAATCGCCCTTGCTCATTTTTTTTAACAAACAGATTCTCATGATTTTCATAACATAAGGGGCGGTGGGGTAGCCTAGTGGTTAAAGTGTTGGCTCGTCACGTCGTACACCCGGGTTCGATTCCCCACATGGGTGCAATGTGTGAATCCCATTTGTGATGTCCCCCGCCGTTATATTGCTGGAATATTGCTAAAAGTGGCGTTAAACCATACTCACTCACTCACAACCCACCATAACGTTACGTTTGCTTGTTGTTAAACGTCGCACTCAGCAATATTCCGGCTATATGGCGGCCATCTGTAAATAATCGAGTCTGGGCCAGGCAATCCAGAGATCAACATTATGAGTATCGATCTACGCAATATGGATTTGATAATAATAATTATAATAATAATGATAATGTGTCTATTTATATAGCGCCAAACTCCACACCAGGTATGCTAATAGCGCTGACAATAAATAAGTATTAATGAAGTGACTCGATGTAAAACCTTTTGTAGAAAAAGGTTTTGAGACGACACTTGGAGACAGCTTAAGTTTATCAGGGAGGGAATTGTGTCAACATGTGTCAACCAAGTCAGCGACTCTGCGCACCCGGTCCCGTTAGTCGCCTCTTATTACAAGCATCACTTGCTTGACAACGACATTTGAATCTAAAATCTATATTGAAACGTCGCCTTTCACAATAAAGTAGTTGTATATCCATAAGAAGTATGTGTCATTATTCTTCAAGACCCACACTTCTAAAATGCCCATCCAGGAAGCCAAGCAAGGCTGGTAGAAGACCAATTCTAACCCGGATCTACACGGGTTTAACACATTCAATTTGATTGGTTCGACGATACTGTTGAAATATTGGGAATTAAACTGTTAGACGCACTGTTAGAAGACCACTGATCGTCAGTACTAAAAGCGATTACATACTACACTATCTTTGTGTTAGAGTCGCTTTTAAAATCCCTTATTACACTTAAAGGATTGAGTGAGTTCAGTTTTACGCCGCTTTTAGCAATATCATGACGGGGGACACCAGAAATGGGCTTCACACATTTTACCTATTTGGGGAATCGAACCCGGGTCTGCAGCGTGACGAGCGAACGCTTTAACCGCCAGGTTACCCCCACCGTCCCGGAATAAAAGAAGGCCCATGTTTAGCTTATCAACAGGTAGTGATTATATCCAAACAATGAAGGAAATCTATTGAAAATTCACTGATATGCGGACGCTTTAACCATTAAATTATGTTGTTATCTTTGTACATTCTCCCACTTTGTGTTATGTTGCTTATCTATATATACTCATTGAAACGAATAAGGAGACACATGAAAATACACGTGTTCCTTTATATATTTCCAGAATGTCACCAACCGTTCAATACATGAGGGAGTGAGTTTAGTTTTACGCCGCTTTCAGCAATATTCCAGCGATATGGCGGCGGCCTGTAAATAATCGAGTTTGGACCAGACGATCCGGGGATAAACAGCATGAGCATCGATCTTCGCAACTGGGATACAATGACATGTGCCAACCAAATCAGCGAGCCTGACCACCCGATCCCGTTGGCCTTATCTTACGACAAGCATGGGTTACTGAAGATCAATTCTAACCCGGATCTTCACCGGGATGTGCAATACATACCTTGTGAAGAAACCTGGAAAAGAATAAAGGAATACTTGTACTTTTATATATTCCCTTATTCGTTTCCATGAGTATATATTCACTCTGTTCACTGACCCAGAATTCGCCTGATGAAGGAGCAAGAATGAGCTCTGAAACCTATAAAAATAAAAATAATTTGTTGTCCATACAAACGTGTTATGTTTTCATACCCCAAGAGAGAGAACCAAAACACTGCAAAGTGTAGACTAAAACGGAATAAGCTCCTCAACAAGATAGTGTTTCATACGATTGTAAATATTGTATGAAACATTGTTGAATACTCCCCAGGGAGTTGAGCTAAAAGATTGCCAGAAAAAAAGGCATCTGTTGATCAAGGGAACACTGAAGCGCCTTGAGCATGTACAAGTTGCGCGGATATGTGCGCTATATAAATATCCTATCATCATCATCGTCATCATCATCATCATAAATATACTGTTCTCTTTCGAAAGTTGCTGTTGTCATGTCCTTTGAACTAGCCACCTCCCCCAAATAAGATAAAAAACTAATAAAAAGAACAACTTGGTAGCGCTGAAACCTCGATCCGTTACCGGAAACACTTGAATCGCAATGTATGAATCAGATACAACAAACACAAGGAAATTGAAAGTAAGACGTGAGAGCCTTGACCTGCGTACCCTGCAATAGGTCACACACCGTCAACTGATACCATATCAGACTGCTCGACTTTCTAAAGTCTTTCAGGCAACAATAATATTACCACTTTTAATTTAAATAATTTTTTCTTGAGTATTCAAATAAACCGAACACATTTGAACGCTTTTCCTTAGACTGTAGGACCTATCAACACTTGCCTATCATAATGAGAGTGAGTGAGTATGGTTGAACGCCGCTTTTAGCAATATTCCAGCAATATCACGGCGGGGGACACCAGAAATGGGCTTCACACATTGTACCCAAGTGGGGAATCGAACCTGGGTCTTCAGCGTGAAGAGCGGACGCTTCAACCACTAGGCTACCCCGTTATCATTCCGAGAGTCTGAAAGCAAGATCATATTCTTCTTTCAAAGTGTAAAAACTGTTGTAACACATGAAGTTGGTTTCATTTTCCCTCTGCACTAAATCTAATTTGATTTGAATTATAACAATTGCCTACTATTTGCAAGAGGACTGTGTGGATATTGTATCAAAATTTCAAAGCTTGTAGCTCACAATCCAATGACCTCCACAGCCAAGATCCTTGTTCTCTACCACAAGACATGTACAGGTTTACCTTCACAAGAGAGGGATCGTTCGATTTTCAGTTGGGTGTTGGGGGATCAGCATTCTATTTCACGTTGAAGGTCCGGGTTCGATCCCCAGTGGAGGGACCTAGGTTCGAGTCCCGAGGTGGGGACATTTGCGTAGTATCCTTGGACAAGCTACTTAGATCCACATTGTCTCAGTTCACCCAGCAGTAAAATGGGTACCCGTGAGGATGTCTTGGTAATGTGCGTGTTTAGTTCATCCCACCTAACAGGCATCATGTCTGTATGATCCCTAGGAAGTTTAAAAAGTATCGGAAAGAACGAAAGTGTCCTATGACCGCGGATAGTAATGTACGTAGCGCCGTGAGCAGGCAATGTGCCTGGATATAAAAGCCATATAAACGGATTATTGCTATTACTGTTTAAGGCTTGGGAGCTTAATTACACGTGTTTTTTTCAACACATACAGGTGCTAAGATATGGGTTATGTATAAACTATTTCCAACGAATTCCATTTTTTGGTCCATACCCTTTTCCTACAATGTGATGTACTATATACCTACTTTTCATCGACCTACCATTGACTTACAAAATTATTTCGTGCTTGACTTTGATTACGGTTTTTTTGAAAGTTGAACTTTGGATTGAACCCTTCCTAACAACAAACAATGCCGTTCGTGACCTTGCTCATCGTGAAACCGGGGAGACCTGACACCGTCTGAGGAATGTCAGTGCTTTCATTTAGTACAACTGTGAAATTTAACTGTTTTTTTCTATCGAAATGCTAAGGAATCAAAACTCATTTGAGAGGCATTTTGGAAGTTGAGTTGAGGAAGACCTTGGCATTTCTTGGAGCCGTAGTTCTAAGCCATAGGCAGATTCTGCAACAAAGTCAAGAAAGGTACTGCTCTGTAATGGGAAGACTTTCAGGTCTCCAGAAAAGCAAGATTTATTTATGTCGACTTTTTTATTGTAAATAACACGACGTTTCGGAGTGTATGCTTGCTCCAAAACGTCGTGTTATTCACACTAAAGAAGTTGACATCCATAAATCTTGCTTTTCTTATGCATTCCACTTCTAAATGCCCTTGAAAGATTTGTTCAGGTGTTCGACAAGAAACCAACCATCCAGCGTTATTCTAATACAAAACTAAGATCGCAAAATAAACCAGGAAGATACATAACTTCTCCATGTTTCTGAAGACATGTGCTCTTACCACTGAACGACAACACACAGTCAGCCTTGCACGTGTGTCTCCATTTGACGTCAGAAGAAGTCAGCACGTGTTTGGTTATTCACCGGGTGTGGTGTGTCAGGCCCAGTTCCTGTGACCATCTTCGTGATATTCTTGGCTATTTTTAAAGGTCGCGTCAGTCCATACAAACTCACAATGGTTATATAAAATGAGCCATGAACGTAACACATCTCCTGCTTGGTTCACATCAGACAAGGTTCTATACTAGTGAATATTGGACATGCGATCGACTTACTCATTACCAGCTTGTGCTTTGGGTACAGGTCAACTAATACTCAGCCAAGACCAGCAAAATGCTTCTGGTATGGCTATAAATCGGACAAGATTCAGGCTTTTACAATCTACCGTAAAACGAGATTGCATTGAATGTAGGTAAATCATATCTCATTGTTTGATCTGCATTCTAGAAGTTGGTGAGTCAAAAAGGAACAACTCCATGGATGACAACTTCTTGGTTAATGCATAAGAGCGACGTTTCGATGTAGATCCTTACACCGTTATCAAGCTAAAAGTGTCTACAAGCAAGTGATGATTGTGACATATAATACTACCTTATTCTAGGACGGTTGTGAATATCACGATATGTTGTGATGAAGTGGTTAGATGTGTTTATTGTTGCCGGACAGTTCCTTCTACAGCAACACCAGTGCACAGTGGTGTTTCTTCTGCTCTTAATTCTAAATCACGCGACACAAATCGTCCATCACGCGACTTCTCTCCACAAACACACCACTCCGAGAGCTCCTCTATACATATTAAAAACAAGATTACCTTTCAACACCCTTATCGTAGCGCTGAAGCGCCAACGATCTGGCAAGTGCTCTTCCAACCAATTTGAAAAGCAACCCTCGAGAACAATAAATCCTGAAACGAAATGGATCATAAAATGCAGATGGTAGACATACTTTAAAAGCAATCGATTGCCCCTTCTTCTACAACGTCGTCATCGGCCGTTACATGAACTGCGTCTCAGGGCGGTAAGGATCTAAATAACCATTCTACTGTGGATATAGATTCGCTCGTCCTGACTAGCTGATTGCTTTCGGCTATTTGGAGAAAACCCGGTGCCCCCTGAACAATCAAATAGATTCTACCGATTTTAACGATCATGCGTCATTCGAGAGATATACGCTTCTTTCGGAGACATTATCCAAATGTATACGATGTTGAAGACGATTGATTTCTCTGTATGGAAAGCTATTAAATGGCAAAGCCTTATAAAAACTAGGACATTTCGCCGTAAAATACAACTAATCTGGGGCTTATTTCCATATGTGTCGCGTTCTGATGTCTAGTAATCATCTGATTTGGAAGTGTATACCCTTAAGGGATCTGATATTTCGCTGTATTTGATATCTCGTGAGTCTTGCATATAGCGGACAGTTTTATAATGACATTTCCTGGTTACCGGTGTAGATGAGGTCCCTGTCTTTGACTAGGATTACTTTGCTACACTTGATTTGTTTATAACCCAAATTTTGGTAATCCAGGTCAAGTGTGCTTTTTGTTATTTACTCTAGATGTGAGTGAAGCTTCACGAGATTCCGTGACAAGATCACATATCTCAGGCCTCGACTCAACGGCCTTGCGAGAAGAAGATCGGTTGATCAAAATGGCTTGTGATCATGATATTTGTAGGACGGTGATCATCACATATAGAGCGAAGAATTCTCTATTTTATTATATCACGTAAACAATATATAAAATAACCTTAAACAAACAAACAGTGACAATAACAATGGAACGATTGAAAATGTTTAAAACATGTTCCATTTGGGACACACCGGACAAGGTGACAATATAATTCTCGGTTTTTGCACATTCATAATGGAAAAACGACATTCTACCGCATCGACCCACCAGTATACATCAGTATTGTAAGCATCCATTGTGATCCCAGAATTACTAGTATAGACCGCTATTCATATTATTATGGATGTTAGTCGGATACTGCTGACTAAGCGAAAAGGAGCTATTCGCATACTTGCATTTACTTACAGTATTATTACGTCATATTTGCGTCATGTTATGATATTTATATAGTCTATAGTCTAAGAGGCACAATACAGCGTACATACAGAGTCCAGACCAAAGATTTCGGACGTCAATGTTATCTGGATTACGTCTTCATCACAATGTCAGTGCGATGATGCGTAACAATGGAACATGGTGAACCAGAATTGCATGGCATCAGCTGTTACCCTCCCCACGCTATTCAACCCCACCCTATTGCCCTATCCTCCCCAGACACCCTTCCCCCTACCCATGAATGCCAGCTCCCCAACCCTCCCCTCTCCTCAGCAACCACTTCACCTCCTATCAGACGCCCACAACCACGACGCCATCGACATCACGTCGCAATAGATATTTACTTTCATGGATTTTTTTGTCTTACTTTTTGAAGACAAAGACCAAAGTCAATAATAGCAATCGATCATGTTAAGCCCTTTGTGCATTTACGTCAGCCTAGCATCAAATTATAGTGCAAATATTGACGTACAATTGTACACTGATGGTTGCGTTTGGACCAGTATTTCGATCAATGGCTGAAAATGAAATAAATCACTACTCTGCCGGAGACCAAACTCGCTCTGAAGGATGGAGATTAATTCCTTTCATTTTCAAACACTCGTTGGATCAATACTCCACAGACTTATTACACTATCGTTATGAATACCAAAATTAGAAAAAAATGTGTTTGATCCATATAAAAATGTGAGCAGTCAGATGTTTAGTGATTACGGGTTCTCGTCGATGTCCACGCAACGGGAGTTGTAAATGGAAAACCAAACATGCGTCTCATCTTGCAATAAATAGATCTAATCATGGTCTGGTTTCGTCAGTAAATAACTGAAGCGATACAACTAATAGTGTTACCAGCAGACTAAATACCAACACTGTCCTTAGTATTAGGGTGTCTAGTTCCCTTACTTTCAGGGTCCGTTAAATAAGGACTCTGGACCTTTGAATTTTGGTTATCTTGATTAAATCTGGACTGTTCAAAATTACATTCGTTGTACAAAAGCGCACGAATTTACTCGTTTCAAATTTGGTTATGATCTGGTTCTGAAATGCACTGTGAGTTGACACGTAGTCAACACAGGACATTTATTCAACACAAAACACTTAGTCAACACAAGACACGTAATCAAAGAGGACGCTTGGTCAACACAGGACACGTAGTCAAAAGAGGACACGTAGTCAATACAAGACATGTAGTCAAAAGAGGACACGTAGACTTGCAGCACGTTGTCAACAATAGACACATAGTTAGAACTGGTCACGTAGACAACACGTTGTCAACACTAGACACATAGGTAGAACTGGTCACGTAGAAAACACGTTGTGAACACTAGACACGTAGTCAACACAAGTCACATATTTAATACAGATTACGTAGTCAATACGCGACACTTAGTCAACTCAAAACTGGTCACAGACAAACAGACAAACACATCGACCGACAGTCAGGGACTATCCATAAATTGACTATCCAATGTCGGTGTGTTTGTCTGTTTGACTCTGTCTGTCTCTGTCTGTCTGTCTGACTGTCTGTCTCTGTGTGTCAGTGTGTCTCTGTGTGTCAGTGTGTCTCTGTGTATTAGTGTGTCTCTGTGTCTCTGTCTCTGTGTGTCAGTCTCTGTGTATTAGTATGTCTCTGTGTGTCAATGTGTCTCCGTGTATCAGTTTGTCTGTATTAGTGTGTCTCGTCTCTGTGTATTAGTGTGCCAGTGTGTGTCAGTGTGTCTCTGACTCTGTGTGTCAGTCTCTGTGTGTCAGTGTGTCTCTGTGTCTGTCTGTGTGTCTCTATGTGTCTGTCCATATGTCAGTGTGTCTGTATGTATGTCCGTGTGTCTCTGTGTGTCAATGTGTCTCTGTCTGTGTGTTTGCCTCTGTGTATCTCTGTCTGTGTGTCTGTCTCTGTGTGTCAGTGTGTCTCTGTGTGTCTCTGTCTGTGTGTCAGTCTCTGTGTATTAGTGTGTCTAGACGCTGTCTGTGTGTGTAAGTGTGTCTCTGTGTGTATGTCAGTGTGTCTCTGTGTCTGTCAATGTGTCTCTGTCTCTGTCTATCTCCTCCGTCCATCTGCCCCTTGTTCTCTCTCTGTGCTCTTAGTGTGTGTGTCTGTGTGCCTGTCTATCTTTCTCTCTCAGTGTTTCTGTGTGTCTGTGTGCCTGTCTATCTTTCTCTCTCAGTGTTTCTGTGTGTCTGTGTGCCTGTCTATCTTTCTCTCTCAGTGTTTCTGTGTGTCTGTGTGCCTGTCTATCTTTCTCTCTCAGTGTTTCTGTGTTTCTGTGTGTCTGTGTGCCTGTCTATCTTTCTCTCTCAGTGTTTCTGTGTGTCTGTGTGCCTGTCGATCTTTCTCTCTCAGTGTTTCTGTGTGTCTTTTCCCCCTCTCCCCTGCGTGTGTTAAAGTCCTATATTCCTATACAAACACTATAAAATGACTCACTTGAATTTAATTTTGCGCGGGTGAGTGTATTTCTTTCACGATCTATTCTGATTACTGTGATTACGCAGTTCTTGTATTTCCAAAATAAAGAATGGACTCGTTTGTGATTTTTGCAGAGGATAATGTTTGCATTATTTAATTCATTGAGCATTCATTCGTCGACGAATACAGGCACTGAAGCAGACACAATTCCTTGTTTTTAAGCAGAACAATGTAGTGACCGCTATGAACAACATCGGCACGGCATCTCGTGGAACTGCACACTGACACGAACATGTGATCGCAATTACTAAACGTAGAAAAATACGTACAAGTGTACTTGCACTTCTTTGATGTAGGCTGCCACATAAACTAGATCACTAAAACTTTAGTTTAATCCCCAAAGGATGGTATAATGTCGTAGTATGTTCAACATCATTGGGCTGTATTTGGCTGCACTCATCCGACCTCGTAGCTGAGCCAATAACTTCTTGTTCAGACAATTCCTGAAAGACATATTAATGTGAAGTGATACTATTGTGAGAGAGATAAAATTTGACACCATTAGCAATAATCCAAGTATAGGAGAGCCATGGTACTTAACGTCTTCCAGTCTCTTGGTATCGTGCTATCGAATCCGTTAAGTAATGTACGCTAGCGGTACAGTATTCGCTGTTTCCGAGTTTAATTTTTCAGAGAACCGACTTCAATTCCTCAATTATTGCACCCCCCCAAAAAAAACAACAACAACACCAAAACAAACAACAACAAAAAACAACAACCCAAAACAACAACAACAAAACAACAACAAACAACAACAACCCAAACCGTGTCCTTCATGAACAGTTTCTATTTACAAATGTCCTTGAGGTCAGTTTGTCGACATGCAAACACGAAATGTCATAAAGTGGAATTATGAACCTGTTGTTACTGATGAAAATAAACTCACTTGCTATCATCAAAGAGAAGCTAGCACATGACTTCAACAATTCACCAGCAAGCATATATTTCTTAAATAACCAAGTCAGATATTTTTGAAACAAATACTAAGACAAGGTTTACTTTAGATGTCTGCATGTCCTTTGTTGACCACATTCTTTGTGTGAAGTACGGTTCTTGTCTTTCTGTGTTGGACACGTGTTGTCTTCGTGACCAGTTCTGACTGCGTGTCTTGTGTTGACTACATGGCTTGTGTTGACTAAGTATGCTGTGTTGACTACGTGTCCTATGTTGACTTGTCTTGAGTTGACTACGTGTCCTGTAGTAACCAGTTTCTATATGTGTTGAGTTGACTACATGTCCTGTCGTGACCAGTTTTGAATATGTGTCTTGAGTTGACTACGTGTCCTGTAGTGACCAGTTTTGAATATGTCTTGAGTTGACTACGTGTCCTGTAGTGACCATTTTTGAATATGTGTCTTGAGTTGATTACGTGTCCTGAAGTGACCAGTTTTGAATATGTGTCTTGAGTTGACTACATGTCATGTAGTGACCATTTTTGAATATGTGTCTTGAGTTGACTACGTGTCCTGTCGTGATCAGTTTTGAATATGTGTCTTGAGTTGAGTACGTGTCCTGTAGTGACCAGTTTTGAATATGTGTCTTGAGTTGACAACGTGTCCTGTAGTGACCAGTTTTGAATATGTGTCTTGAGTTGACTACATGTCCTGAAGTGATCAGTTTTGAATATGTGTCTTGAGTTGACTACGTGTCCTGAAGAGACCAGTTTTGAATATGTGTCTTGAGTTGACTACATGTCCTGTAGTGACCAGTTTTGGATATGTGTCTTGAGTTGACTACGTGTCCTGAAGTGACCAGTTTTGGATATGTGTCTTGAGTTGACTACGTGTCCTGAAGTGATCAGTTTTGAATATGTCTTGGGTTGGGTACGTGTCCTGTAGTAACCAGTTTTGAATATGTCTTGAGTTGAGTACGTGTCCTGTAGTGACCAGTTTTGAATATATGTCTTGAGTTGACTACGTGTCCTGAAGTGACCAGTTTTAATTATGTGTCTTGAGTTGACTATGTGTCCCAAATTTGAAACGAGTAAATTCGTGCGCTTTTGTACAAGAAATGTAATTTTGAACAGTCCAGATTAATCAAGATAACCAAAATTCAAAGGCCCAGAGTCCTTATTTAACGGACCCTGAAAGTAAGGGAACTAGACACCCTAATACTAAGGATAGCGTTGGTATTTAGTCTGCTGGTAACACTATTAGTTGTATCGCTTCAGTTATTTACTGACGAAACCAGACCATGATTAGATCTATTTATTGCAAGATGAGACGCATGTTTGGTTTTCCATTTACAACTCCCGTTGCGTGGACATCGACGAGAACCCGTAATCACTAAACATCTGACTGCTCACATTTTTATATGGATCAAACACATTTTTTCTAATTTTGGTATTCATGGGTAGGGGGCAGGGTGTCTGGGGAGGATAGGGCAATAGGGTGGGGTTGAATAGCGTGGGGAGGGTAACAGCTGTTGCCATGCAATTCTGGTTCACCATGTTCCATTGTTACGCATCATCGCACTGACATTGTGATGAAGACGTAATCCAGATAACATTGACGTCCGAAATCTTTGGTCTGGACTCTGTATGTACGCTGTATTGTGCCTCTTAGACTATAGACTATATAAATTTTATAACATGACGCAAATATGACGTAATAATACTGTAAGTAAATGCAAGTATGCGAATAGCTCCTTTTCGCTTAGTCAGCAGTATCCGACTAACATCCATAATAATATGAATAGCGGTCTATACTAGTAATTCTGGGATCACAATGGATGCTTACAATACTGATGTATACTGGTGGGTCGATGCGGTAGAATGTCGTTTTTCCATTATGAATGTGCAAAAACCGAGAAGTATATTGTCACCTTGTCCGGTGTGTCCCAAATGGAACATGTTTTAAACATTTTCAATCGTTCCATTGTTATTGTCACTGTTTGTTTGTTTAAGGTTATTTTATATATTGTTTACGTGATATAATAAAATAGAGAATTCTTCGCTCTATATGTGATTATCACCGTCCTACAAATATCATGATCACAAGCCAGTTTGATCAACCGATCTTCTTCTCGCAAGGCCGTTGACTCGAGGCCTGAGACATGTGATCTTGTCACGGAATCTCTTGAAGCTTCACATCTAGAGTAAATAACAAAAAGCACACTTGACCTGGATTACCAAAATTTGGGTTATAAACAAATCAAGTGTAGCAAAGTAATCCTAGTCAAAGACAGGGACCTCATCTACACCGGTAACCAGGAAATGTCATTATAAAACTGTCCGCTATATGCAAGACTCACCAGATATCAAATACTGCAAAATATCAGATCCCTTAAGGGTATACACTTCCAAATCAGATGATTACTAGACATGAGAACGCGACACATATGGAAATAAGCCCCAGATTAGTTGTATTTTACGGCGAAATGTCCTAGTTTTTATAAGGCTTTGCCATTTAATAGCTTTCCATACAGAGAAATCAATCGTCTTTAACATCGTATACATTTGGATAACGTCTCCGAAAGAAGCGTAAATGTCTCGAATGACGCATGATCGTTAAAATCGGTAGAATCTATTTGATTGTTCAGGGGGTCACCGGGTTTTCTCCAAATAGCCGAAAGCAATAAGCTAGTCAGGACGAGCGAATCTATATCCACAGTATAATGGTTATTTAGATCCTTACCGCCCTGAGACGCAGTTCATGTAACGGCCGATGACGACGTTGTAGAAGAAGGGGCAATCGATTGCTTTTAAAGTATGTCTACCATCTGCATTTTATGATCCATTTCGTTTCAGGATTTATTGTTCTCGAGGGTTGCTTTTCAAATTGGTTGGAAGAGCACTTGCCAGATCGTTGGCGCTTCAGCGCTACGATAAGGGTGTTGAAAGGTAATCTAGTTTTTCAATATATATTGAGGAGCTCTCGGAGTGGTGTGTTTGTGGAGAGAAGTCGCGTGATGGACGATTTGTGTTGTGACATTATAAGTATGTCTCGACTGAAATGTTATTTAAAAATAAAGCGTACATCTTTATGAATGACAACTTCTTGTTTATTGCATAGAGCGACGTTTCTCTGTAGATTCTTACGGCGTTTTCATGCCTAAAGTGACTACAACCAAGGTGGCACTACTTTACAATCGGCCTTTGAAGAATTAATCAAGCTATAGACTCTATCAAGGCACCCTTGTAGATTTTGGGTTTTTAACGGTTTAACCTAACTGTGCCTGCACCTTATATGTTGTTATAAGGGATTAAAGGCCACAGCTCACAGCATTTCTGGTTATAGGCTATTTAATTAAAGTTGGTATGTATCGGTGAACTGTTCTCACAGAATGAACACTGTTTAATTGATGTCAGAATATGACGGGTACCTGTTAGAGGGACACTTTTGATGAATGCCATTTATTAAAATCATAAGCTTATAAGTGAGTATTTTAGTGGTAGATGCCAGTGTTGCCATGTATATAAATTACTTGGACTGGTCACACTGGTTATTGCAAAATGACAAACGTTCAAGTAAATGTTCTGTCTGTTGCTAACTCCCAAGGTGGACAGAATCTAGTTCATAATGATCACAGATTTAGAATTAAGAGCAGAAGAAACACCACTGTGCACTGGTGTTGCTGTAGAAAGAACTTTCCGGCAACAATAAACACATCTAACCACTTCATCACAACATATCGTGATATTCACAACCGTCCTAGAATAATGTAGTATTATATGTCACAATCATCACTTGCTTGTAGACACTTTTAGCTTGATAACGGTGTAAGGTTCTACATCGAAACGTCCGTCTTATGCATTAACCAAGAAGTTGTCATCCATAGAGTTGTATGCTTTCTTTTTTGACTCACCAACTTCTAGAATGCAGATCAAACAATGAGATATGATTTACCTACATTCAATGCAATCTCGTTTTGCGGTAGATTGTAA
This sequence comes from Haliotis rubra, assembly GCF_003918875.1. Taxonomy (NCBI): domain Eukaryota; kingdom Metazoa; phylum Mollusca; class Gastropoda; order Lepetellida; family Haliotidae; genus Haliotis; species Haliotis rubra. The sequence continues at coordinate 1,131,393 of NW_025767024.1, forward strand.
AAGCCTGAATCTTGTCAGATTTATAGCCATACAAGAAACATTTTGCTGGTCTTGGCGGATTATTAGTTGACCTGTACCCAAAGCACAAGCTGATAATGAATAAGTCGTTCGCATGTCCGTTTACAAGTCGAGAACCTTCTGTCTGATGTGAATCAAGCTGGAGATGTGTTCTGTTCATGGCTCATTTAATATATATAACCATTGTGAGTTTGTATGGACTGACGCGACCTTTAAAAATAGCCAAGAATATCACGAAGATGGTCACAGGAACCGGGCCTGACACACCACACCCAGTGAATAACCAAACACGTGCAGACTTCTTCTGACGTCAAATGGAGACACACGTGCAAGGCTGATTGTGTGTTAAGAACACATGTCTTCAGAAACATGGAGAAGTTATGCATCTTCCTGATTTATTTTGCGATCTTAGTTTTGTATTAGAATACGCTAGATGGTTGTTTTTCTGTCGAACACCTGAACAAATCTTTCAAGGGCATTTAGAAGTGGAATGCATAAGAAAAGCAAGATTTATGGATGTCAACTTCTTTAGTGTGAATAACTCGACGTTTTGGAGCAAGCATACACTCCGAAATGTGGTGTTATTTACAATAAAGAAGTTGACATAAATAAATCTTGCTTTTCTGAAGACCTGAAAGTCTTCACATTACAGAGCAGTACCTTTCTTGACTTTGTTGCAGAATCTGCCTATGGCTTAGAACAAACGGTTCGAAGGGTTCCAAAAAATGCCTTCTATTAAACTTCTTTTGGTTCAAACTACCGACATTCGTGAAGGTCCGGGTTAGAATATTGATCTTCAGTGACCAATGCTAGTCGTAAGAGGCGACTAACGGGATCGGATGGTCAGGCTCGCTGACTTGGTTGACACATGTCATGGGTTTAGTTTTGATTGGGGGCACTTGTCCTAGGGGGCACTTGTCCGAGGGGCACAGTGGACGGGGGGCAGATAGCCAGGGGGCAGTTGTCCGGGGGCAGTTAGCCTGATACCGCTGTTATCACATGCGAATGGGATTTGACCGCTGTTATCACATGCGAATGGGATTTGTTTATTCGTTTCGTTAGATCCAGGTTAGACTTGTCTTCAGCAACTTATGCTTGTCGTACAAATCGACTAACGGGATCGGGTGGTCAGGTTCGCTGACTTGGTTGATACATGTCATCGTATGACATTTGCGTAGATCGATGCTCATTCTATTGATCACTGTATTGTCTGGTCCAGACTCGACTGTTTACGAACCGCCGCCATAAAGCTGGAATATTGCTGAGTGTGGCGTAAAACAACCAACCAACCAATGGAATCAGAAGGTCCCTGGGCCCGAACATTTGACAGCTGCTACAGCTGGAGCGAGTGAGCGAGTTTAGTTTTACGCCGCACTCAGCAATATTCCGGCTGTATGGCGGCGGTTTGTAAATAATCGAGTCTGGACCAGACAATCCAGTGATCAACAGCATGAGCATCGAGCTGTACAATCGGGAACCGATGACATGTGTCAACCAAGTCAGCGAGCCTGACCACCCGATCTCGTTAGTCACCTCTTACGACAAGCCTGGGTTACTGAAGGTACATTCTAACCCGGATCTTCACGAGTGTGCTACAGCTGGACATCCACCTTAGCATCACACAATGCTGCTTTACAACTAACCAAGACAATAAACAATAACTGATAAACTGACAAACATATTCAGACTAAATGATTAAAAAAATAGACATAGTTTACAATAGCTGAAACGACTTAATAATGTCTCACATGAATTGTAGAGAGATGGGGATTGCAGGCGCGGATCCAGGAGTTTGGAGAAGGGACGAGGAGGTGGGGTGGGGGGTTGCACGTAATTCATGAAGTCCAAAGGTTATGGGGAAATATTCCTCAGGGAATTTGTTTCAGGGGGAAGGGTACGGGGTGCGCATATGCGGATCCGCCCCTGGGTTGAATGTCTGTAAAATCTATTGACCACAATGCACTAGATCGGCTTCAACATCAGTCTGAATTTCATTGTAAAAATGTCACGTACGACAAACGTGTTATACATTTATGTACGTGACGAGGATGCGGTTGCTGGTGTTCCAGATAATCAGATGTGGTTTCAGGATGTCGGCAAATATTTGTAAATGTAGCAAACACACTGAAAATAAGTATGTATGATACCTTGTGTTCCAATGTTTATAGGGGCAATGGGATAGCCTAGTGGGTAAAGCAACCGCTCGTCGCGTCAAAGACCTGGGTTCGATTCCCATGGGTACATGTGTAAAACCCATTTCTGGTGATCCCCGTCGTGATATTGCTGGAATATTGCTAAAAGTGGCTTAGAACCATAATCACTCACTCACTCATTTATAAGCGCTTGACATTAGGATGACATGACACGAGTCCCCCGCCGTAATATTGCTGGAATATTGCTAAAACCATACTCACTCATTCACTAGAATGTTTATAATCTCTGTCAAATGATGGGTAGTGGATACGTGTCATGTAGTGACCAGTTTTGTATCTATGTCTTGAGTTGACTACGTGTCCTGTAGTGACCAGTTTTAATATGTGTCTTGAGTTGACTACGTGTCCTGTAGTGACCAGTTTTTAATATGTGTCTTGAGTTGACTACGTGTCCTGTATTGACAACGTAATCTGTGTTAAATGTGTGACTTGTGTTGACTAAGTGTCTAGTGTTGACAGCGTCTTGTCTACGTGACCAGTTCTACGTATGTGTCTAGTGTTGACAACGTGTTGTCTACGTGATCAGTTCTAACTAAGTGTCTAGTGTTGACAACGTGTTGTCTACGTGACCAGTCCTAACTATGTGTCTAGTGTTGACAACGTGTTGCAAGTCTACGTGTCCTCTTTTGACTACATGTCTTGTATTGACTACGTGTACTCTTTTGACTATGTGTCCTGTGTTGACCAAGCGTCCTCTTTTGATTACGTGTCTTGTGTTGATTAAAAGTCCTGTGTTGACTACGTGTCAACTCACAGTGCATTCCAGAACCAGATCATAACCAAATTTGAGACGAGTAAATTCGTGCGCTTTTGTACAAGAAATGTAATTTTGAACAGTCCAGATTTAATCAAAATAACCAAAATTCAAAGGTCCAGAGTCCTTATTGAACGGACCCTGAAAGTAAGGGGACTAGACACCCTAATACTAAGGATAGCCTTTCTATTTAGTCTGCTGGTAACACTATTAGTTGTATCGCTTCAGTTATTTACTGACGAAACCAGACCATGATTAGATCTATTTATTGCAAGATGAGACGCATGTTTGGTTTTCCATTTACAACTCCCGTTGCGTGGACATCGACGAGAACCCGTAATCACTAAACATCTGACTGCTCACATTTTTATATGGATCAAACACATTTTATTTCTAATTTTTGTATTCATAACGATAGTGTAATAAGTCTGTGGAGTATTGATCCAACGAGTGTTTGAAAATGAAAGGAATTAATCTCCATCCTTCAGAGCGAGTTTGGTCTCCGGCAGAGTAGTGATTTATTTCATTTTCAGCCATTGATCGAAATACTGGTCCAAACGCAACCATCAGTGTACAATTGTACGTCAATATTTGCACTATAATTTGATGCTAGGCTGACGTAAATGCACAAAGGGCTTAACATGATCGATTGCTATTATTGACTTTGGTCTTTGTCTTCAAAAAGTAAGACAAAAAAATCCATGAAAGTAAATATCTATTGCGACGTGATGTCGATGGCGTCGTGGTTGTGGGCGTCTGATAGGAGGTGAAGTGGTTGCTGAGGAGGGGGAGGGTTGGGGAGATGGCATTCATGGGTAGGGGGAAGGGTGTCTGGGGAGGATAGGGCAATAGGGTGGGGTTGAATAGCGTGGGGAGGGTAACAGCTGATGCCATGCAATTCTGGTTCACCATTTTCCATTGTTACGCATCATCGCACTGACATTGTGATGAAGACGTAATCCAGATAACATTGACGTCCGAAATCTTTGGTCTGGACTCTGTATGTACGCTGTATTGTGCCTCTTAGACTATAGACTATATAAATATCATAACATGACGCAAATATGATGACGTAATAATACTGTAAGTAAATGCAAGTATGCGAATATCTCCTTTTCGCTTAGTCAGCAGTATCCGACTAACATCCATAATAATATGAATAGCGGTCTATACTAGTAATTCTGGGATCACAATGGATGCTTACAATACTGATGTATACTGGTGGGGTCGATGCGGTAGAATGTCGTTTTTCCATTATGAATGTGCAAAACCGAGAAGTATTGTCACCTTGTCCGGTGTGTCCCGAATGGAACATGTTTTGAACATTTTCAATCGTTCCATTGTTATTGTCACTGTTTGTTTGTTTAAGGTTATTTTATATATTGTTTACGTGATATAATAAAATAGAGAATTCTTCGCTCTATATGCTGATTATCACCGTCCTACAAATATCATGATCACAAGCCAGTTTGATCAACCGATCTTCGTCTCGCAAGGCTTGACTCGAGGCCTGAGACATGTGATCTTGTCACGGAATCTCGTGAAGCTTCACATCTAGAGTAAATAACAAAAAGCACACTTGACCTGGATTACCAAAATTTGGGTTATAAACAAATCAAGTGTAGCAAAGTAATCCTAGTCAAAGACAGGGACCTCATCTACACCGGTAACCAGGAAATGTCATTATAAAACTGTCCGCTATATGCAAGACTCACGAGATATCAAATACTGCGAAATATCAGATCCCTTAAGGGTATACACTTCCAAATCAGATGATTACTAGACATGAGAACGCGACACATATGGAAATAAGCCCCAGATTAGTTGTATTTTACGGCGAAATGTCCTAGTTTTATAAGGCTTTGCCATTTAATAGCTTTCCATACAGAGAAATCAATCGTCTTTAACATCGTATACATTTGGATAACGTCTCCGAAAAGAAGCGTATATGTCTCGAATGACGCATGATCGTTAAAATCGGTAGAATCTATTTGATTGTTCAGGGGTCACCGGGTTTTCCCCAATAGCCGAAAGCAATCAGCTAGTCAGGACGAGCGCAGATCTATATCCACAGTATAATGGTTATTTAGATCCTTACCGCCCTGAGACGCAGTTCATGTAACGGCCGATGACGACGTTGTAGAAGAAGGGGCAATCGATTGCTTTTAAAGTATGTCTACCATCATCTGCATTTTATGATCCATTTCGTTTCAGGATTTATTGTTCTCGAGGGTTGCTTTTCAAATTGGTTGGAAGAGCACTTGCCAGATCGTTGGCGCTTCAGCGCTACGATAAGGGTGTTGAAAGGTAATCTAGTTTTCAATATATATTGAGGAGCTCTCCGAGTGGTGTGTTTGTGGAGAGAAGTCGCGTGATGGACGATTTGTGTTGCGACGTTATAAGTATGTTTCGATGGAAATGTTATTTAAAAATGAAGAGTACATCTTTAGGAATGACAACTTCTTGTTTATTGCATAGAGCGACGTTTCTATGTAGATTCTTACGGCGTTTTCATGCCTAAAGTGACTACAACCAAGGTGGCACTACTTTACAATCGGCCTTTGAAGAATTAATCAAGCTATAGACTCTATCAAAGCACCCTTGTAGATTTTGGGTTTTTAACGGTTTAACCTAATTGTGCCTGCACCTTATATGTTGTTATAAGGGATTAAAAGCCACAGCTCTCAGCATTTCTGGTTATAGGTATATTTAATTAAAGTTGGTATGTATCGGTGAACTGTTCTCACAGAATGAACACTGTTTAATTGATGTCAGAATATGACGGGTACCTGTTAGAGGGACACTTTGATGAATGCCATTTATAGAATCACAAGCTTATAAGTGAGTATTTAAGTGGTAGATGCCAGTGTTGCCATGTATATAAATTACTTGGACTGGTCACACTAGTTATTGCAAAATGACAAACGTTCAAGTAAATGTTCTGTCTGTTGCTAACTCGCAGGGTGGACAGAATCTAGTTCATAATGGTCTCAGATTTAGAATTAAGAGCAGAAGAAACACCACTGTGCACTGGCGTTGCTGTAGAAAGAACTTTCCGGCAACAATAAACACATCTAACCACTTTATCACAACATATCGTGATATTCACAACCGTCCTAGAATAAGGCATTATTATATGTCACAATCATCACTTGCTTGTAGACACTTTTAGCTTGATAACGGTGTAAGGATCTACATCGAAACGTCGCTCTTATGCATTAACCAAGAAGTTGTCATCCATAGAGTTGTTCCTTTTTGACTCACCAACTTCTAGAATGCCGATCAAACAATGAGATATGATTTACCTACATTCAATGCAATCTCATTTTACGGTAGATTGTAAAAGCCTGAATCTTGTCCGATTTATAGCCATACCAGAAGCATTTTGCTGGTCTTGGCTGATTATTAGTTGACCCGTACCCAAAGCACAAGCTGATAATGAGTAAGTCGATCGCATGTCCGATACAGTGTTATTCACAAGTCGAGAACCTTGTGTCTGTTTGTGAACCTAGCAAGGGATGTGTTCTGTTGATGGCTCATTTTATATAACCATTGTGAGTTTGTATGGACTGACGCGACCTTTAAAAGTAGCCAAGAATATCACGAAGATGATCACAGGAACCGGGCCTGACACACCACACCCAGTGAATAACCAAACACGTGCTGACTTCTTCTGACGTCAAATGGAGACACACGTGCAAGGCTGACTGTGTGTTGTCGTTCAGTGGTAAGAGCACATGTCTTCAGAAACATGGAGAAGTGATGCATCTTCCTGATTTATTTTGCGATCTTAGTTTTGTATTAGAATAACGCTGGATGGTTGTTTTCTTGTCGAACACCTGAACAAATTTTCAATGGCATTTAGAAGTGGAATGCATAAGAAAAGCAAGATTAATGGATGTCAACTTCTTTTCTGTGAATAACACGACGTTTTGGAGCAAGCATACACTCCGAAACGTCGTGTTATTTACAATTAAGAAGTTGACATAAATAAATCTTGCTTTTCTGAAGACCTGAAAGTCTTCACATTACAGAGCAGTACCTTTCTTGACTTTGTTGCAGAATCTGCCTATGGCTTAGAACAAACTGTTCCAAAAATGCCTTCTATTAAATTTCTTTTGGTTCCAACTACCGACACCCGTGAAGGTCCGGGTTAGAATATTGATGATCAGTAACCCATGCTTGTCGGGTGTGTGGGGTTGTCACGTTTAGTTTTGATTGGGGGCACTTGTCCGAGGGGCACAATGGACGAGGGGCAGATAGCCAGGGGGCAGTTGTCGGGCGGCAGTTGTCCGGGGGCAGTTAGCCTGATACCGCTGTTATCACATGCGAATGGGATTTGTTTATTCGTTTCGTTAGATCCTAGTTTGAATTGTCTTCAGCAACTTATGCTTGTCGTACAAATCGACTAAAGGGATCGGGTGGTCAGGTTCGCTGACTTGGTTTAAACATGTCATCGTATGCCATTTGTGTAAATCGATGCTCATTCTATTGATCACTGTATTGTCTGGTCCAGACTCGACTGTTTACGAACAGCTGGAATATTGCTGAGTGCGGCGTAAAACAACCAATGGAATCAGAAGGTCCCTGGGCCCGAACATTTGACAGCTGCTACAGCTGGAGCGAGTGAGCGAGTTTAGTTTTACGCCGCACTCAGCAATATTCCGGGCTATATGGCGGCGGTCTGTAAATAATCGAGTCTGGACCAGACAATCCAGTGATCAACAGCATAAGCATCGATCTGCACAATCGGGAACCGATGACATGTGTCAACCAAGTCAGCGAGCCTGACCACCCGATCCCGTTAGTCGCATCTAACGACAAGCATGGGTTACTGAAGGTTCATTCTAACCCGGACCTTCACGGGTGTACTACAGCTGGACATCCACCTTAGCATCACACAATGTTGCTTCACAACTAACCAAGACAATAAACAACAACTGATAAACTGACAAACATATTCAGACTAAATGATAAAAAAAATAGACATAGTTTACAATAGCTAAACGACTTAATAATGTCTCACATGAATTGTAGAAAGATGGGGGTTGCAGGGACGGATCCCGGATTTTGGAGAGTGAGTGAGTGAGTTAATATTTATCGTCACATCGGCAATATTTCAGCCATATTGTGACGAGAACATTTTATAATTATATTAACGATGAATAAAGTTAGAAATTAAAAGACCCGTTGACGAAGAACAGTAAAACTACTAATGTATCACATATATCGATTTAAAACTAGCAATTAAATCTAAAATATTGGAACTATAAATGACAATACAATATAAAAACAGGCTGTAGATTGCTAACGACTGAAGGTAGATCACCATCCTAGGGACCATGGGGATTTTGGAGACGGGACGTGGAGGTGGTGGTAGGGGGTAGCACGTAATTCATGAAGTCCAAAGGTTATGGGGAAATATTCCTCAGGGAATTTGTTTCAGGGGGAAGGGTACGGGGTGCGCAGATGCGGATCCGCCCCTGGGTTGAATATCTGTAAAATCTATTGACCACAATGCGCTAGATCGGCTTCAACATCAGTCTGAATTTCATTGTAAAAATGTCACGTACGACAAACGTGTTATACATTTATGTACGTGACGAGGATGCGGTTGCTGGTGTTCCAGATAATCAGATGTGGTTTCAGGATGTCGGCAAATATTTGTAAATGTAGCAAACACACTGAAAATAAGTATGTATGATACCTTGTGTTCCAATGTTTATAGGGGCAATGGGTTAGCCTAGTGGGTAACGCAACCGCTCGACACGTCATAGACCTGGGTACGATTCCCATGGGTACATGTGTAAAACCCATTTCTGGTGATCCCCGTCGTGATATTGCTGGAATATTGCTAAAAGTGGCTTAGAACCATACTCACTCACTCATTTATTGGTAATTAATAAGCGCTTGACATTAGGATGACATGACACGAGTCCCCCGCCGTTATATTGCTGGAATATTGCTAAAACCATACTCACTCATTCACTCCAATGTTTATAATCTCTGTGAAAATATGGGTAGTGGATAGAACATCTGCTCGTTGAGCGAAGGGTCGGGGTTCGATCCTTGGCCGTGTCATACCAAAAAGTGCTGTAAACAGGTGCTTCACGGAAGAAAACGTGTTCACTGCACTAAGGTGCGTTATGCGCGTTACCAGCATCCCAATATGGCGGCAGGTAAGATCGCTTGGCGATTATTCCCCTCGAATTAGCAGTCTTCCACGTGTACAATCAACATTATTTAGCACACTGATAAACTTTGATGGTGTGAATACATTGAATGCACTGAATTTGCTTATTAATGTCTATGTGTTGAAGAATAAGCATTTTTAAAATCGCGCGAGGATGTCGGTAACTCAAAGTCTGGATGTGGGGTAACGTGCAATGAATGATGCTGGTAACTCATACTGGCCTGCTTTAGTCGGTAAACAGAATCTGTCAATTTATGTTTAAATACAAAAGAAGATACAAATATCAGTTCTTATGTTTTACACGGATGTGTACTGCTGAACAAGACATACAGTCAGACAGACAGACAGAGACAGACAGAGACAGACAGAGACAGACAGAGACAAACAGACAAACAAACACACCCACAGACAGGGACTATCCATAAGTTGACTATCAATGTCGGTGTGTTTGTCTCTGTCTCTCTGTCAGCCCCATCTGACTGTATGTCTCTGTCTGCGTATCTCTGTCGGTGTGTCTGTCTGTCAGTCTGTCTCGGTCTGTCAGCGTGTTCTGTCAGGGTGTCACTTTCTCTTTGTGTCAGTGTGTCTCTGTGTATTAGTGTGTCTCTGTGTGTCAATGTGTCTCTGTGTCCGTGTCTCGTCTCTGTGTATTAGTGTGTCTGTGCGTCTCTGTGTGGCAGTCTGTGTGTGTCAGTCTCTGTGTGGCAGTGTGTCTCTGTCTCTGTGTGTCAGTCTCTGTGTGGCAGTGTGTCTCTGTGTGGCAGTGTGTCTCTGTCTCTGTGTGTCAATCTGTGTGTATTAGTGTGTCTCGTCTCTGTGTATTAGTGTGTCTCTGTGTGTCAGTGTGTGTATTAGTGTGTCTCTGTCTCCGTGTGTCAGTCTGTGTGTATTAATGTGTCTCGTCTCTGTGTATTAGTGTGTCTCTGTGTGTCTCTGTGTGTCAGTCTGTGTGTGTCAGTCTCTGTGTATTAGTGTGTCTCTGTGTGTCTCTGTCTGTGTATCAGTCTCTGTGTATTAGTGTGTCTAGTCGCTGTCTGTGTGTCTAAGTGTGTCTGTCTGTGTCAGTGTGTGTCTGTCTGTATGTCAGTGTGTCTCTGTCTGTGTGTCAGTCTCTGTGTATTAGTGTGTCTAGTCGCTGTCTGTGTGTCTAAGTGTGTCTGTCTGTGTGTCTAAGTGTGTCTGTCTGTGTGTCAGTGTGTCTGTCTGTATGTCAGTGTGTCTGTGTCTGTGTGTCAGTCTCTGTGTATTAGTGTGTCTAGTCGCTGTCTGTGTGTCTAAGTGTGTCTGTCTGTGTGTCAGTGTGTCTGTCTGTATGTCAGTGTGTCTGTCTGTATGTCAGTGTGTCTCTGTCTGTGTGTGTCAGTCTCTGTGTATTAGTGTGTCTAGTCGCTGTCTGTGTGTCTAAGTGTGTCTGTCTGTGTGTCTAAGTGTGTCTGTCTGTGTGTCAGTGTGTCTGTCTGTATGTCAGTGTGTCTGTCTGTATGTCAGTGTGTCTCTGTCTGTGTGTCAGTCTCTGTGTATTAGTGTGTCTAGTCGCTGTCTGTGGGTCTAAGTGTGTCTCTGTGTGTCTGTCTGTGTGTCTCTGTATGTCAGTGTGTCTGTCTGTATGTCAGTGTGTCTCTGTGTCTGTCAATGTGATTGTCTCTGTCTATCTCCTCCGTCCATCTGCCTCTTGTTCTCCGCTCTCTGTGCTCTTTGTGTCTCTGTGTGTCTGTGTGCCTGTCTATCTTTCTCTCTCAGTGTTTCTGTGTGTCTTTTCTCCCCTCTTCCCTGCGTGTGTTAAAGTCCTATATTCCTATACAAACACTATAAAATGACGCACTTGAATTTGATTTTGCGGGGGTGAGTGTATTTCTTTCACGATCTATTCTGATTACTGTGATTACGCAGTTCTTGTATTTAGAAAATAAAGAATGGACTCGTTTGTGATTTTGCAGAGGATAATGTTTGCATTATTTAACTCATTGAGCATTCATTGGTCGACGAATACAGGCACTGAAGCAGACACAATTCCTTGTTTTTCAGCAGAACAATTTAGTGACCACTATGAACAATATCAGCACGGCATCTCGTGGAACTGCACACTGACACGCACATGTGATCGCAATTACTAAACGTAGAAAAATACGTACAAGTGTACTTGCACTTCTTTGATGTAGCCTGCACTTAAACTAGATCACTAAAACTTTAGTTTAATCCCCAAAGGATGGTATAATGTCGTAGTATGTTCAACGTCATTGGGCTGTATTTGGCTGCACTCATCCGACCTCGTAGCTGAGCCAATAACGTCTTGTTCAGACAATTCCTGAAAGACATATTAATGTGAAGTGATACTATTGTGAGAGAGATAAAATTTGACACAGTAAGCAATAATGCAACTATAGGAGAGACATGGTACTTAACGTCTTCCCGTCTCTTGGTATCGTGCTATCGAATCCGTTAAGTTATGTACGCTAGCGGTACAGTAATTCGCTGTTTCCGAATTTCAATTTTGCTGAGAACCGAGTTCAATTCCTCAATTATTGCACAAACCCAACAACAAAAGTACAAGAACAACAACAACCCGTGTCCTTCATGAACAGTTTCTATTCACAAATGTCCTTGAGGTCAGTTTGTCGACATGCAAACACGAAATGTCATAAAAGTGGAATTATGAACCTGTTGTTACTGATGAAAAATAAACTCACTTGCTATCATCAAAGAGAAGCTAGCACATGACTTCAACAATTCACCAGCAAGCATATATTTCTTAAATAACCAAGTCAGATATTTTTGGAAACAAATACTAAGACAAGGTTTACTTTAGATGTCTGCATGTCCTTTGTTGACCACATTCTTTGTGTGAAGTACGGTTCTTGTCTTTCTGTGTTGGACACGTGTTGTCTTCGTGACCAGTTCTGACTGCGTGTCTTGTGTTGACTACATGGCTTGTGTTGACTAAGTATGCTGTGTTGACTACGTGTCCTATGTTGACTTGTCTTGAGTTGACTACGTGTCCTGTAGTAACCAGTTTCATATGTGTTGAGTTGACTACATGTCCTGTCGTGACCAGTTTTGAATATGTGTCTTGAGTTGACTACGTGTCCTGTAGTGACCAGTTTTGAATATGTCTTGAGTTGACTACGTGTCCTGTAGTGACCAGTTTTGAATATGTGTCTTGAGTTGATTACATGTCCTGAAGTGACCAGTTTTGAATATGTGTCTTGAGTTGACTACATGTCATGTAGTGACCATTTTTGAATATGTGTCTTGAGTTGACTACGTGTCCTGTCGTGATCAGTTTTGAATATGTGTCTTGAGTTGAGTACGTGTCCTGTAGTGACCAGTTTTGAATATGTGTCTTAAGTTGACTACGTGTCCTGTAGTGACCAGTTTTTAATATGTGTCTTGAGTTGACTACATGTCCTGAAGTGACCACGTAATCTGTGAAAATGTGTCTTGTGTTGACTACGTGTCCTGTTGTCTACGTGACCAGTTTTGAATATGTGTCTTAGAGTTGACTACATGTTGTGTACGTGATCAGTTCTAACTAAGTGTCTAGTGTTGACTACGTGTCCTGAAGTGACCAGTTTTGGATATGTGTCTTGAGTTGACTACGTGTTGCAAGTCTACGTCCTCTTTTGAATACATGTCTTGGGTTGGGTACGTGTCCTGTAGTAACCAGTTTTGAATATGTCTTGAGTTGAGTACGTGTCCTGTAGTGACCAGTTTTGAATATATGTCTTGAGTTGACTACGTGTCCTGAAGTGACCAGTTTCAATTATGTGTCTTGAGTTGACTATGTGTCCCCAAATTTGAAACGAGTAAATTCGTGCGCTTTTGTACAAGAAATGTAATTTTGAACAGTCAAGATTTAATCAAGATAACCAAAATTCAAAGGTCCAGAGTCCTTATTGAACGGACCCTGAAAGTAAGGGGACTAGACACCCTAATACTAAGGATAGCCTTTCTATTTAGTCTGCTGGTAACACTATTAGTTGTATCGCTTCAGTTATTTACTCACGAAACCAGACCATGATTAGATCTATTTATTGCAAGATGAGACGCATGTTTGGTTTTCCATTTACAACTCCCGTTGCGTGGACATCGACGAGAACCCGTAATCACTAAACATCTGACTGCTCACATTTTTTATATGGATCAAACACATTTTTTTCTAATTTTGGTATTCATAACGATAGTGTAATAAGTCTGTGGAGTATTGATCCAACGAGTGTTTGAAAATGAAAGGAATTAATCTCCATCCTTCAGAGCGAGTTTGGTCTCCGGCAGAGTAGTGATTTATTTCATTTTCAGCCATTGATCGAAATACTGGTCCAAACGCAACCATCAGTGTACAATTGTACGTCAATATTTGCACTATAATTTGATGCTAGGCTGACGTAAATGCACAAAGGGCTTAACATGATCGATTGCTATTATTGACTTTGGTCTTTGTCTTCAAAAAGTAAGACAAAAAAATCCATGAAAGTAAATATCTATTGCGACGTGATGTCGATGGCGTCGTGGTTGTGGGCGTCTGATAGGAGGTGAAGTGGTTGCTGAGGAGGGAGGGTTGGGGAGCTGGCATTCATGGGTGGGGAAAGGTGTCTGGGGAGGATAGGGCAATAGGGTGGGGTTGAATAGCGTGGGGAGGGTAACAGCTGATGCCATGCAATTCTGGTTCACCATTTTCCATTGTTACGCATCATCGCACTGACATTGTGATGAAGACGTAATCCAGATAACATTGACGTCCGAAATCTTTGGTCTGGACTCTGTATGTACGCTGTATTGTGCCTCTTAGACTATAGACTATATAAATATCATAACATGACGCAAATATGACGTAATAATACTGTAAGTAAATGCAAGTATGCGAATATCTCCTTTTCGCTTAGTCAGCAGTATCCGACTAACATCCATAATAATATGAATAGCGGTCTATACTAGTAATTCTGGGATCACAATGGATGCTTACAATACTGATGTATACTGGTGGGTCGATGCGGTAGAATGTCGTTTTTCCATTATGAATGTGCAAAAACCGAGAAGTATTGTCACCTTGTTCGGTGTGTCCCGAATGGAACATGTTTTGAACATTTTCAATCGTTCCATTGTTATTGTCACTGTTTGTTTGTTTAAGGTTATTTTATATATTGTTTACGTGATATAATAAAATAGAGAATTCTTCGCTCTATATGTGATTATCACCGTCCTACAAATATCATGATCACAAGCCAGTTTGATCAACCGATCTTCGTCTCGCAAGGCTTGACTCGAGGCCTGAGACATGTGATCTTGTCACGGAATCTCGTGAAGCTTCACATCTAGAGTAAATAACAAAAAGCACACTTGACCTGGATTACCAAAATTTGGGTTATAAACAAATCAAGTGTAGCAAAGTAATCCTAGTCAAAGACAGGGACCTCATCTACACCGGTAACCAGGAAATGTCATTATAAAACTGTCCGCTATATGCAAGACTCACGAGATATCAAATACTGCGAAATATCAGATCCCTTAAGGGTATACACTTCCAAATCAGATGATTACTAGACATGAGAACGCGACACATATGGAAATAAGCCCCAGATTAGTTGTATTTTACGGCGAAATGTCCTAGTTTTTATAAGGCTTTGCCATTTAATAGCTTTCCATACAGAGAAATCAATCGTCTTTAACATCGTATACATTTGGATAACGTCTCCGAAAGAAGCGTATATGTCTCGAATGACGCATGATCGTTAAAATCGGTAGAATCTATTTGATTGTTCAGGGGGTCACCGGGTTTTCTCCAAATAGCCCAAAGCAATCAGCTAGTCAGGACGAGCGAATCTATATCCACAGTATAATGGTTATTTAGATCCTTACCGCCCTGAGACGCAGTTCATGTAACGGCCGATGACGACGTTGTAGAAGAAGGGGCAATCGATTGCTTTTAAAGTATGTCTACCATCTGCATTTTATGATCCATTTCGTTTCAGGATTTATTGTTCTCGAGGGTTGCTTTTCAAATTGGTTGGAAGAGCACTTGCCAGATCGTTGGCGCTTCAGCGCTACGATAAGGGTGTTGAAAGGTAATCTAGTTTTTCAATATATATTGAGGAGCTCTCGGAGTGGTGTGTTTGTGGAGAGAAGTCGCGTGATTGACGATTTGTGTTGTGACGTTATAAGTATGTCTCGACTGAAATGTTATTTAAAAATGAAGCGTACATCTTTATTAATGACAACTTCTTGTTTATTGCATAGAGCGACGTTTCTCTGTAGATTCTTACGGCGTTTTCATGCCTAAAGTGACTACAACCAAGGTGGCACTACTTTACAATCGGCCTTTGAAGAATTAATCAAGCTATAGACTCTATCAAAGCACCCTTGTAGATTTTGGGTTTTTAACGGTTTAACCTAATTGTGCCTGCACCTTATATGTTGTTATAAGGGATTAAAAGCCACAGCTCTCAGCATTTCTGGTTATAGGTATATTTAATTAAAGTTGGTATGTATCGGTGAACTGTTCTCACAGAATGAACACTGTTTAATTGATGTCAGAATATGACGGGTACCTGTTAGAGGGACACTTTTGATGAATGCCATTTATTAGAATCACAAGCTTATAAGTGAGTATTTAAGTGGTAGATGCCAGTGTTGCCATGTATATAAATTACTTGGACTGGTCACACTGGTTATTGCAAAATGACAAACGTTCAAGTAAATGTTCTGTCTGTTGCTAACTCCCAGGGTGGACAGAATCTAGTTCATAATGGTCTCAGATTTAGAATTAAGAGCAGAAGAAACACCACTGTGCACTGGCGTTGCTGTAGAAAGAACTTTCCGGCAACAATAAACACATCTAACCACTTCATCACAACATATCGTGATAACCGTCCTAGAATAATGTAGTATTATATGTCACAATCATCACTTGCTTGTAGACACTTTTAGCTTGATAACGGTGTAAGGATCTACATCGAAACGTCGCTCTTATGCATTAACGAAGAAGTTGTCATCCATAGAGTTGTTCCTTTTTGACTCACCAACTTCTAGAATGCCGATCAAACAATGAGATATGATTTACCTACATTCAATGCAATCTCATTTTACGGTAGATTGTAAAAGCCTGAATCTTGTCAGATTTATAGCCATACCAGAAGCATTTTGCTGGTCTTGGCTGATTATTAGTTGACCCGTACCCAAAGCACAAGCTGATAATGAGTAAGTCGATCGCATGTCCGATACAGTGTTATTCACAAGTCTAGAACCTTGTGTCTGTTTGTGAACCTAGCAAGGGATGTGTTACGTTCATGGCTCATTTTATATAACCATTGTGAGTTTGTATGGACTGACGCGACCTTTAAAAGTAGCCAAGAATATCACGAAGATGGTCACAGGAACCGGGCCTGACACACCACACCCAGTGAATAACGAAACACGTGCTGACTTCTTCTGATGTCAAATTGAGACACACGTGCAAGGCTGACTGTGTGTTGTCGTTGAGTGTTAAGAGCACATGTCCTCAGAAACATGGAGAAGTGATGCATCTTCCTGATTTATTTTGCGATCTTAGTTTTGTATTAGACTACAACGCTGGATGGTTGGTTTCTTGTCGAACACCTGAACAAATCTTTCAATGGCATTTAGAAGTGGAATGCATAAGAAAAGCAAGATTTATGGATGTCAACTTCTTAACTGTGAATAACACGACGTTTTGGAGCAAGCATACACTCCGAAACGTCGTGTTATTTACAATTTAGACGTTTACATAAATAAATCTTGCTTTTCTGGAGACCTGAAAGTCTTCACATTACAGAGCAGTACCTTTCTTGACTTTGTTGCAGAATCTGCCTATGGCTTAGAACAAACAGTTCCAAAAATGCCTTCTATTAAATTTCTTTTGGTTCCAACTACCGACACCCGTGAAGGTCCGGGTTAGAATTGATCTTCAGTAACCCATGCTTGTCGTAAGAGGCGACTAACGGGGATGGGGTGGTCAGGCTAGCTGGCTTGGTTGACAGTTAAGGACGGGGAAGGAGTTGGTCGTCTGCATGATCACACACATGCGGTCTGTAAATAATCGAGTCTGGACTAGACAATCCAGTGATCAACAGCATGAGCATCGATCTGCACAATCGGGAACCGATGACATGTGTCAACCAAGTCAGCGAGCGTGACCACCCGATCCCGTTAGTCGCCTCTTACGACAAGCATGGGTTACTGAAGGTACATTCTAACCTGGACCTTCACGAGTGTGCTACAGCTGGACATCCACCTTAGTATCACACAATGTTGTTTTACAACTAACCAAGACAATAAACAACAACTGATAAAAAAAATAGACATAGTTTACAATAGCTAAAACGACTTAATATGTCTCACATGAATTGTAGAAAGATGGGGATTGCAGGCGCGGATCCAGGTATTTGGGGAGTGAGTGAGTGAGTTAATATTTATCGTCACATCCGCAATATTTCAGCCATATCGTGACGAGAACATTTTATAATTATATTAAAGATGAATAAAGTTAGAAATTAAAAAACCTGTTGACGAAGAACAGTAAAACTACTAGTGCATCACAGATATCGAATTAAAATTAGCAATTAAATCTAAAATATAAACTATAAATGACAATACAATATAAAAACAGGCTGTAGATTGCTAACGACTGAAGGTAGATCACCATATAGGGACCATTGGGATTTTGGAGAAGGGACGTGGAGGTGGTGGTAGGGGGTTGCACGTAATTCATGAAGTCCAAAGGTTATGAGGAAATATTCCTCAGGGAATTGGCTTCGGGGGAAGGATACGGGGTGCGCAGATGCGGATCCGCCCCTGGGTTGAATATCTGTACAATCTATTGACCACAATGCGCTAGATCGGCTTCAACATCAGTCTGAATTTCATTGTAAAAATGTCACGTACGACAAACGTGTTATACATTTATGTACGTGACGAGGATGCGGTTGCTGGTGTTCCAGATAATCAGATGTGGTTTCGGGATGTCGGCAAATATTTGTAAATGTAGCAAACACACTGAAAATAAGTAGGGCTGCGCAATATAACCGGTTTACCGGTATTTACCGGTTCAGACATGAAAACGATACGTATTGCGATACGCTGATCGAAAACCGGTATTTTTACATGCATTCGGAAAACTTCGTAACACTCGGAAATCTTCGGATATTTCCTTTTTTTTAATTGTTCTTTTCCCTGTTTCATTAGTGCCAAATGTTACTTACATTTTTATTTTGTCATGATTAAAAGTTTTTATAAAATGTTAATTAATCATAGTGATTTTGTTGTGTTTTTGCTTTATAATCAAGCATTAACTCGATTATAAGTAGTTTTTGTTAAAAAAAATAATCCTTGCAATATATTGCAATACATATCGCAATATATGCTTCCGCATCGCAATATATCGCAATATGATCATTCTCTGCAATACCCAGCCCTAAAAATAAGTATGCATGATACCTTGTGTTCCAATGTTTATAGGGGCAATGGGTTAGCCTAGTGGGTAACGCAACCGCTCGTCACGTCATAGACCTGGGTACGATTCCCATGGGTACATGTGTAAAACCCATTTCTGGTGACCCCCGCCGTGATATTGCTGGAATATTGCTAAAAGTGGCTTAGAACCATACTCACTCACTCATTTATTGGTAATTAATAAGCGCTTGACATTAGGATGACATGACACGAGTCCCCCGCCGTTATATTGCTGGAATATTGCTAAAACCATACTCACTCATTCACTCCAATGTTTATAATGTCTGTCAAAATGACGGGTAGTGGATAGAGCATCTGCTCGTTGAGCGAAGGGTCGGGGTTCGATCCTTGGCTGCGTCATACCAAAAAGTGCTGTAAACAGGTGCTTCATGGAAGAAAACGTGTTCACTGCACTAAGGTGCGTTATGCGCGTTACCAGCATCCCAATATGGCGGCAGGTAAGATCGCTTGGCGATTATTCCCCTCGAATTAGCAGTCTTCCACGTGTATACAATCAACATTATTTAGCACACTGATAAACTTTGATGGTGTGAATACATTGAATGCACTGAATTTGCTTATTAATGTCTATGTGTTGAAGAATAAGCATTTTTAAAATCGCGCGAGGATGTCGGTAACTCAAAGTCTGGATGTGGGGTAACGTGCAATGAATGATGCTGGTAACTCATACTGGCCTGCTTTAGTCGGTAAACAGAATCTGTCAATTTATGTTTAAATACAAAAGAAGATACAAATATCAGTTCTTATGTTTTACACAGATGTGTACTGCTGCTACATTAACAGTATGAGCGACTTTTTCTGTGCGCTGGACAGTTGTTGCTTTCTTGAAGCAGGGTGTGTTTAATCACACTATTTATGTGGCGTTTCATTGAACTTGAACGGATATATATGTGTGTGCTCATTGTCCATTACGCTGAGAGGGTTTTCTCTGTCCCTCCTCATTTCGGACATTTGACATGTTGATTTCGTTGCAATGTTCACGTTTAAAATACATTTTACACCATGCATTTATTGAGTAGGGCTGAATATATAAAGCAATATAGTTCAGGGATTGCATATTTTGCAAATATGTTTTGTTGTTATTCGTTTCAGTGTAAAAGTGTTTACATGTACCTTCATGTTTCTCCGTGACCTCAGGAACCTATCACTAATATCAGGGTGATCGCCTATTCAAAAGGTTACCTATATAACTATACACTTGAAACGTGATTGACCAGGTGGTCAGTCTCGCTGTTTGGTTGACACATGTCATCGTATCCCAATTGCATAGATCGATGCTCATGATGTTGATCACTGGATTGTCTGCCCCAGACTCGATTATTTACAGACAGCTGGAATATTGTTGGGTGCGACGTTTAACAACAAGCAAACAAACACTGCATGAAATCTTTAAACATGGTAACCTACCTCAAGGTTTCAACCTCTTTAACAGAGAAGTCTCCCGTTCCAGAGCACATTCTACATATGTATCAGCAAAGTTTATGAGAGTACCTTATTTGACGAAATGCCCCAAAGGCCAGCTCATAGCATTCAAAATAGCATTTTAAAACTCATTATTATCTAATTATAATTCGAAATACTCTAAACAGATAGAACGGAATTGGAAACTTCAGTTTTGCCTTTTAATACACTTTGCAATTATATTACCCAATACTCTTGTGATCATTTCGAATGTGTTGCCACCTTTTTCAAATTGCAAAAAAATATTGTCAACTATTTCTTGAAAACGAATACAAATCTCACATTTCTGGTCACATCAAAGTAATTTGAAATTTTTTGTGGGGAATTATTCATTTGTTGGCATTACAATTATCTCAGCCGGAAATCTCTCTAGTCTCTTTCATTTTCGTTTTGAAATTCTAATTCTTTCAAATTTAGCTCTTTCTCCCTTCTTTCTTCCAAAGGTCCATTGCGGTTTTTTCAATTAAAAGCATTCGGATCTTGTTCACTCGGCGAAGCTTCAGATGAATCGCTCAATATTTTCTCCCCAAACGAATCTATCTTATTTTTTTAGAAATAAATGAGGCTTAGCATCAAGATTTAGATAAAGCCACCAGTTCCGGTTTATCCAAAACCCAGATTTTCTTCTAACTTTGAAACGCAACAAATGTCTCCTATTCGAAGAAGATATTGCAGATGATTTCATAACACGCCTGTGTTCATGCAATCAGACAGGCGGTGGGGTAGCCAAGTGGTTAAAGCGTTCGCTCGTCACGCCGAAGACCCAGGTTCGAATCCCCACATGGGTACATTGTGTGAAGCCCATTTCTGGTGTCCCCCTCCGTGATATTGCTGGAATATTGCTAAAAGCGGCGTAAAACCAAACTCACTCACTCACTCATGCAATCAGACAAAATCATGTATAATAATATAGAATTCGCACACAAACACATAACACATTAAAACGGGGATGCTCTTGTATACGTGCTTCATCACACTTGAAATGTTGATGGGCATTCCGTGTTCAAGTCTATGAAATGTTGATGTATATTTCGTGTTCAAATTGAGGTGTGTGGTGTATCCCACATAGCTCAGTTTGAACACGAAATACACACCAACGTTGGATAGACTTGAACACGGAATACACATCAACATTTCATAGACTTGAACATGGAATACACATCAACATTTCATAGACTTGAACATGGAATACACATGAACACGGAATGCCCATCAACATTTCATAGACTTGAACATGGAATACACATCAACATTTCATAGACTTGAACATGGAATACACATCAACATTTCATAGACTTGAACATGGAATACACATCAACATTTCATAGACTTGAACATGGAATACACATCAACATTTCATAGACTTGAACATACACATCAACATTTCATAGACTTGAACACGGAATACACATCAACATTTCATAGACTTGAACACGGAATACACATCAACATTTCATAGACTTGAACATGGAATACACATCAACATTTCATAGGCTTGAACATGGAATACACATCAACATTTCAAAGGCTTGAACATGGAATACACATCAACATTTCATAGGCTTGAACATGGAATACACATCATCGTACAGACTTGAACATGGAGCGAGTTAGTTTGGTTTTACGCCGCTTTTAGCAATATTCCAGCAGTATCAAGGCGGGGCACACCAGAAATGGGCTTCACACATTGTACCCATGTGGAGAATCGAGCCCAGGTCTTCGGCGTGACGTGCGAACGCTTTAACCACATATACACCTGGAAGAAAGTTAAGCATCCTGGTAATTTTTACAAAGTTATATATTTCAGCAGTATGCACGCACAAGTACGATGGTAAAGCCCCGTGTTTGTCTGTAAAACCTTGTCTTGGAAAAAAGAAAATACAATAAGGACAGTTTCAACGTTTTAATAATGAATATGGCACAAATACACAAATCATGTTTGCCCAAAATGCTACCTGTTACGTGTATAGAGATACAGAAAGGGTCGGGCAACATGGCGTGTATGTGATGAGACAAAACCGTTTGCTAACCTGGGAACGTGTGTGGATAACTGCTTGTACCCAACGTTGCGTACCCCTCGTCATTCTTCCTATCCGTGGCAGATGAAACTGTCGCCATTCTTGGTGCTAAGCTGCTTCCAACATCAGGCAGATTTTGAACAGGTGGTACACGTGCTTGTATCCGTTGCCTTGTATCTATAAAATCCTAAATGTGCCCCAGGCGGTTCAGGCCTGGAATTATGGCGGGCACCGGAAGCAGATTCTGACTGATAGCTGCCACTCCACGAGATCGATGTAGCCTAGCTTTTTCATAAACAAATACAGGTTTTCTTGCAAGAGGATGATTGTTAAAATGGGGGACAACGACTGGATCCAGTACTTCCTGTATATACTATTCGTCCGTCAATTTCCCACGTATTGTCACCAAGTCACGTTTACAGTCATGAGACACAGACACACACAGACACACACACACACTCCATGATGCCACCTTCAACAAAGAAACAGTTGGCTCAAAGTGTTTTACTGAAAATGCCGTATTTCGCTGCCTCCAACTCTGAAGCTTCCATCAGTTACATGAAGAAGGAATCGGTTTTCATCAGACCTATGTGGTTCATCACATTCCGTGGTAAAACTGGTAAAACACCAAGACAAACGTGCATGTTGGTGATGATCGCTCAGTAGAGGACGTTTGATGACCCTTCCAGAGTTGTAGCCGGCTGTCCTTAAGCGATCCCGGACTCGTAGAGACCCGACGAAATGGTAACCGGTGGGCCTTCAGAACAGTTTTCGTGGCAAATGGTTGTCGTCGAGTGAGTCTCAATAGTGCCCTGCCTTCACGATCTGGCCTCACCCTGAGCCGTCCCGAACGGGGACGATCCTTCTCCTCATTGGTTTCCTGAACGTTCCAAACGACGGACAACTGTGTAGTGGACATTCATTCCCTGCCCAATTGCTTTAAAGGACAAACATTTTATGCATACCAATAATTTGCCATCTCTGGCCATCTGATAATCTTCTTCGTACTATAGTGGCAGAAATATAATGGAACATTGTAACCCATACCGATTAAATACCGACATGTGGCACACGCAAAACAGCACCTGTGGACATCCGTGGGTTTGCTTCTGGGACATACACCAAAGGATGTATGTGGGAGACACCTTCCACCAAGCTTGCGATAATTTCTGGAATGAACATAATTATCATACGTATCATCATATACAAGCTGAGCTTGAACATTTACTCATGGAAACGAATAAGGGAACACATGAAAGCACAAGTGTTCCTATATTCTTTTGCAGGCTTCTTCGCATGCTTTATATTGCATTGGGGCGGTGGGGTAGCCTAGTGGTTAAAGCGTTGGCTCGTCACGCCGAAGACCCGGGTTCGAATCCCCACATGGGTACAATGTGTGAAGCCCATTTCTGGTGTCCCCCGCCGTGATGTTGCTGGAATATTGCTAAAAGCGGCGTAAAACCAAACTCAGTCAGTTATATTGCAATGTGAGTGAAATTCTGGAAATGATTAAGGAACATTTGTACTTTCGCATGTTCCCTTATTTAATTCCATGAGTATAGTTCTGTTAACTATCAACATATTCAGGAGTTCTTAACATTTGTTCATAGCTGTACATATCTCGACTATGTTACATCGACATCTCGACATCAAACGATATCCAACACGCTCGTCTTCCCCATGTTCGCACCCCGTTTCAAATGAGCTTCCGTGTCAGTTCATATGAACAGGAAAGCTATATATTTTCATGGTAATACGTCAGTTTTTTACATCGCCATCACGATAGTTTTAGCGATTACCACGATACGTTTCTTGTATCCCATTCATCTGATACGTTTCAGTGAACATCCCGAGTTATATATACACATATATCGACCGTTCATCTTGAGAATCAGCTGACCCCGACCCGGAAGTGAAAACAATGGATGCTTATCTGTACAGCTTAATTTGGCTACGCGCTATACCTTATGCACTAAGATTTCCGGGTCAGTAACCGGAATCGTAATGAATTCTTTCATGCATTTATTATGCATTATATGTGAAATATTAAACAAAACTACCTCATTATCTCACACGAATGCCCTCAAGCAACAGCTGGCATAGTGTTTTTTTCACAGGATTGTTATGTGTTTGGAGTTATACATAATGTATGATACTCCATCGACCTCAGTACAACCGTTGCACGCCTTGCATGGTCGACGTTTGTAGTGTTGTATTACATCTGCTCGACTGACTGAGCAAACGCACGTGACATAGGTCACATGAGGGCGATGACTCTCTGGAACTTGCAAACTTAATATCATGTTGGAAACTAATATCATGTTGGAAACTAATATCATGTTGGAAACAAATCAGCTGTACCTATTGACAGAGCGTGACGATTACCATCGCAAACAACATTTTTATCAGTGTATAGGGCGTTGACCTATCTACAAAATACATACTTTCACTTTACCTGGTAAATAGATCGTTCAAGTGATATATCGATCAGGGGTGATCAGGTTTTACAATTTCAATATTATGACGATATAATGAACACAGTTGCCATATTGTTTCACCACAGGATATTGTACTTGTAATAACATTGCGATAGTCGTGTACTACATTGCAGTTATTGACATGGCTTAGTGATACTGTGTTACTCCACGACATTGTACATGTTGTACTTCAAAGTTACTACAGTTTAGGGGCGGTGGGGTAGCCTAGTGGTTAAAGCGTTCGCTCGTCACGCCGAAGATCCGGGTTCTATTCCCCACATGGGTGCAATGTGTGGAGCCCATTTCTGGTGTCCCTCGCCGTGATATTGCTGGAATATTGCTACAAGCGCCTTAAAAACTAAACTTACTCACTATTGTCTCCTTATTCAATATATACTAGCCACATAAAGAAACTGTGCATTGTCAAAATATTATCCCAGTTGATAAGTACGATAACAATGTCAAAGGTACATATAAACGTTAATGGAGGGATCTTGAGACCATAACAAGTCGGGAGAATTTCAATTGAAAAGTCAATCACAATGACGTCACGAGTCCACAAGCGGGACAGGGGTCAAACGACCATGTCACAAGCTCAACAACGGGTATGTCCACCATCGGCATTGAGAACAGCAGTGCATCGACGACGCATAGAGCCTATCAAACGTGCAAGGAAGCTTGTGGGATGCACGCCAGATTCTCTCAAGTTCTGTTGCAAGGTCAAGGACGTTATCGGGCGGATGAGGAAGACGGCGTAGACGTCGATCCATCTCGTCCCAAACATGCTCTATCGGGGATAGATCCGGTGAATTTGCAGGCCAAGGCAGTAAGTCAACGTTGTGGTGTTGCAAGAAATCCATAGCAACCCTTGCCGTATGAGGGCGGGCATTGTCCTGTTGGAATGTTAACCCAGGGCCATGACGTTGCAGAACAGGAATTGCCACAGGTCGAAGAATCTGATCCCTGTAGCCCACACCAGTTAAGTTGCACTGAACAATCACCAAAGGAGTTATTTGGCATGCTGTTATTCCACCCCAAATCATCACGGAACCACCACCAAAGCGATTCCTCTCCAAGACACAGGCCTGTGCATAACTTTCTACCACGCGTCTATAGGCACGTTGACGTCCATCACTATGGGAAATGTTAAACCTGGACTCATCTGTAAAAACAACATTTCTCCACCAAAACAAGGGTCTGCGGACATGATTTCGGCACCACATTCGGCGAGCTAGTCCATGACGTTGTGTCAGGATAGGCCGTATGGCGGGACGTCGGGGTCTGATCCCGTGTCGAACTGTGTTGGGGTGGATAAGCCAAAGACCTGGGATGGTTCGGGCAGTCATCACTGCAGTCTGAAACCTGTGGCGAAGATGGGTCACCCTTATCCATCTGTCCTGTCTTGGCGTTGTTACACGTGGACGTCCAGAACGTGGCCGATCGATGACGTCATTTGTGTTCTGGTAGCGTCTCACCAGTGCAGAAATGGTGTTCCGGTGGCAGTGGAAATGTGAAGCCAGTTTTGAGACATTCCCCCACGGACCATCCCAATGGCCTCATGACGTTGTGCAGACGTGAGCCTTGGCATGCTATGCGTTTCAATAGCCGTTTAATTTTTGGAACGATCGCAAGGGCAGGGGTTGAGCTTTCCAAAGTGACAGTATTGTGTGGCATTCATTTGCTCTGTTTCTCTTTCCCGGAATGCACGTGCAACAACGTATTGCACGTCTCAAGGACGAACCCACTGACGTCACGGAACGTGGCACGTGCAAGCATGTTGGATACATGTCACTAATCTCTGATTTTAAATCCTTATGTGTCTACACAGGTTTGATAAATTTAGATTTTAAATTTTTGTATGCACAGTTTCTTTATGTGCCTAGTATATGATAATGCTGCTACTGTTTTCTTTACAAGTAAACATCATACATTATTCACTATGCTTATGGCAAAACTTCTTCTCAAATACATTAACCCGATGAAGACGTTCGCTGAAAATCTTGCAAGAAAGTAATTCATCCTTAAGCATGAAAGAAACCTCCTCTCGCAATAAAAGCCTTTATCACAGTTGGAGACATGTGTACGCAAATGAATAGTACCACACACCACTCTCTGTACATGTTCTGTACGTGCCCAACTGCAGAAACGAGCATGTTCCGTGAAGCAGACCCGAGCATGACGCTATTGCACTTATTGTTCGGTTTACTATGGAGGTGTCCGTTAAATCTCAAACAGATTGATTGCAGCATGATTCGCCTTTATTGTGCACTTGCAATAAATCTGTCCTGCCGGATGTGGTCCATGCATATTCTATGCTCTTTCGTGTACGAGAGGACAATTGGTATGCTAATCTAGTTTCCACGATAAAGCTGTGCATATTGAAATACATGCCTCTTATTTGTTGTTGTCACGGGGAACATGCATTTCTCTGCTGTGTTGCTGTTACAGGGGAAAACATTTATCTGTTTTGTTGCTGTTACGGGGGAAAAACATTTCTCTTTTTTGTTGTTACAGGGGGCATGCAATTCTCTGGTTTGTGGTTGTTACAAGGAGCATTCAACTCTCTGATTTTTTGTTACAGGGGACATATAATTATGGTTACAAGGGGCATAATTTCTCATTTTTGTTGCTGTTACAAGGGACATACAATTCGCTGGTTTGTTATTGTTGCAGGGGGCATACAATATATCTGGTTTGTTGCTGTTACAAGGGACATATAATTATGGTTACAAGGGGCATAATTTCTCTTTTTTGTTGCTGTTACAAGGGACATACAATTCGCTGGGTTGTTATTGTTACAGGGGCCACATTCTGGTTTGTCCCTTTTACAAGGCACTTATAGTTCTCTTTTTTATTGCTGTTACAAGGGACATACATTTCTCTGATTTGTTGTTGTTACAAGGAACATTCAATTCTCTGATTTGTTGTAGTTACAAGGGACGTGTAATTATGGTTACAAGGGACATACATTTCTCTGGTTTGTTATTGTTACAGGGGGCATACAATAATTCTGGTTTGTTGCTGTTACAAGGGACATATATTTCTCTTATTTGTATTGCTGTTGAAAGGGCATACGTTTCTCTGACTTGTTATTGCTGGAAGTGGTATACATGTCTCTGGTTTGTTGTTGTTACAAGGGACACGCAAGTATCTGATTTGTTGTTGCCAGCAAGGGCATACATTTATCAAACAATTGTTTGGTTAGTTGTTGCATCTATGGGATATACATATTAAACAGCTTACTGTGGACGAGAGGCCGCATTCAAAGCACATGTTCATATCTTGCCCACTACACACAGGTACAGAAAGACACACACGCGTCTATAAATTTAGGCTTGCCACGTTTTTAATCGTAGAATATGTGTGCTTTTAATTTATATTGTTTTCCCCCTATAGTTAAAACGTTTTAGATTTAATTACTAGTTTTACATACATATCTGTGATATTCTAGTTGTTTTACTGTCCTTCGTCGGCAGATTTTTATAATATACATATATTTCATTTCAATATCAAATGTTCTCCTCACGATATGGAGGAAGTATTGCCGATGTGACGTTAAATATTAACTCACTCACTCACTCACACACGCCTCTAAGTGTCTACAACATAGTTATGGACTGAAGGTTGTGAGCCAGTTGTCAGGTATGATATACAAACAAATTATATAAAATAGATAATCGATAAATCATTCGAAACATATATGGTATTTAAATGATATAGATATAGCTGCATTTCTATTTCGATCTTAGTAAACTGTGACTGTGGATTCGAAATAACTACATTTCACCATCGGGCAAACAAACGGTGATTTGGTCACTTCTCAAGGCCATTGAAAAAACATAAAGTTGTATGTTTTATGTGGAGGATATTTCCACATTGGACAAAACATACGTGATGACTTTTGCAAATCCCTATTTTGACTTCTTCCTTATGTTCCCCTGTTTGTATAGGTGATCCCCGCCTTTGCATGTGTTTGTGACTCGCAACGTGTAGAGCAGGATACGCCCAGCACCTCTTCGCAAACACCTGCTATTACCAGTGACGCACAGTGATTCATAAACACATACGATAAATATATTCAGAATCGTATTAAGGACACTACCCGTGAAGGTCCGGGTTAGAATATTGATCTTCAGTAACCCATGCTTGTTGTAAGAGGCGACTAACGGGATCGGGTGGTCAGGCTCGCTGACTTGGTTGACACATGTCATCGGTTCCCAATTGCGCAGATCGATGCTCATGTTGTTGATCACTGGATTGTCTGGTCCAGTCTCGATTTTTACAGACCGCCGCCATATAGCCGGAATGTTGCTGAGTGCGGCGTAAAACTAAACCCACTCACTCACTCATTAAGGACTCTGCTTTGGTAGGCAAGTCTTATGCTGTAGGGAAGATTCTTCTCGCTGTTATTCACAATATGCTTTAATTATATTCCACTCTCGATTCCTAGCAAATAGCGAGTCAAAAACCGTAACAATATTGGCGAAGATTATTGAATCGAGGCTTGTTACATGTTATTAGACATAACTGGAATGATAACATGGATCAATAATGTAAAAATCAATCAGGGAACTCTTTTGTCCTGACATGTCTATCTAATAGCATAATTGTGTCTGGATGTGCAGCATTTAGCTTAATGGATTCAGACAGGGAGTAAAGTGTTTGGAGATGCATTGATCATATTCCTTCAATACGTCTACGAAGGCAAATGCATGGCAATTATTTCATGAGTGTATGTTAGGGTTGAAACCCTGTTGTATTGGATGAATGTTGACATGGCTACGATTCAGCATGTAAAATAAAATGCCTATATTTTAAAAATATATTCTATTGATTCCAAGAGCAGAAACATGGCTGTAATGGGTGAATATTTACATAGCAACGATTCCGCATGTCATCATAAACAGTCTGTTTCCCATTTTTCAATTGTTTATCCAGGACGGACTCTTGCTTGTGTCTTGTGATTATTGGGAATGCTACGTTTCAAAATGTCAACCACATAAACAATTTCTTTCCAAATTCTACAATTTTATATCCAGGCCTGACTCTTCCTTGTGTTTAGTGAATATTGACATAGCGACGATTCAATACGTCAACCTAAACAATTTCTTTCCAAATTTTACAATTTTATATCCAGGGTGAACTATTGCTTGTGTTTAGTGATTATTATTATTATATACTCTCCCAAAAAAGAAACGCATATAGGAATTTCAACTGTATTTTTTATGTTTATTTTGAAACATCTTGTAGGCTTTATGAGTCAATGAACTATAGCGAAATTGCACACTGGGAATGCAGACTTATCCGTCTTTGGCACCAACTCGGGGAAAGTCAGTTTGTGTGTCACATGTAGACGTGTGGTGGCGCTGAAGTCAATACCTCGTGTGACCACCGCGGGCATCCAGAACTGCACGGCATCGCCTCGCCATCGAACGAATAAGTCTCAGAATCTCGTGTTGCCCAATAGCAGCCCACTCTGCCTGTAGTGCATCACCGAATTACTTCTCCTACGGCCGGTGATCTCTCCCCACATCATAACACCGCCAAAGCCGAATATGTCCACCTGGGGAACGCAAGCGTCGGCGAAACGTTCACGTCGACGTCTGTACACCCGCATTCTCCCATCGCGTGGTTCCAATAGAAATCGTGATTCATCACTGAACCAGATTCTACGGTAGGTTCCAGGCCTGGACGTTGGTGCACCATTGAACTCGATGTCGACGATGTTGTTGTCGAAGCACAGGGCCAAAATAAGATCTTCTGGCACGTAAACCAGCCTCTCTCAACCTGTTCCTGACGGTCTGTGCAGAAAGCCTCCTCAATCCGGGTATTTGTCGAGCGGTACTGGTCGCCGTAGCTGTTCGATGACGCAGGTGATGTACCCGGATGTAGCGATCCTGCGCCGCAGTGGTCGCTCGAGGTCGCCCACTACGAGGGGCATCTGCTACCGCATTCTGCCGGCGATATCTCTCCCAGAGCTGTGAAATGGTGCTTTGGTGAAAATTCATGCGTCGGGCAACTGCACGTTGAGACTGGCCAGCTTCAAGCAAACCAATGGCTTCACTTAGACGTGGCATTTTGCGTTCGTCAACAATATTCCAAATACAGTGAATAATCGACAGACAGCGATCAACCTTTTATACCCATCATTGAGACTATCTGATCCCCATCTTTCACGTGCATTGCATGTGGATTGTGTATTCTGTGACACTACACGCCGAAATTGAAAATCATGCTGTTAAATACGGGTATTTTACGGATGGTGCGTTTTGTTGTGATGTTTCAAGACATAAACACCATAGGACTCATAAACAGAGCAAAACCTTTTGTAAAATGAATCACGTTTTAATTCATTGCTACATGAAATTGCTATTTTCATGATGCGTTTCTTTTTTGGGAGAGTATATTATAGGATATTTATATAGAGCACATATCCACGCACTAGTGCATGCTCAAGGCGCTGGTATTTTTTCCCACGATCATTGTATGTCAATCTCAACGGCACATCGCATTATCAATCTCAACTCCCTGGGGAGTATACAACTCTTTCAGCCACTAGGCGCACCGAGTTATTGTTGCTTTCTCATCCTAACGAGGTACCCATTCACAGCTGGTTGGACTGGGACACATAGTCACAGTACTTTGTCCATGTTCACTGCATGTTGCTGTACCCGCAACTAGGTGTTTGCACGTATTCATGTGGCCACCATCTGGTCAAATACCAACGGATTCGTGGGTTCTTTTAAGTGCACAGGGTTGTGTACTGTACACTAGGGGTTGTGACAACACTGAAAGAGTCTGCACACAAAGTTGACTCCAAGGTTTTTACATATATTGACATAACTTCGATTCAATACATAAACATAATATTCTGCAATGAAGTGTATATTTGGTTATAAACTCTAAATGCATATCCTTCCTCTAAGTCTTGCTTGATGCATATCTAAGCTCACAGTATCTAGTCACAAAACGTAGAATTGAACCTGGTATTTAAATATTGATACACTTCAGGTTTGTGAATTATGTAAAACTTATTGTGTAGATGTAATTGACGATTATTTTGTCTATTTGTCTACATCATCATCATCATCATCATCATCGTCATCATAGAGTTAAATAGGTTGGCTGGTTTTATTGGAAATGTGTGTCTGATTTATTACAGTGTCAATCAAAGATATCTTTATTGCCCCGATTACAACAATGTCTGGGTAACAAATCTAGCTACGTGTTCTGGTCCACCTGTGGTCCGATGTGATTACGTCGACAAAGGATTCGTAGAGGCCCTGTGTGCTGCGGATAAATAACAGATCGGTTTATCTATAATTGGGGATCAGGTGCGATCTGGTTGTGTAACGTCATATCCTTTCTCACACCATTAACAACACCGGACAATTACTTGCGTGAAGAAACTGTACAAGTGGATCATTTATTGTACACAAATCTGTATTATGCAAAGGTCATCTGGGCTGGCACGCAAACCATTCTCTACAGAATAGGGGGCGGCGGGGGTAGCCTAGTGGTGCTCGTCCCACCGAAGACCCAGGTTCGATTCCCAACATGAATGTGTGAAGCCCATTTCTGGTGTTCCCCGCCGTGACATTAATGGAATACTGCTAAAGGTGGCGTGAAACCATATTCACTCACGTACTCACTCATTTCTTTGGTACTTGAAGCTTCCGAAAATTGTCGGACAAAAGAAATTATGCTTGGACTAGATTCGACCATGAAAATACAAGCGTTCCCAAATCGTTACTTGGCTGCAAAAAGCTCGCTGTTGATAATCGGCTGTCCACTAGTACCATGAATGGGCGGACATATAACTGGGAGGTGGAATATTGCTCACTGCGTCATAAAACAACATTCTTTTACTCTCGTTGTGACATGCTGCTGAGAGTTGTGTTAAACCCAACACAATCATTCTTCAAAAATATTCAGTTGCGCTATGCCAGGTCATTATGATATACCAATAATAGTTTGTTTGTTTGTTTGTTTGTTTGTTTGTTTGTTTGTTAACGCTGAAGAACAATTGTAAACCAAAAGTCACCGTGTTCTTTAACCTGATGGTTATTCGATTCCCGGAAACTGCAAGACTATTCACTGCGTATTGACACGTACAAATATCGCCTACACCATTGTATCGTTGCCATTGTGTATTTAAATTGTAATGTCTGGACGGGGTCCCAAGGCTGTAGACAAGATTGCCAAACTAGAAAGGAATATCCACGTTGTTTAGGATATAACCATTTTTTTTATTTGGATTAGAAGACGAACTGTAAACTATGGATAATTATTTAGTAGGACATGCTAAGCTGGTAGGCCGATTTACTGTACATACAATAAAGGATGACTGACTGACTGAGTATGGTTTTACGCCGTTTTTAGCAATATTCCAGCAATATCACGGCGGGGGACACCAGAAATGGGCTTCACAAGTTGTACCCATGTGGGGAATCGAACCCGGGCCTTCGGCGTGACGAGCGAACGCTTTAACCACTAGGCCCCATCGCCCCCAATTAAGGATGAGGAAAGGTTAACCGTTATCATCCCGATGCGAGATTGACGCAGCCTTGATATATAACAGTGCTCGTTATAAAGGTAAAATAATTTCACCCATTTGACCATGATATAAAACCTATTAGAAATGACACACGTGAAAAATGCTCACCCCTGTCATTTCTGAGTAAGATCAATACCCTATTACGGACTAATTGTCTCGTAAAACACGCATGATTTGATGGTAATCGGTCACTGAACCAAAATCAATAATATGAGCAGATGCTTAAATGTTAATAGTCGGGGTTTCAGATAATCCCCGCGTCAAACCCTGGTACATCAATTTACAATGACCCGCACCAAACCACCGGTTTCGGTTCCATGAACCATGTGAACTAATTGTGTGAGAGCAGTCCTTTCAAGGTTTCATCATAACTAAAACAGTTATCAGCTAATGAAAGGTTCTATGTCTCACAGGGAATCCGCGTCAGGAAAAAGACCCAGTCCCTAAATGACTGACTGAGTATGGTTTTACGCCGCATTTAGCATAATTCCTGCAACATCACGGCGGGGGACACCAGAAATGGGCTTCACACATTGTACCCATGTGGGAATCGAACCTGGGTCTTCGGCGTGACGAGCGAACGCTTTAACCACTAGGCTACCCCACCACCCCAGTCCCTAAATGAGGATTGGTTGGTCATAATGTGTACCACTGGAATCATAAAACAGGGCACACATATTCACTCGACTTGCGAGGATTCCCTTTATATATACACATGGAGAAAAGTATCGCAACACCTGATGTTGAACCCCCATATAGCCATTTATATTCATATGATAATTATGTATGTTGTATTATTATTTTGATCTTTCGAGCGCGTTATATATTGATTTTAGATATGCTACGATCAAGGCGACTATCACGTGCAATACGTGTATCCGATGTTAAGCAAACATCGAGTTTCAATAAACTGTTCGTACAGCTCGATAACATTGAAAATCAATTGATTTCAGTCTTGATAAGCAGGCCTTCTCAAAGATGGCAAGTTATTGGAGGAATGCTGACATATCATTGATGTTGGTTGTGGTCCATCAACTATCAGCCGATTGGCCAGAAAATATCTACAAACTAATGACACTCATGACGTCCAAGTCGACACGATTGACAACTTGAGAATACAACACTTCTCAGAATCACAAGACTTAAAAACTCGCAGCTTCCACGTCGTCGTTTGTCCATTAGAATGGCAAACGCCTAAAATCGACTCGATATAGCGCCAGGCGTCAGTTCTTATCCCCAGAGCACAAATCATCACGACTAGCTTGGTGTCAAGCGTTACATGGGAGGGTCCACTGGTCGCACGAAAGTCGATTTCTTTTGTTCATGACAGGTGACCTAGCTTGTGTTCGACCCCGCAGAAACACTGCGTGTGGGAGCTGGTACCGTTTGGCAGGGGTTCATTGGAGGTGCAGGGATGTCTCTCATATGACTGTAGAATTGACCTTGTGACAATAATACAAACCTCGAATTGACAACGGTAGAACGCTGACATCCTAGATCGTGTTGTTGTGCCACATTTCAATGACCATCCTCTAAACACAGTTCCAGTTTTCATGGACGACAATTTTTGGTTATATTGTGCATGTGCCGTTGGTGATTTCTTACGTCAAGAGTCGGCAGCTACCATATCTTGGTCCCGCAGGTGTCAAGATCTCAATCTCATAAAGTATGTTTGGGACATTATGGATCCCAGTATACGCCAGGGAGATCCTCCAGTAGGAAATCTTGATGCATTGGAACAAGCTCTCCGTCAAGAATAAAAAGCAATACTTCGACGTCATATTCAACATTTGATGCAGTCATTGATGAGGAAGGTCAGGGACGTTATTGCAGTTGGCGGAGGTTACACCAGATATTGACATTGCGCTCAGTTATTGATTCTTATGTCAGTTCTTAAGGATTGTATGCCAGAATCTAGAACATAACTGCATTTCTTAACGTCATACGACCATAGAAATCAACACTTTGCCATGCTCGTTTCATTGAATAAACAACAGCTTTTCGTTCATTTTAGATCTGAAATTCAATATAAATTGAGGTTTGGATAAGTTCCTTAGCTATGGTTAATGGTAGCATATTGATACTATGAAAATAGGGTGTAGCGTTACTTTGTTCCCTGTGTATATTTTAACAAGCATTCTCTGAGATACATGGCCTTACCAATTGACATAGTTGAAAGTTGTACAGTTGTTTGATGAACAGATGAGTTAACACATCGAATTTGTGCCTTGTTGGAAACTCGTAATTAGATCTTGGGATTATTTAAGCCCCAGAGTCTTGTAACATTTGCATGTGAGCATGCCAATATCAGGATGAAGTTGTATTCCACGTGGACTGATAATTCGATGCCGTTATTTCAGTTGGTCGAAAAACATAGGAAACAACCACATTTTACGAAAGAGAAAAAGAATGTTCTTTGGAGAAATATTAAACTGAAGTGTTCATACTTTAGTGTCAAAACATATTATTGATATAGGTTTACTTGTTGATGCTTAGTGTTTAGTGTTTAGTGTATACTAGTAGCTGGTCACTGAAATGACGGTGAGTGAGTGAGTGAGTGAAAATGGTTTCACACCGCTTTTAGCAATATTCCAGCAATATCACGGCGGGGACACCAGAAATGGGCTTCACACATTGTACCCATGTGGGAAATCGACGCCGGGTCTTCAGCGTGACGAGCGAACGCTTTAACCACTGGGCTACCCCAACGCTCCTTAAGAGACTGTAGGTTTGGGGCTTCCCATCTTGAGTCAACGTTACACGTTGCTAAACAGGTTGAGCAGATTTCTGGGAGAGATGATATAGTCGATCACTCTTGTTTCCATGGAGATACATGGTAAATCGCCAGTTCCTATCACCAGCCCTTCTATTTAATACGTTTAAGTTCAAGGTCAGCACACGGATCTAACAACGTTTTCCCACACGTGTAACCATTCCATCATGTGAAACTATCGGGGCAGTGCAATCACCAAGAGTAATATCAACACCACCCTTGCAGTAGATAACATCAGGGGATTAGGCCAGTTGTTAAAGCGTTCGTTCGTCATGCCGAAAGCCCGTGTTCGATTCTCCACATGGGAACAAAGCCC
This sequence comes from Haliotis rubra, assembly GCF_003918875.1. Classification (NCBI taxonomy): domain Eukaryota; kingdom Metazoa; phylum Mollusca; class Gastropoda; order Lepetellida; family Haliotidae; genus Haliotis; species Haliotis rubra. The sequence continues at coordinate 1,167,656 of NW_025767024.1, forward strand.
AATGCTTTTTTGGAAGTGGACGTATGTAACATGTATTTGGGTTTACACTTTCTCAGTAAAGTGCAGAATCAACTAGTTCTTTTGGGTTGAGTCCCATCCGGGATTCGAACCCACGCGATGTGTGCTGGCGATTAGGTGCCTCAAACTGAGTAGGACACAGCCAAACCCAAGTACTAGAATCTGTATATTACTGTGAAAGTGAAATCCTAAAAATAACAGTGTTACGTTGCAATGTCGCTAATCGCGGCGTGAAACCATACTCACTCACTCACCCACTCACTCACTCAAACGGATCTCCTGGTAACAACGCACTTATATTGCACAGTATATTATTACACAATGATACACTGAAGCAACAAAATATGTTTGCACATATACACATAGCACCACATGGAAAAACACAAAACACACGTTATGGACAATGTGTAGAAATATTACACAAGTTATTCAAATAAATAACAAATAAATACGATAAGTAATTCTTCCAGCCAATCGAGAATATTGAGCAGTTATTGCATTAACACTGTAATATGGGCAGTGGGGTAGTGGGTAATGTGTTCGCTCGTCACGCCGAAGACCCGGTTCGATTCCCCACATGGGTACAGTGTGTGAAACCCATATCTGGTGTTCCCCACCGTGTTATTGCTGGAATATTGATAAAAGCGGTGTAAAAATAAACACACTCACTCACTAACACTGCACTAATCATAGCACTAAAGTACACCTTTGAGGTCATTGTCTTTGAACCGGGTCTCTGACAATCCAATAGTGTCATAACTGTGGTAACGACTTGTGATAACGTCATTATCTGACAACTTCCTTGTCAGGCTATTTAAATTCCAGTACAGCCGATTAGTATAGGGAATGTCAAATTGGCCAAAATAGGGTCACGGTAAGAGCCACGCCGATATTTACTAGTTCCAGTGACACGCTGACTAAACGTGTAAGGTGGAACCGTCTGTGATGTTCACTTCGATCACGTGATTGATAGTAGTGTTTGCTGTCTCTTGATCGCTGATTGATCACCCGTGATCATCGATCTTGTGAAAGCTGTCCCTCTTGTTGGACAGTCGCTCGGCTTCTTGGGCTGGCAGTCTGTCATGTGAGTGAGCAAGGCGCAAGATATGCTCAAGGCCTGACTGTTTCATAGTCAGGTCGCTCCAACGTTCTCCCTATATACACCCCAAAGTTTGTCCACGCCATATAGGAATGTTATGATGATGGGTCGCGGTGTCCTTCCTGAAGTTGCAATACTTTGGTCTCCATTACACCATGTGGGCACCTGCCCTGAAACTGTCCAACGTTTTTGCGTGTTTTGAGCAGGAATACAAAACACTGGTTAATAGTAGTCTCGACCTTTCGTGCTGCTTCTGGTGCTTCGGTAAAATCTGAGCTTAAAAAATCCTTTGCCCTCAGTATCGGCGGGGCTATGGGGTGCATAGTTGTTAAAACGTTCGCTCCTCACGAAGACCCGGGTTCGATTCCCCACATGGGTACATTGTGTGAGCCCATTTCTGGTGTCCCCCGCCGTGATATTGCTGAAATATTGCTAAAACGGAGTAAAACTAGACTCACTTTCTCAATCACTCAGTATCGACTCGTAATACCTTCATTGATTCCATTGGGGCTCAAGAAATTGTAGAGCAACAATATTTTCATATAACCCTTTTTTCATTACACAAGAGTGAGTGAGTGAGTATGGCTTTACGCCGCTTTTAGCAATATTCAAGCAATATCACGGCGGGGAACACCAAAAATGGGCTTCACACATTGTACCCATGTGGGGAATCGAACCCGGCTGTTCGGCAAGACGAGCGAACACTTTAACCACTAGGCTACCCCACCGCCCCTCATTACGCAAGAAAGCTTTTCCATTGCGTACCTTCAATGGAGACTCGATTCAGATGTAATTTTCCACTAACACCCTTTTGTATGATGTGTTGGATTGTGAAATACCTTCACCAGGTCTGCCTCAGATCTTTTTGAACATTTCACAATGGCCTTGAAAATTGGAACGCTTACGTAAAAACAAACATAGCGTGACGTTTTTTGAATTAATTAAGAACGCTTTTTGTCTATTGTCTTTACTTTTAAAAAGGGGCGGTGGGGTAGCCTAGTGGTTAAAGCGTTCGCCCGTCAAGCCGAACATCCGGGTTCGATTCTCCACATGGGTACAATGTGTGAAGCCCATTTTTGGTGTTCCCCGCCGTGATATTGCTGGAATATTGCTAAAAGCGGCGTGAAGATAATCTCACTCACTCACTACTTTTAAAAACATTAAACGTTTGCTCTATAAATAGTTAAAGTCCAGAATGAACACCTGTGATGTTTCCACGGATTGCTGGCTTGAAATAGTCATCTGGCCCAGGATTTTGCTGGGTGGCACTCGCAAAATGAAACGGCTAATTAATCATGGAACTTGTTAAATGTAATCATCCCAAAGATTGCGATCAATCGTAGGTGTTTTATCACCCAAATCGAATGCTCAATTGCTGGAGCAGGAAACGTGTTCATCCTCTTTATAAGTGCATTCGTTTTGAAAATAGAACTTGATTATCACATGCCGCTGGGGATTGGTAAAAATCAGATTGAACTGTTTCTGTAGTTAGAGTGAAATACCACGCCATGTGATACAAGCATCACGCGATGCTGAGTATCTGTAGTAAACACGTTTGAATTCTCTGATCCTATTCTGTAGAGTGAGTGGGTATAATTTAACGCCGCCTTTATCAATATTCCAGCAATGTCACGGCGGGGGACACCGGGAATGGGCTGCACACATTGTACCCATGTGGGGAATCGAACCCGGGTGTTCGGCGTGACGAGCGAACGCTTAAACCACTAGGCTACCCCACCGCCCCATAGTATGTAGAGAATGGTTTGCGTGACAGCCCAGATGACCTTTTCATAATACAGATTTGTAGACATTAAATGACCTACTTGTACAGTTTCTTCACGAAAGTGATTGTCCAACAGCTGGCATCTCTTGTACTGTAAAGGTGCACCAAACATTATCAAGTATAAAAATGGTGAAAACAGGTCACTTTCTGACATTGGTGGAATCGAGTGCAGCGTTATCTGTAACTTATCTGGTTGAACGCGTCTCCACACAATCATAGTGAGCGCTGTTACATTTGAAAAAGTTGTTTTAAGCATGATTCACAAAACCTAAACTGCAGATAGACAATGCGAATTCGTATTCATTTGGAGCATGATAATCTTGATGTGTTAAGGAGAGACATCGGTACTTTCATATAAGTTGAAATGACTGCAAAACAGTTCTCTTGTTTTGTGAGGAGTAAGGGTCTGACTGCCTAACAGTGGCAATAGATAATACTGATCAACGGTGAAATATCATTGAATGCTGAATGGTTGCAATAGATAATACTGATCAACGGTGAAATATCATTGAATGCTCAACGGTGGCAGTAGATAATACAGACCAACGGTGGAATATCATTGAATCTTTAATGGTAGCAATAGATAATACAGACCAACGGTGGAATATCATTGAATCTTTAATGGTAGCAATAGATAATACTGATCAACGGTGGAATATCATTGAATCTTTAACGGTTGCAATAGATAATACTGATCAACGGTGGAATATCATTGAATCTTTAACGGTTGCAATAGATAATACTGATCAACGGTGGAATATCATTGAATCTTTAACGGTTGCAATAGATAATACTGATCAACGGTGGAATATCATTGAATCTTTAATGGTTGCAATAGATAATACTGATCAACGGTGGAATATCATTGAATCTTTAATGGTTGCAATAGATAATACTGATCAACGGTGGAATATCATTGAATCTTTAATGGTTGCAATAGATAATACTGATCAACGGTGGAATATCATTGAATCTTTAATGGTTGCAATAGATAATACTGATCAACGGTGGAATATCATTGAATCTTTAATGGTAGCAATAGATAATACTGATCAACGGTGGAATATCATTGAATGCTCAACGGTGGCAGTAGATAATACAGACCAACGGTGGAATATCATTGAATCTTTAATGGTAGCAATAGATAATACTGATCAACGGTGGAATATCATTGAATCTTTAATGGTTGCAATAGATAATACTGATCAACGGTGGAATATCATTGAATCTTTAATGGTAGCAATAGATAATACTGATCAACGGTGGAATATCATTGAATCTTTAATGGTTGCAATAGATAATACTGATCAACGGTGGAATATCATTGAATCTTTAATGGTAGCAATAGATAATACTGATCAACGGTGGAATATCATTGAATGCTCAACGGTGGCAGTAGATAATCATGGAATATCATTGAATCTTTAATGGTAGCAATAGATAATACTGATCAACGGTGGAATATCATTGAATCTTTAATGGTAGCAATAGATAATACTGATCAACGGTGGAATATCATTGAATCTTTAATGGTTGCAATAGATAATACTGATCAACGGTGGAATATCATTGAATCTTTAATGGTTGCAATAGATAATACTGATCAACGGTGGAATATCATTGAATCTTTAATGGTAGCAATAGATAATACTGATCAACGGTGGAATATCATTGAATCTTTAATGGTTGCAATAGATAATACTGATCAACGGTGGAATATCATTGAATCTTTAATGGTTGCAATAGATAATACTGATCAACGGTGGAATATCATTGAATCTTTAATGGTAGCAATAGATAATACTGATCAACGGTGGAATATCATTGAATCTTTAATGGTGGCAATAGATAATACTGATCAACGGTGGAATATCATTGAATCTTTAATGGTTGCAATAGATAATACTGATCAACGGTGGAATATCATTGAATCTTTAATGGTAGCAATAGATAATACTGATCAACCGTGGAATATCATTGAATCTTTAATGGTAGCAATAGATAATACAGACCAACGGTGGAATATCATTGAATCTTTAATGGTAGCAATAGATAATACTGATCAACGGTGGAATATCATTGAATCTTTAATGGTTGCAATAGATAATACTGATCAACGGTGGAATATCATTGAATCTTTAATGGTAGCAATAGATAATACTGATCAACGGTGGAATATCATTGAATCTTTAATGGTTGCAATAGATAATACTGATCAACGGTGGAATATCATTGAATCTTTAATGGTAGCAATAGATAATACTGATCAACGGTGGAATATCATTGAATGCTCAACGGTGGCAGTAGATAATACAGACCAACGGTGGAATATCATTGAATCTTTAATGGTAGCAATAGATAATACTGATCAACGGTGGAATATCATTGAATCTTTAATGGTAGCAATAGATAATACTGATCAACGGTGGAATATCATTGAATCTTTAATGGTTGCAATAGATAATACTGATCAACGGTGGAATATCATTGAATCTTTAATGGTTGCAATAGATAATACTGATCAACGGTGGAATATCATTGAATCTTTAATGGTAGCAATAGATAATACTGATCAACGGTGGAATATCATTGAATCTTTAATGGTTGCAATAGATAATACTGATCAACGGTGGAATATCATTGAATCTTTAATGGTTGCAATAGATAATACTGATCAACGGTGGAATATCATTGAATCTTTAATGGTAGCAATAGATAATACTGATCAACGGTGGAATATCATTGAATCTTTAATGGTGGCAATAGATAATACTGATCAACGGTGGAATATCATTGAATCTTTAATGGTTGCAATAGATAATACTGATCAACGGTGGAATATCATTGAATCTTTAATGGTAGCAATAGATAATACTGATCAACCGTGGAATATCATTGAATCTTTAATGGTAGCAATAGATAATACAGACCAACGGTGGAATATCATTGAATCTTTAATGGTAGCAATAGATAATACTGATCAACGGTGGAATATCATTGAATCTTTAATGGTTGCAATAGATAATACTGATCAACGGTGGAATATCATTGAATCTTTAATGGTAGCAATAGATAATACTGATCAACGGTGGAATATCATTGAATCTTTAATGGTAGCAATAGATAATACTGATCAACGGTGGAATATCATTGAATCTTTAATGGTAGCAATAGATAATACTGATCAACGGTGGAATATCATTGAATCTTTAATGGTAGCAATAGATAATACTGATCAACGGTGGAATATCATTGAATCGTTAATGGTAGCAATAGATAATACTGATCAACGGTGGAATATCATTGAATCTTTAATGGTTGCAATAGATAATACTGATCAACGGTGGAATATCATTGAATGCCAAAAGGTCGCAATAGTTAATAATACTAATCAACCGTGGAATATGACTGATTGTCTGACGGTAGATATCCATATTACCGACTGCTCAACAGTGGAAGTATACAATGCCGACTGCCTGAGGGTGGAAGTAGATAATGGGCGATTGCACAACAACCGTAGGAGCAGATAATGACTGACAGCATAACTGTAGTAGATAATACATGGCAGACACAACATCGATTATAGAAAGTAATGACTGCAGCCCAGTGATAGTTGATAATATGTGCACAACGGCAGTATGAGATACTATGTGACTGGACATCACCGGTAGTAGATATAAAGTGACCACAACGCTTGTAATTGATAATATCTGACTGCACAGCTTCGCTAAAATGAGTTACTGAGTTTAGTTTTACGCCGCACTCAGCCATATTTCATCTACATGGCGGCGGTCTGTAAATAATAGTGTCTGGATCAGACAATCCAGTGATTAACAAGATGAACATCGATCCACGCAATTGGGATACGATAACATGTGTCAACCAAGTCAGCGAGCCTGACCACCCAATCCTGTTGGTCGCCTCTTACGACAAGCATGAGTTACTGAAGATTAATTCTAAAGATAAAAGCTGATTGCATAAGGGTAAAAAGATACTTTAACATGGTCATATAATGCAACAAAAAAGATATATTTTACATAATAATATCAATTGTGAGTCATGAAGATTCTAAAGGATGAGAAGTAACACACCAAGGATCCGAGTTTTAACAACGATGAGATCTTGTCATAACAAAGGGACGCAACTCCGCACAGTGATTTGTTGCGAAACCTCGTGCAGAAATAATACTTATACAAATAATACCAACTCCTTTGTATATTATTTCTATATCTTTTTCTTCTTTTGCACGTTTGACTGGGCATCATATCAATAAGTTCTTTCGACTCTGAGGTCTTATAACGTCGAAGGCCCGGTTTTGATTCCCCATATGGACGCAATGTGTGAAGCCCATTTCTGGTGTCCCTCGCCGTGTTATTGCTTGGAATATTGCTAAAAGTGGCGTAAAACCATACTCACCCACTCACTCACTTCGACTCTGAGAACGTAGAATCTAATGTCTGACGTCAAATTTAGAAATGTTACTGCATGAAGAAAGAATTTGAAAGGATAGTATTTTATTTCCAATCTAGTTTAACCTGGATTTTCAATCGGAGACCCCATAGGTCACTAAATGGGGTCATCGAGGACACGAGGTCAATCAACTGGGCCTAAAACAATGATCAAAGAACGCTTAAAAAGTTAGTATGTCAGTACTAAAAACAATATACAAAGACTAATCGAAAAACTGACGATCAATCTACATGAAAAGAATAGACTTTCTTTGATATCCCTAGCATCAAACAGTTATTCGTATCCACACAACGCGACGTTAGCAATTAAACGTATGACGTCGACGTAAAAATACACGATCGATATATAATAACGTACACAATCAATGCCACGGATTCGACATAGTTCAATTTTAACAAATATGTATTAATTGCCTTCTTTTTATTTTCCCATTATTACCGCTACACTGCACAATATGTTTACGGAATCTCCAACGATAAAATTCTTCATAAACACTATTCGCCTTATAACGAAGTCGTTGTGTTGTCGTTGATTAGCGGTATAACGCAACATCTAACTGCACATTTCTCAGATCTGCCTATTGACCGAGTTTGATAGGAAATCCAGTGGGTTGTATAACGCCTTGTTTTTGAGCTTAATTGATTTTATACAGTCGCGTGTCACGTTTTTCGCTGATGATAAGGTGAAGGCGAAACGGAAGGTGAAGGTCGTCTTGAAAGAAGGTATTACAAATCGTACTTTTTTTGTTTGATATAACGGTGACATGGACATTCTGGTTACATTTTTAAAGGTTTGAGACAGAAAGATTCCAATGACGTGATGTCGTTAACAATATTTATATTGATTCTGCTGTAACGTTAGAGATCAATAATTACCAGCTTGTTGTGGTGGTTTCGCCCAGTTAAGACGCATTGACCGAACTCTTGTTATTCAGTTCGACAGATTTTACGGCTTATCTAGAAGGAAATGCGTTTGCGCGTCTCGCCAATGTCCATTGTTCGAGTCCACACAAGGGTACCAAATGCGAAGTCTATTGCAGGCTGTCCCAACCCATTATATTATTGCTGAAAGCTGTAGACACAACTAAAAGCTGTAAACATAACTAAAAGCTATAAACATAACTAAAAGCTGTAAACATTACTAAAAACTGTAAACTTGACTAAACACTGTAAACATTACTAAAAGCTGTAGACAAAACTAAAAGCTGTAAACATAACTAAAAGCTGTAGACATTACTAAAAGTGATAAACATTACTAAAAGCTGTAACCATAACTAAAAGCTGTAACCATAACTAAAAGCTGTAGACATTACTAAAAGTGATAAACATATCTAAAAGCTGTAACCATAACTAAAAGCTGTAGACATTACTAAAAGTGATAAACATTACTAAAAGCTGTAACCATAACTAAAAGCTGTAACCATAACTAAAAGCTGTAGACATTACTAAAAGCTGTAAACATTACTAAAAGCTGTAAACATTACTTAAAGCTGTAACAATAATTAAAAGTGGTAAACATTGCTAAAAGCTGTAAACATAACTAAAAGATGTAACCATAACTAAAAGCTGTAAACGTAGCTAAAAGCTGTAAACAGTACTAAAAGATATTAACTCGTCATAATATTACTAAAAACTGATCAAAAGCAATGTATGACCAACCAAACCGTGAACACAGCGGGGCCTCCTTAATCCTGACTGGCGTAGCTTAGTGGGTAAGGGTTCGTTCGACCCGGGTTCGATTCCCCACATGGTTACAATGTGTGAAGCTCATTTCTGGTGTCCCTTGTCGAGATTATGCTCGAATATTGCTACAAACGTCGTAAAACTATAAACACACTCGCGCAATAACACCGTAATAATTGAGGTCGTTGTCTTTGAACCGGGTCTCTGATAACGCTGATTGAGTCCGGATTGCGCCCAGATCTTGCCGAATGTCTTCCATCTTCTTCTTCGGATATCTGTCGGTTCGCATTCGGGAGAATCAGGACCCTGTCGGGACAGATTCGGTCGTATTTTAAAATGCGGAAGATACAAATTGGATCATATTCAGATTGAGAACGGGACGAATTCGGCTGGAAAGGGCTGAATCGGGGCGCGTCCTGAACGAAAATCTGGTTGTTGTCGTGATTAGATAAAAGTTGTGAATTTCCCGCCACGATTCACGGGATCTTGATCACACTTTTGACAAATTGTAATCGGGAATGGTCCTTCTTTGACGGTCCTATCATGGTTTGACGCCTTACAGAGGAGGATACAAGATATGGGGTGACTCGAACCCGGGCATTTGGTATGATGAGCGAACGCTTTCAGAAGTAGGCCACACCATTGACCAGTAAAGTAAGACTCTGTGCCACTAAACTGACTGACTGAGTTTGGTTTTTACGCCGCTTTTAGCAATATTCCAGCAACATCACGGCGGGGGACACCAGAAATGGGCTTCACACATTGTGCCCATGTGGGGATTCGAACCCGGGTCTTCGGCGTGACGAGCGAACGCTTTAACCATTAGGCTACCCCACCGCCCCTGTGCCACTAAAACATATGGTTCATCGATGTCGGGGCGGTTGGGTAGCCTAGTGGTTAAAGCCTTCGCCTCGTTACGCCTAAAACCCGGGTTCAGTTCCCCACATGGGTACAGTGTGTGAAGCCCATTTCTTGTGTCCATTCCATAATATTTTTGGAATATTGCTAAATTACAATAAGCGATGTAAAACCATTCTCTCACTCACTCACTCACTGTTACTCATGTTTTTCATCAATTCGGAATTTGCTCCCTCATCAACCTGTCATACTGTGATGCTACTAAAACACTTTTCCAAGCAGCAGTAAATCAAACTCACTCACTCACTCACCATTACTTCCACGTGCATCTGTCAGACACTTGCATAACTGAAATAGTCAGTGAGTGAGTTTGGTTTTACGCTGCTTTTAGCAATATTCCAGCAACTTCACGGCGGGGGACACCAGAAATAGGCTTCACACATTGTATCCAGGTGGGGAATCGTACCCGGGTCGTCGGCGTGACGAGCAAACGCCTTATCCACCAGGCTACCCCACCACCCCCATAACTGAAATAATTATCAAAGCGGCGTTACACTCAGTTCACTCATGATACAATGACCTTTTCATTATTAAAAATGCTCATCATGATAAAACTTGTTTTAGATAATGTCTTTTTATTACAATCGGCATTGTGATGAACTGGTTTAATGATCACAGATTGTTTGCTCTAAATGTCAATCTAATCAACCGAGTGATTTGAGAGACTTTTATAATACAGTAGATTCCAAGGCTATGTGAATACACAATACTTCATTGTTGACCAGTACCCATCCATTCAGTTTGGAACAACAGTGAGTCAGTGTGTGAGCGTGCGTGCGTGCGTGCATGCGTGCGTGAATGAGAGCCTGAATGCGTGCGTGCGTGAGTCCGTAAAATGAGTGTTTAGTAGGGCTTCAACGAGTCCATTTTTGGGGACTCGAGTACTCGAGGGATGAGACCCGACTCGGACCCGAGCACTCGAAATTCATACCTTTCAAGCAACGATCAATTGTTAAGATAGTTACCTAATCATTTTAAGAAGTGAACTCTCAATCGATGTATACTATTTACTCTCATCTGCAGACTTGTAACAACTAATACCATACAGCCACACCGTGTGAGGAGTAAACTATTTAATCTAGGTGTTAATAAAAACATTATCAGATGGGTTAAAGAATTCAGGGTACATAGAACTCAGTATGTCAGTGGCTTTCAATCTTCTTTTCTCTCAACCTCTACTGGAGATCCACATGGCTGTGTTCCTTCATCCGTACGCTTCGTTTTGTATACCAATGACTGTTACTTGTCAAGATATGACTTGTTTACTGTGAAATTTGCAGATGACGCCACTGTTACTGGCCTAATTTCTGATTCTGAACATTAGTATCGTCAAGGCATTGACAAAACCGTAATGACAGTTTTTTATCAAACCTTTATTCAAAGTGTGTTGACCTACAATTTTCTATGTTGGTATGGAGATCTGTCTCATCGCAACAAAAACAGACTTTTCAAAATTGTTAATACTGCTTGCAAAATTTCTGGAGTGTATTTCGAATATAGTCAAAAAGGCAGCTAAACTTAGAATTGATAGTTGACATATTTGATCTCACCATTTTGAACTACTTCCTTCTGGACGCGCTGTCGATTACCTTCCCCCAAAACAGAGCTCGACAGTTTTTCATACCATCAAGTATTCGTGAATGCAACAAATATTTTGAATCATTATCATGTGATTAGAACTAGAATTATTCAGCCTCTTTACCTATGTGGTTAATTGAATTATATCATGTCAGTTTTATTTGTAAATAGCATTCGTTTTGAGCATGTAATTATTGTGTATATTTTTGTGAACTGTGTACACTGTGTATATATTCATTTTGAGACAGTTTGGATGTATGAGAATTTCCTCCGGGATAATAAAGTTATATCTTTTTCTTAATATTAGACGTTAACGGCCGCTCATGCTTAGCACACGGCAGACAGTCCGTCAACGTCAATAATTCGAGTTATCTCCCCTTTTCGAGTCCTCGAGTCCTTGAAAATGGACTCGAGTCCAGCTAAACCCGACTCGTCCTCGAGTACTCGAGTACCCGTGGAAGCCCTTGTGTTTAGCATGCGTGAGAGAGTGCGTGCGTGCGTGAGTGAGTGCGTACGTGCGTGCGTGAATGAGAGCCTGAATGCGTGCGTGCGTGCGTCCGTAAAATGAGTGTTAAGCATGCGTGTGAGTGAGTGAGTGAGTGAGTGCGACTAGGAAGGTTTTTATTACTGTGCAGACTTTCGAGGTTTGCGGACATACATTCTTGTGCTGGGAGTAAACACATTTTAATCATGCCTAGTAATGTACAGATCTAGGGTGGTGTCTGGGTCGTTGTGATTCAAATCCTGGAATCTTTACAGATGGCAGATTTCACTTCATATGTCGTTCTTGCATCGTGATTACATTTTCGAATAGTTTTCCATCTTCCATTTTCGAAAGCAGGACAGTTGTTACGACGTCTTGGATGTTTCAATTTCAATAAAAGGAAGACAGTGACTGTTTTGAAGTGTTTTTTATTAGGTTCCAGATGAACACAACATGTAATAAACAGGATTATCAAACGGGTAGTTACTGTGTAATCTGAGTGTTTAGTATAGATGACGCTATTAATTAACATAATTATCAAACGGGTAATTACTGTGTATTCTGAATGTTTAGCATAGATGACGTTATTAATCTGAGTGTTTAGTATAGATGACGTTATTAATTAGCATAATTATCAAACGGGTAATTACTGTGTATTCTGAATGTTTAGCATAGATGACCCAAGATATAACCAGTGTTATCTGAGGGAGCGTTACTTAAGTCGTCTTTGCTTTTTTAAAAAAACCCATTGTACTAAAGTAATATCTTTGAGTCCTTCTATTCTATCATCTTTGTGGTGTTATATCTATTCACCTTACAGATGTCACACCACCTGCATATCACAAATAGATTTGACTAAACTGACGTATAAAAGAAAGTACACACCTGATGCTTTGGTGAAATGTTTTCCTGAAAACAGCGTAATATTTACAAAAGTGTTTTGATTGCGACTCACAAGTCACAAACATTGTATACGTGTTGCAATAACACCATATATATCGTACCCCATTGGAACATTGCCAGCAAAATATTTACCTTGTTTTAAAAGTTTCAAAACAAACAGGTGTGTACTTTCTTTTGTACATCAGTATATTAATGATTACGTTGCATGTTGTTGTACTATTCAAACACCGATCTGTTATCGGTGCAACAGGATCGTGTCACGATGCACTTTTAGTGACATTTTGATATTTTGAGGAATGTATACGTAGTATAGTGTCATATATGTATTTCGCATCCACATCAAAAGAAATGAAATATAAAGGTCAATACATTGTAGTTTCTTAAATTATCTAGATACTAGCGCTCTAATTGAAGTAAATATCATCAAACGACATGTATTGCTTGGCTATCAAAAAGGAAATATTGATCCATTAATCTTTTAACTATTCTTTCCGAACAACTACTCTTTACGTGAGTGAGTATGGTTTTACGCCGCTTTAGCAATATTTCAGCAATATCACGGCGGGGACACCAGAAATTAGCTTTACACATTGTACCCATGTGGGGAATGGAACCCGGGTCTTCGGCGTGACGAGCGAATGCTTTAACCACAAGGCTACCCCACCGCCCCTACTCTTTACGTGAAATGCAATGAAGGCCTATTCTAGACCTTCAAGAATGAAATTAAGCAGCGAAATCTTTGATACAGCAAAGATACAGCAATCATGTGTGGGAGTTCAACCATTTTGGTTACCATGGCATACACTCATTATGCAACATTAAGAAGTTGTTTGTTTTTGCTTTTCTGTAAAATAGACATAACATGAAACAAATAAAAAGCTGAAAAACCACAGAAAAATTGTTAATGTAATGTTTGTATGTCAATTGAAGTCCAATGCTATGAAACGTTCGACGTCATGACGCTAAAATGTCGCTACGTTTAACTCTTTGATCGTTCTCCCTTAATGAAGTGCAGGTTCGATTCCAGAAGTGGGTAGTCTGTGAAGGATATTTCTGGTTCACCTCGCGGAGATATTGTTGCATTAGTGCTGAAAGTGGCACAAAACCACTCACTCACTCACCACTCACTCACTCACTCACTCACTCACTCATGCGACAACGTGTTTTTGTATGTATCATACAACAACATATTGGGATTTACTTCAAGCCCTTTCACAAATCAGACATCCGACATGAGAATTCATACCTTGGTAAATCCTCAGTCCTGTTTGTGCTTTGCATTAATTCCATACACAGACACACCTAATCCAATCCCCCACCCCCACCCCACCCCCAAACCAATAGTGTCAGAACTTTGTTGATACCCGAACCCCCGTCCTCCCTTGTTTCAGCTAATACCACTCAGGTCAACGAGGGAATTGAAAAGATATACCTACACGAGTTGTGTCCCTTGATTGCTCGACAACGATGCGGGTAGATTTTACAGGCGCTTCTGGGGATTTATGACAATGACAATACTTTATTACCCCTAGGGGAATTCTTTTTACCTTTGAAAGTGGTCACATAATTCAATGTTAAAAATGACATAAGGTTAAGAAAACACAAAACAACACTATAGACAGACAAAGTTAACAGTCATCTAGAAGGCGGATACTTGCTGGAATAACAGAAATTTGAACCCTTTTTGTTTTAAAACGGGGCATTTGGTATCGGCGGCCTGAAGGTAAAAGATTATATTCAGAAAATAAAACATGGCTGGAATCAGATAAAATTCTCTCAGCGAGATTAAGAACACGGGAATTAAAATGAGAAGATAAATCCGAAACAGACACCCCAGAGATTTTACTTGGAATTAAAATGATTTTTTAAACATAAGATTTGCTTTTGAAATTTAAAGAGCCATACCAGCATTGAATTGAAAAAGTTAAAATACTTTCAACAAAACAACGATTAAACGACAGCATCACCGAAGAGCACTATCAAACATGTGTCGCCATTGTGCAGCACCACCTAGATTTAACAAACGCTCTCGGTTCTTGCATCGGTTCCTAATTGCGCAGATCGATGCTCATGCTGTTGATCACTGGATTGTCTGGTCCAGACACGATTATTTACAGACCGCCGCCATATAACTGGAATATTGCTGAGTGCAGCGTAAAACTAAACTCATTCACTCACTCACGGTTTTTGTCCGTTAACTGAGCAGAGCTGTTCAACTGACTGAGAGCCTCCGCTGATCTATGGCCATCCGTTCTACCTATCCCTGCGAAGCAACGTCAGTGCACCGAAATATAATATGTCCAGATTACCTGGAACTTCTTGTGGGGTGAGAGTCTTAACATGCTGAAGGATACTGTAGATCGAATCGAAGTCGAACTTTCAGAACAAAAAGCCGCAACGAATGCTTTTACTTTGCTTTAAGAGTGAGTGAGTGAGTTTAGTTTTACGCCGCACTCAGCAATATTCCAGCTAAATGGCGTCGGTCAGTAAATAATCAAGTCTGGACCAGACAATCCAGTGATCAACAGCAGGAGTATCGATCTGCGCAATTGGGAACCGATGACATGTGTCAACCAAGCCAGCAAGCCTGACCACCCGATCCCGTTATTCGCCTCTTACGACAAGCATGGGTTACTGAAGGTTCATTCTAACCCGAACCTTCACGGGTACTTTGTTTTATGAATTCATACATAAGGAAATGGATACAAAATAGGACATAAATAGCACAAAATCTTCTTTCAAAAATAAAGACTCCAAAAGACACACCTGTCATTTGTTTTAAGACACACCCTTCATTGAAAATTATGTTACCAATTAAAGTTTAGAGATCCAAATTTAGATGTGGTATTTCATACTTGTTCATGGAAACCGGCAGATATGCCAAGCCCCCTGTTCCTCTTTTACAAAAGCATTGTAAATTTTGTATTATAAATGCTAATGATTCCCAGGTACATATAGCTGAAGATGAATTTATTTTTTTAATGAAATTTAATTTTTATGAGGATTTACGTTTTATCCTGTTTGAAGCTGCCTTTAAATGTAACCATCTATTTCATAACTTAGATGATACCGACAAGTATTTTTTTTTTTGAAAGACAAAAAAGCAAATACACTCATGCCAATAATGGTTGTCACCCCCCCCCAACCCCCACCCTCCTCTCCAATAAAAAAAATTGAAGGGCGTGACAACCATTTTTGGCATGGGTATATTTTAGCCTCTTCACTTCTAAATGTTTTTAAAGATGAGAAATGTCATTGTCATGATTTATGTACATCTTATATTCATATATTTTTTTTATCGTATATATGTTTTTAGAGTCTCATAAGCCAGTTTGTGACTCGACGCACGGTTTTTACTGTTGCATAATGTATTGTCTGTAAAATGTACTTGTGTGTATGACACTTTAATAAAAAAAATATACTATTATTAAACACACACGATGTGAACAAGTTGGCCTGGTAACAACACTCGGATAACATAAATCTAAGCACACAATGATTTACATACCTGGAGCTTTGAGTTGATAAGCAAGTTGACTGTTTTCTTATTTATTAATACGTAACACTGCTTCGGAAATTTCCCGAAAATATATATCTCGCATGGAACTATACTGAACTGTTTCCTCAGAAATGTTAAATGTCATTCTACTAAATCATGTTATGAAAACACGAGGGACGGTGGGGTAGCCTAGTGGTTAAAGCGTTCGCTCGTCACGCCGAAGCCCCGGGTTCGATTCCAGACATGGATACAATGTGTGAAGCCCATTTCTGGTACCCCGCCGTGATATTACTGCTGGAATATTGCTAAAAGCGGCGTAAAACCATACTCCCTCACTCACTCACTCACTATAAAAACATGAAAACTTTAACTCCCGTCAAACATCTGGCCGATCATTGAAGGCTGGGATGATTCTACGTGGCACGGGCTAACGGTTAATTCAAGATGACTTTACATGCAACACTACTGTAGCTTCAAAGCTCCCGCTACTCACTGTCTTTATATATTCCACCAGTGAGGTACATCTCGTTCTTCTCCAAAGATAACTGAGTAAATATGTTTCATGACACCTTTCACACACTGACCTTATGTTTAAGCTATTCGTAGCTTCAACCTTATCGCTGCGCAAACGCTCTGTGACTCAGGTGAAATAAATGTTTTAATGCATTTTATGTTGATGGTTAAACTGACCTGACTTCAAGTACTTTTAGATTTTCAAGCTTCTGAACAGTTAAAACAAATGCAGCATTTTATAAAAATTCATTTTATAAGAAAAACGAATATTTTATGTCTACGCCTTCTTTACGGGTGTGACGTAAATTGTGACGTCATTCTCTGACGTATCTCGGCCATTTCGTAGTGCTGCTCAGTTCAATTCAGGCCAGCTTCGATGCTACATCGTATCTCTGCACAGGAATTTAAAAACACCTCCTCCTAGTCTCCCCCTCTCTTTCTCTGTACCTTTGTATGTTTTTTTGCCACAAGCTTCCCCACCGTTGTGGCCTATTCGTTACATACATCTTATTATTACGGTAATCATATTTTCATTAAAAGTTAATAAACGTTGTCCGCCTTCTGCGGGCCAATACAACAACAATCCACGTTCTTATAATTCGCCACAAATTAACTTGACGTTCTCGGGTGATTCGGGTTTTTATGTCCATGATTTGTCTACACTATTTGGTTTCTTTCTAAATTAATTCAATATTTTGAAGGTTTCTCCTGATGTCCTTTTCTATTCATAGACTATTCACAGACTCTTCAAAAACAACAAAAACATACAAATGAATAAAAAACAGAAACAGAAACTTAAAGGAACTAGTCAAATGTTTGCTATAGTTGTGTGCTGACATTTCCTCAAGTGAAGGACAGATGAGTTCAGTGCACCAGAGCACCATATTGAATAGGTTTATCTGCCTCAAGTCATCCCAAGATCCTCCGAAGTGGTAGACCAAGATTCTCCACCCCTTCACGTGATCACAACATCCATGTCCTTCTATTTCATGGACAATTTCTTTGAGAGGCATCTACAAGTTGGAGCACGATGGATGCATAACAGTATATGGACGTACAGTGTCATAAAGAAGTTGTTAATCCATATATTGTTACCCTTCCATACTTAATGGACATATTAGTGTCAACTGGACAGCAGGACATGTGCTTGGTTTGGGGAGGTTATCGGATTAAACAACCACGAATCGTCTGTAGGAGAAAGGGATTAGACTCAGAAGACCAGTAGTTGTCCCTGAAATGAGAAGACATTGCATCGGTAACAAATTAAGCGACGGAGAAGTCAGTGCAGTAGACAGTTCGTATCGTCTTGTTTCTATTTATGTGTCCACTATTTAGGGCTGTGCAATATTACCGGTTAACCGATACAGTATCTCGCGATACGATTATCGCGATATGGTTTAGATTCTGCAATATAGTGAGTCATCCAGAGCTAGGTCCCTTTGAATTATCTGCCCTTGATTTCCACAGCAATAAATTGTGCTCTGAAAGTGCTAAATATGCTCTTGTTTCTTTTCTGTTTCATGTAACATTTTACAAGAGGAAGTGTCTTTATAAGTGGCTCCAAAAGTGCCAAATATTCTACCAAATGCTTTAATTTTGGGGTTTGAATGCTTTCATATGTGACGTTTTGGAGGAATTATGTGGCCTCAAAAGGACCAATCTTTTAAGAAAAGCAAGAGATATAAATGTCAACTTCTTGTTGTGAATAACACAACGTTTCGGAGTGTATGCTTGCTCCTTCATCAGGTCATGAATATTCACAATAAAGAAGTTGACATCCATAAATCTTGCTTTTCTTATGCATTCCACTTCTAACTGCCCTTTAAAGATTTGACCAATCTTTTATTCGGACTTATAAGTAGAGCTACTGGCTCTGAGTGACCATTTCGCAATTCACAATATTTCGGTATTTTTGTTTTGTTTCGTAATGGGACATATGTTATCAATTTATGATAAAGGCCAAAGTCTTATCAATTTTGTAGGACTTCAAATGCCATACTAGTCAAGGATCTTAGCTATTGGAGGTCACATGAGATTTTAAGCTCAACTAGTTCACCTAAATTATGGTTTTGTTTCATTTTACAACAGTTCATGTTAACACATGTTATATTGGAGTTGAATCTGAATGAATCACTGACAAACAGTAACAATAATTACGTACTGCATTGAAGTACATTCTGTTGAATCAAACAACACTGACCATGAAAATCATGTCATACTATAACCTTTATCATTATGTTCGCAAAACTTTGTTGCAATACAGTTACTTCAATGAAACATTCCACACTAAGGCTCTTCATCATTATGTATCTGTACACCACTGACATACACCCATACACAATGGGGACAGGGAGCCTGAAGGTATGGTGTAACAGCAACTAAGAAGACGATGTCACACACAGAGAGCTATTATGAATTTATGATGTACGCACTTGGACAGAAACCTTCCCGTCAATATATCACAATACGTATTGCAATATCTCTTGAATTATTGCAATATATCGCAATATGAGATTCAGGGCAATATCCAGCCCTACCACTATTGTTGTTTACTGTTATGGGCCAGCTCAGCTCATAAAATGATGATCTTAGACCCCGGTAAACACCGTGTGCGAAAACACACAAGCAACAACCCGGACTACAACGCTGCCTTTTACAGGATCCATATCCAGGATCGCTATAAGTGCCTCAATGCATCCCAAAATCGTCCACGAAGTTGTAGACCAAAAATCCTCACCTCTTCAAACGATCACTGCATCGCGGAGAACGCCACTGAGACGGAAAGACTTGGAGAACGCCAATACGTGTGAAGGAGACTCTTCGGATGACCCAAGCATCACGGCATGAAGTCCTATTGCTCTCAACCAGAACTGTGGTCCCGTAGTATTCCAGCAATTTGGTCAAGAGAGATGCATTCTGTCAGTGTCTATCAAGTCATCAGAATATATTTCGTCCCAAATTTTTGGAACCCATGTTTTCCAGCACGGCAACGCTGGTACCCACACACAGCATGCATCGTACATGACCAAGCTAGATTTGCTTAAGGGGCACTACCCGATTCCACTCACCGTGGGGACCAAGATCATCCTTATCACCGCTACTCGATCCAGGCTGTAGCAGTACATTGTGATGCTTTTCGGTCTGAAGACGCCCCTGCTACATTCCAGGGACTGGTGAATCTCATGCTTGTGAGATTCCCAGAGTCAACGTCTACCTCGACGACGTCGTCATCTACTCCAGCAGGTGGGAGAAGCACCTGACAACCATCAGACAAGTACTCAGTCGTTTCCAGATGGCTAAACTCACAGTTAACCTGGATAAGTGCGAGTGGACACACTCTTGGTCACACTGTGTGAGAGGGATTGGTTGTGCCCAATCAAACCAAGGTGGACGTTATATATATTGGACTTCCCACAACCTACTTCCAAGAATCAGATCCGTCGTTTCCTCGTGATGGCAGGATGCTACAGGCTGAACCCTAACTTCGCCACGGTGGCAGTTCCACTCACAGCACTGCTACAGAAGAAGGCCAGGTTCACCTGAACAGAGGAGTGCAGCAGAGCAGTCGACATCCTGAAGACCATGGGTTCTCCAAGCCTGTGCTGTCAGGACTTAGGGTCGACCAACCCTTCAAGCTTGCTGTGGATGCCAATGCAACCAGATGAGGTTCAGTTCTATTCCAGGATGATGACACAGGTCTCGACCACCCCCAAGTTACTTCTCCCGGAAGTTCAACCGGCACCAGTGCAACTACTCTACCAAAGAGAAGGAGGCTCTAGGGATGATCCTAGCACCTTAACACTACAATGTTTATTTAAAGAGTAGTGATAGTGTTCACGGACCATAGACGACAAGCATTCATTCACAGAATGAAAGACTCTAGCGAGGGAGTACTCCGCTGGAACCTGTTGTTCCACGTTATTGTGCAACATCTGAAGGGGTCATACAATGTGGTGGCTGACTCCTTGTTGAGAAACTATCTTCTTAGTTTTCATATTATTTTTTATGTATAATGTTCACGTTTTCATTGGTAATTGAGTTAGGAAGCTCGGGGCATGGTTACATCTCCATGCCAAATGTCACCTCGATGTAGCCTAGAAAGTGGTTTTACATTGTTTTATCTCCATAAAATAACACAAATTGTTAGTTCCAGAGTATTTCATTTTTGAAACTGGCATTGTTTATTGACAATGGTCAAGTGGTGTTCCTCTCCATCTGGGCTGCATTGCCAATGATGTATTTATTATTAAAGTAAATCAAATCACAGTACCTGTCTCCTACACAGAACGCATCAATGAGAAAGAAGAAACATCTTTTTCGCGAATTTATTTTGCTAAAATCTGCCAGCCTCCATTGATTGATCTGTGATTCAGTAGTTTACTAAATAATGCCAGCTATAGATTAGTATGGATTTCACCACATGTCGGGCGCCCATTTCATATCTGCGACAGTCATATATTTGCATAATCAAACTCTCCTATAGATTGTTTTCGTCTGGATAACCCGAGGTGAGATGGAAAATGTGGCGGCTTTGAATAATAACGAAATTTCCTCTTTTTTCGTGGAAAGTAATGCATTATTCACTACTATAACAGACTTTGATATTTTGTCATGTGGGATGTCTCGTGTACTTTGTGGTTAGATTGCGCTCAGTACATCAAAACCAGAAGAATACTTCTCTCTGCTCCAGTCGGAGTCTGATGAATTTACCCTTATATAAGGTTCATTAATATTCATTCCAGAGTATTGAATTTGGAACTACTAACACGGATAAAAGTGATCAGGCTTCGTTAAAGAAAAAACTTAAGCTACTACCCATCCAAGGTTTTGACTCACTTAAAGCGCTCACTATATTTTATGCATATATACTAGGCACATAAAGAAACTGTGCATACAAAAAATTAAAATCTAAATTTATCAAACCTGTGTAGACACATAAGGATTTAAAATCAGAGATTAGTGACATGTATCCAACATGCATGCACGTGCCACGTTCCGTGACGTCAGTGGGTTCGTCCTTGAGACGTGCAATACGTTGTTGCACGTGCATTCCGGGAAAGAGAAACAGAGCAAATGAATGCCACACAATACTGTCACTTTGGAAAGCTCAACCCCTGCCCTTGCGATCCTTCAAAAAATTAAACGGCTATTGAAACGCATAGCATGCCAAGGCTCACGTCTGCACAACGTCATGAGGCCATTGGGATGGTCAGTGAGGGAATGTCTCAACGACAAGTGGCTGCACATTTCCACTGCCACCGGAACACCATTTCTGCACTGGTGAGACGCTACCAGAACACAAATGACGTCATCGATCGGCCACGTTCTGGACGTCCACGTGTAACAACGCCAAGACAGGACAGATGGATAAGGGTGACCCATCTTCGCCACAGGTTTCAGACTGCAGTGATGACTGCCAGAACCATCCCAGGACTTCGCTGTATCCACCCAAACACAGTTCGACAACGTTTACGTCATCACGGGATCAGACCACGACGTCCCGCCATACGGCCTATCCTGACACAACGTCATGGACAAGCTCGCCGAATGTGGTGCCGAAATCATGTCCGCAGACCCTCTTTTGGTGGAGAAATTTTGTTTTTACAGATGAGTCCAGGTTTAACATTTCCCATAGTTATGGACGTCAACGTGCCTATAGACGCATGGGAGAACGTTATGCACAGGCCTGTGTCTTGGAGAGGAATCGCTTTGGTGGTGGTTCCGTGATGATTTGGGGTGGAATAACAGCACGCCAAAGAACTCCTTTGGTGATTGTTCAGGGCAACTTAACTGGTGTGGGCTACAGGGGTCAGATTCTTCGACCTGTGGCAATTCCTTTTCTGCAACGTCAGACCCATGAAGATCCGGGGTAGAATAGGTCTTCAGCAACCCATGTACTTGCCATAAAAGACGCCTATGCTTGTCGTAAAAGGCGACTAACGGGATCGGGTGGTCAGTTTCGCTGACTTGGTTGACACATGTCATCGGTTCCCAATTGCGCAGATCGATGCTCATGCTGTTGATCACTGGATTGTCTGGTCCAGACTCGATTATTTACAGACCACCGCCATATAGCTGGGATATTGCTGAGTGCGGCGTAAAACTAAACTCACTCACTCTGCAATGTCATGGCCCTGGGTTAGCATTCCAACAGGACAATGCCCGCCCTCATACGGCAAGGGTTGCTATGGATTTCATGCAACACCACAACGTTTACTTACTGCCTTGGCCTGCAAATTCACCGGATCTCACCCCGATAGAGCATATTTGGGACGAGATGGATCGACGTCTACGCCGTCTTCCTCATCCGCCAGATAACGTCCTTGACCTTGCAACAGAACTTGAGAGAATCTGGCGTGACATCCCACACGCGTTTGATAGGCTCTATGCTTTGTCGATGCACTGCTGTTCTCAATGCCGATGGTGGACATACCCGTTATTGAGCTTGTGACGTGGTCGTTTGACCCCTGTCCCGCTTGTGGACTTTCCACTTGAAATTCTCCCGACTTGTTATGGTCTCATGATCCCTCCATTAAAGTTTATATGTACCTTTGACATTGTTATCGTACTTATCAACTGGGATAATATTTTGACAATGCACAGTTTCTTTATGTGGCTAGAATATATGGTTACATGGAAGATGAAACTCGTTTATACTGATGTTATCAAAAATTTTAGACTTTAAAAGCAAACTTTTCCACGAGTGGTTGTAAAAGTTTCAGAAGGTTTAATTTAATGTGGACGAATTAAAAATTTCCGATAGAAGTAAAAGATTAGGTGGGTACAATTTAGAAGCCGTTTTCTTTTTCTGACAATTATGAATTCGCATTTAATGTGAAGTTAATATCACACAAGGTCTTTCACGATTTCTTGCGCCTCTTGAGTAAACAAAGCAAGTGAGCATGTGAGAGATGTTATAAGTTATGGACAATGAAACACTGGACAGTGTTTTTCGCTTTCGCCAGAACATCTTTGTTAATCGGTTGCAGAGAATTCAATGTAAAATTAGTCCTCTGAAATAGCCAAAATTCAGGTACATAACCTGAGTAACTCATACCCCCATACCCCCCAGCCCCCCACCCATCCCTCACCACACATTGCAAATCACAGAAGTAATCCTAGGCCTTGTGTAAATTTTGGTTTTACATGCCATCACACACTGGCTTAAAAGTAGACACGTTCTCCACGTCCTGACCTTTAATGGTGTGTGCCTGCATGCAAGATCTCCTCTGGCTGCACTACATGCATGGATATGTCGGACAGGCATTCAACGTGTTCGGCCGATGAGTAAATTGGGTTTAGTCATGTTTACATTATGACGTGTTCGGTAACATAGGTAGCTTAATTTTTAACGTTTGTATTTACCAATGCTTACCACACTGAATAGTCTGACATTTCTTGTGAAATAACCAGGTACAAACACGTATAGCGCCCCGATTGAACTTACCAAGGTACATTCCTTGTAAAGTAACATGTTTATTGACTTTACTGGACTGATACAGTTGATATACTTTGGTAATTTAGAAGTTTGTCTCATCGAATGACCTGGCAAAGACTCATAGTATAATTAGAAAATGAGAAATGCGGAGCAGGAACAAACATAAATAACTGACTTGAAAGTTATTGCTTCTTTACCGTTTTATGTCATTCAGTGAACTGATGCAGTTGATAGCACCATTTGATGCAGATGATACTTTTACCCTGTGTGGTGTTTATTTCATCTAGAGATATGATGCAGTTAGTAGTATCACCCTTTGTGTGTTTAGTATACAGAGACCTGTGAAGATCCAGATTAGAATTGATCTTCAGTAACCCATGCTTGTCAATCAGTCTTTATTGACTCGCATCGAGGAATCTGATGCTGTAGATAGTGTCACCTTTTGGTGTGTTTATCTCATCGAGGAATCTGATGCAATTGATAGTTTCACCTTTTGGCGTATTTATCTCATCGAAGTTATCTCATCGAATCTCATCGAAATCTGATGCAGTTGATAGTGTCACCTTTGGTGTATTTATCTCATCGAGGAATCTGATGCAATTGCTAGTTTCACCTGTTGGTGTATTTATCTCATCGGGATCTGATGCAGTAAGATAGTGTTTATCTTTATCTCATCGAGGAATCTGATGCAGTTGATAGTTTCACCTTTTGGCGTATTTATCTCATCGAGGAATCTGATGCAATTGATAGTTTCACCTTTTGGCGTGTTTATCTCATCGAGGAATCTGATGCAATTGATAGTTTCACCTTTTGGCGTGTTGATCTCATCGAGGAATCTGATGCAGTAGATAGTTTCACCCTTTGGCGTATTCATTTTATGGAGAGATCTGATGCAGTCGATCCTTTGATGTGTGTTATTACCGAGAGATCAGATGCAGTTAATTGTTTCGCGATTCACCCTTTGGTGTGTGTGTATTATCGCGAGGTCTGATGCAGTTAATAGTTTCACCCTTTTACGTGTGTTTATTATCGCGAGGGCTGATGCGGTTAATAGTTTCACCCTTTAACGTGTGTTTATTATCGTGAAGTCTGATGCAGTTAATAGTTTCACCCTTTGGTGCGTGTTTATGTCATCGAGAGATCAAATGCAGTTAATAGTTTCACCCTTTTGCGTGTGTTTATTATTGTGAGGTCTGATGCAGTTAATAGTTTCACCCTTTGGTGTGTTTATCTTATCCAGAGATCTGATGCAATTGATGGTTTCACCCGTTGTCGTGTTTATAATATGGAGAGGTATGATGTACGAGGGGTGTTCAAAAAGTAGTCTGCCTAACCTAGAAAATGATACAAATGCAGCTGTATTTTTTCTCTATTTTCTACTTATTATCTGTCAACCTGAAGCAAATTGGTTTTCTGTGTTCCAGCCTCACGATCCCCATTTTGTTTGACTTCATATCTTGGTACCCCATAAAAACGCAAAATCTGCAGTAAATTCATCAGAAACTTCGGGAAACACAATATGCAAGAAACAATTGTGCATTTGAGACAGGCAAAATCCTCTAAAATCAAACTTGGATATTAGGGTACATAAAAAGAAATTTGAAACTACAATCGGTTGTTAATCATGCTAATGATTCCTTCAAAATAGAATGGAAGCTTTTCAAACATTGGACATCGAGAATATAGTTACGCTGACTACTATCTGAATGCCCCTCGTAGTTGATAGTTCACCTTCTGGCTTGTTCCTTTTATGGAGTGATCTGATGCATTTTATAGTTTTCCCCTGTAGAATGATTTTTTATCAAGAGATCTGATGCAGTTGACAGTTTCACCCTTTGGCGTGTCTATGTCATCGAGGAATCTGATGCAGTTGATTGTTTCACCCTTTGGCGTGTTTATGTCACAGTTTCACCCTTTGGCGTGTTTATGTCATCGAGGAATCTGATGCAGTTGATTGTTTCACCCTTTGGCGTGTTCATTTTATGGAGTGATCTGCTGCAGGTAATGGTTTTTTGGCGAGTGTTTATTATCGAGAGATCTGATGCAGTTAATAGTATCACAATGGTGTATGTATCCGAGAGGTGTGAGTATTTTACGTCACCATGGATCGTGGTTACAAATAGTTTTACGTATGATACCCAAGTAATTTCACATTCTCTGGGGATTGGTGAACGTAATGACTACAAGCCCAAAAGATGTTGGCGATGATTGTGTTGGTATTGATACTAAAAGCAACAAAGAATAAACCCTACTATTGATATTGATATTGATATGATATTGATATAGACAACTATTATTGCCATAGTGTTGGTTGGTTGGCTGTTTAACGACGCTCTTAGCAATATTCCAGCTATATGGCGGCGGTCTTTTAATAATCGAGTCTGGAACAGACATTCCAGTGATCTACAGCACTGCCATTATGTTGACGGATGAGTAGATACCGTATTTCCTCTAATACGAGCCCTTATTTTTTCAACGGACTTCCAGGCCCGGCGCTTATTAGAGGCTTATTAGAGGCGACACGGCGGTTATTGCACTTAGTGGGGTAATTACTTCTTAGTGAGCGTTACGTCAATGTTAATAAGGGACCATTGCTTAATAAATCTATTTTTGGATCAAGGGAGAATTCATTTTTAAAAAGAACAACCCGTACCCGGCGCTTATTAGAGACACTGCGCTTATTAGAGGCCTGGCGCATATTTCTTCAACCGCTGCTTTACCCCAGGCGCTTATTAGAGAACCGGCGCTTATTAGAGGGATTACGGTATCCCTATATGTTCCCTACATATTAGACCGCCCTCGTAGTCTCATACCGAGATCTTTGGACCACGGGTCCGCCACATTCGACTGCCTCCGATCCGTTGCCTAACGCATAGAACAACGGACTTGAGGTTCGACCCTCGAAGATCTTAAACTACGATGCTTTATATTACCCTGCCTTTGGGCTCAAACGAGAACTGATCAGTCCTGAATACGTCCACTGCGCAGTGTATCACGTTCATGGTGCATGGTGGCTGAGCTGCACAGACTATAACTTCAGACCTCTACAACCAGACACACGCCATTAGACTACCAGTTATATTAGTTTCTGAAAAAATATATTTTGATATGAAAAAAGAACCGTATTTAAATTGAAATGAGCCCCAGTGAGGTATGAGATTCAGTCCCTAAGGTAAACCTAGACTTGCCTCATTAAGGACCTTTGCAGTACAGTTATAGCTTAGTGGGAGGTGGTGGTGGTGGAATTGGGTTTTACGTCGTGCTTGAGAATATTTCGCTCATATGACGACGTGCATGCGTGTGAATGTGTATGTGCGGCTGCTTGTACTAGCCCAGACTGAAGCTGGTTTTATAGTGCTAGCCCACTGAGATACCATGCCGCAGTGAAGCAGGAATACCCCACTCAGACACATTATACTGACTCCGAGACGACCAGTCCTTGTTGTACCCTTTAATGCCGAGCGCCAGGCAGGGACCAACAAGTACCATATTTTAACGTCTTTTGGTATGACGCGGTCGGGGATCGAACCCGCGACCTTCCGCTCTCCGGGCGGACGCTCTAACCACTACACCAGGGAGGCGGTCCTTAGTGGGAGGTAAACTATAGTGGTTCATGGGACAGTGATATAAACTAATACTTGCATCTACCTTAGCCCAATAATGCTGAACGCGACGAAATCTTGAAACCCCATTTCACCTCTGATGGCCATACAGATTGAATCTTTAACACACATACAAATGAATACTCTTGAAAAGTAGGCTTGAGAGATTCTAAAATGTTCATTTAATACAGAATATTTAACAACACTGAATATATAATATTCAGTTAAATGATATCATAGAACGTGCAGACAGGTTGATTTGAATTGTGAAATTATTACTGCCCATGTGTAAATAAAAATATGTAGAAATGCATAAATAAATAAATATTTCATAAAGTCAGTTTCACACAGCTCAGACTGTCATTCCAGCGAATTTTATATCACTTATTTTTAAAGAACCTGTGAGATTTTTCAGATCAAGAACTGTCTTCACTGGTTTATAACCTAGAAGAGTATAGACTTTTCCACATTTGGCATCTATAGCCTGTGCAGCCCGAAGTCCTATACTTGTTCTCCATTTATTAGCCGCGACGGACGCATTTGACTTGACCAAACAGGTCACACAATTTGTGTCTTTCTTGCCGGACAACGTCCTGTCGTAGACATATTTATGCAGCTCCTTCGTGATTTTCGCGTCCACAAACTGATACAACTCGTCAGTTATTTCTAACGGATGTTCCGCCATAGTTTCGTATCGCACTAGCTTTATCCGTCCTGGGTAATCCCGAGCTATCTTGGCTGTGGTTTGTAAATCCTCGTGGACTCTTGCACAAAATGTTTCTGTATATTTTTGTAACTGGTTCCATGGGAAATATTTTAACTTTACATATTGTGATATGATGGATGCTCTTGGATCCCGAACAAGGTGTAGTATTTTCAAATCCGGGTATTTCTTCATTAGTGGAGAAACGAGTCTCAAAGGCAAACGGACTACTTTCTGTGAATTAATACGCTTCGATTGACATAGTTCTTTGAGATGAGGTAAGCATGTTACGATTCCGTTCACACCAGGATTCTTTTTAATACACTTATGATGTTCCTTTGTTGTATTGCTTTCCTGCATGTGGAATTGCGTGAGGGTGTCGAGGTCTACATTTTCAAAGGAACAGTTCCATATCCCCTCTAGGGTGTTAATGGCCATCTCTTCATAATTTATGTTGGACTTGAAGGATCTGAAACGAGATGCATCGACCCAATTAAAGCTGGTCTTTAAAGTTGTCTGCAGAAAGGAAAGGAGAACAGTAACTGGTGTATTGGCAAATTGGTCAGTAGATGGGAAGATGAGAATATCAACTGGTAGAATGGGGGAGCGGTTAGTAGATGGGAAGATGGGAATATCAACTGGTAGAATGGGAGAGCGGTCAGTACATGAGAAGATGGTCAACTGGTAGAATGGGAAGAGTAGAGGGAATGATATCAACTGGTGGGAGAATGGGAGAGCGGTCAGTAGATGGGAAGATGAGAATATCAACTGGTAGAATGGGAGAGCGGTCAGTAGATGGGAAGATGAGAATATCAACTGGTAGAATGGGAGAGCG
Source organism: Haliotis rubra (assembly GCF_003918875.1). Classification (NCBI taxonomy): domain Eukaryota; kingdom Metazoa; phylum Mollusca; class Gastropoda; order Lepetellida; family Haliotidae; genus Haliotis; species Haliotis rubra. The sequence goes on from NW_025767024.1 coordinate 1,197,181, forward strand.
GTCAGTAGATGGGAAGATGAGAATATCAACTGGTAGAATGGGAGAGCGGTCAGTAGATGGGAAGATGAGAATATCAACTGGTAGAATGGGAGAGCGGTCAGTAGATGGGAAGATGAGAATATCAACTGGTAGAATGGGAGAGCGGTCAGTAGCTGGGAAGATGTGAATATCAACTGAATATCAACTGGTAGAATGGGAGAGATGGTCAGTAGATGGGAACATGAGAATATCAACTGGTAGAATGGGAGAGGCGGTCAGTAGATGGGAAGATGAGAATATCAACTGGGAATGATGTGAATATCAACTGGTAGAATGGGAGATCAGTAGATGGGAAGATGAGAATATCAACTGGTAGATGGGAAGATGTGAATATCAACTGGTAGAATGGGAGAGCGGTCAGATAGATGGGAAAATGAGAATATCAACTGGTAGGGAATGGGAGAGCGGTTGATAGACCGGAAGATGAGAATATCAACTGGTAGAATGGGAGAGCAGTCAGTTGATAGACCGGTAGAATGGGAAGAGAGTAGATGGGAATATCAACTGGTAGAATGGGAGAGCGGTCAGTAGATGGGAAGATGAGAATATCAACTGGTAGAATGGGAGAGCGGTCAGTAGATGGGAAGATGAGAATATCAGATGTACTGGTGGTGTTTGGGGGATATGTTGATATGAAAATGGAGAAATGTACCGGTGGTATGTGGGGGATATATTAATATGAAAGTGGGTATATGTACTGGTGGTGTTTGGGGGATATGTTGATATGAAAGTGGGAAGATGTACTGGTGGTGTTTGGGGGATATTTTGATATGAAAGAGGGGAGATGTACTATTGGTGTGTAAGGGACATGTTGATACGAAAGTAGGGAGATGTACTGGTGGTATGTGGGGGATATGTTGATATGAAAGTGAGGAAATGTACCGGTGGTATGTGGGGGATATATTAATATGAAAGTGGGAATATGTACTGGTGGTGTTTGGGGGATATGTTGATATGAAAGTGGGGAGATGTACTGGTAGTGTTTGGGGGATACGTTGATATGAAAGTGGGGAGATGTACTGGTAGTGTTTGGGGTATATATTGTTATGAAAGTGGGGAAATGTACGGGTGATGTGTGGGGGATATATTGATATGGAAATGGGGAAATTTACTGGTGGTATGTGAGGGATATGTTGATATGAAAGTGGGGGGATGTACTGGTGGTGTTTGAGGGATATGTTGATATGAAAGTGGGAAAATGTACTGGTGGTGTTTGAAGGATATGTTGATATGAAAGTGGGGAGATGTACTGCGGTGGTATGTGAGGGATATGTTGATATGAAAGTGGGGATATGTACTGTAGGTGTTTGAGGGATATGTTGATATGAAAGTGAGGAGATGTATCGGTGGTATGTGAGGGAGATGTTGATATGAAAGTGGGGGGATGTACTGGTGGTGTTTGAGGGATATGTTGATATGAAAGCGGGAAGATGTACTGGTGGTGTTTGAGTGATATGTTGATATGAAAGTGGGGAGATGTACTGGTGGTATGTGGGGGATATGTTGATATGAAAGTGAGGAAATGTACCGGTGGTATGTGGGGGATATATTAATATGAAAGTGGGAATATGTACTGGTGGTGTTTGGGGGATATGTTGATATGAAAGTGGGGAGATGTACTGGTAGTATTTGGGGTATATATTGTTATGAAAGTGGGGAGATGTACTGGTGGTATGTGGGGATATATTGATATGAAAGTAGGGGATGTACTGGTGGTGTGTTAGGGATATATATTGATATAAAAGTGGGGAGATGTACTGGCAGTGTTTGGAGGGATATATTGACATGAAAGTGGGGAGATGTACTGGTGGTGTTTGTGAGGGATATGTTGATATGAAAGTGGGGAGATGTACTGGTGGTGTTTGAGGGATATATGTTGATATGAAAGTGGGGGAGATGTACTGGTGGTGTTTGGAAGGGATATGTTGATATGAAAGTGAGGGAAATGTACTGAGGTGGTGTGTGGGGATATATTGATATGAGAAATGTGGGAAGATGTACTGGTGGTGTTTGGGGGATATGTTGATATGAAAGTGGGGAGAGATGTACTGGTAGTGTTTGTGTTTAGGAAGGATATATGTTGATATGAAAGTGGGGAGATGTACTGGTAGTGTTTGGGGATATATTGATATGAAAGTGGGGAGATGTACTGGTGGTGTGTGGGGATATATTGATATGAAAGTGGGGAGAATGTACTGGTGGTGTTTGAGGGATATGTTGATATGAAAGTGGGGAGATGTACTGGTGGTGTTTGGGGATATGTTGATATGAAAGAAAGTGGGGGAGATGTACTGGTGGTGTTTGAAGGATATGTTGATATGAAAGTGGGGAGATGTACTGGTGGTGTGTGAGGGATATGTTGATATAGAAAGTGGGGAGATGTACTGAGTGTTTGAGGGATATGTTGATATAGAAAGTGGGGAGATGTACTGTACTGGTGGTATGTGAGGGATATGTTGATATGAAAGTGGGGGAGATGTACTGAAGTGGTGTTTGAGGGATATGTTGATATGAAAGTGGGGAGATGTACTGGTGGTGTTTGAGGGATATGTTGATATGAAAGTGGGGGAGATGTACTGGTGGTGTTTGAGGGATATGTTGATATGAAAGTGGGGAGATGTACTGGTGGTGTTTGGGGGATATGTTGATATGAAAGTGGGAGTGGTTTGGGGATGTACCGGTGGTGTGTTGGGGATATATTGATATGAAAGTGGGGAGATGTACTGGTGGTGTTTGGGGGATATGTTGATATGAAAAGTGGGGAGAGATGTACTGGTGGTGTTTGGGGATATGTTGATATGAAAGTGGGGGAGATGTACTGGTAGTGTTTGGGGATATATTGATATGAAAGTGGGGAGATGTACTGGTGGTGTTTGAGGGATATGTTGATATGAAAGTGGGGAGATGTACTGGTGGTATGTGAGGGATATGTTGATATGAAAGTGGGGAGATGTACTGGTGGTGTTTGAGGGATATGTTGATATGAAAGTGGGGAGATGTACTGGTGGTGTTTGAGGGATATGTTGATATGAAAGTGGGGAGATGTACTGGTGGTGTTTGAGGGATATGTTGATATGAAAGTGGGGAGATGTACTGTAGGTGTTTGAGGGATATGTTTATATGAAAGTGGGGAGTTGTACAAAGTGGTGTTTGATGGGAAAGGGATATGTTGATATGAAAGTGGGGGAGATGTACTGGTGGTGTTTGAGGGATATGTTGATATGAAAGTGGGAGATGTACTGGTGGTGTTTGAGGGATATGTTGATATGAAAGTGGGGAGATGTACTGGTGGTGTTTGAGTGATATGTTGATATGAAAGTGGGGAGATGTACTGGTGGTGTTTGAGGGATATGTTGATATGAAATGAAGGTAAGGGGGAGATGTACTGGTAGTGTATGTTAGTTTGGATATGTTGATATGAAAGTGGGGGAGATGTACTGGTAGTGTTTGAGGGATATGTTGATATGAAAGTGGGGAAGAAAGTGTACTGGTATGTGAGGGATATGTTGATATGAAAAAGGGGGAATGTACTGGTGGTGTTTGAGGGATATGTTGATATGAAAGTGGGAAGATGTACTGGTGGTGTTTGAGGGATATGTTGATATGAAAGTGGGGAGATGTACTGGTGGTATGTTTGAGGGATATGTTGATATGAAAGTGGGGGAGTTGTACTGGTGGTGTTTGAGGGATATGTTGATATGAAAGTGGGGAGTTGTACTGGTGGTGTTTGAGTGATATGTTGATATGAAAGTGGGGAGTTGTACTGGTGGTGTTTGAGGGATATGTTGATATGAAAGTGGGGAGATGTACTGGTAGTGTTTGAGGGATATGTTGATATGAAAGTGGGGAGTTGTACTGGTAGTGTTAGGGGGATATATTGATATGAAAGGGTGATATGTACTGGTGGTATTGAAGGATATGTTGATATGAAAGTGGGGAGATATACTGGTATTTTGTGAGGAGTATGTTGATGAAAACGTTGGGACATGTATTGGTGATGTGTGGCAGATGTGTGGTGATAGGAAGGTGGGGAGATATATTGGTTGTGTGTGTGAGGAATATGGTGCATCCTGTCCCCAGCGTCATATGAATTATAAACTTACAGCCAACTACGCTTATAACGAACTTTAAGGTATCGCTAGTTTTAATTCATTATATCCCTAGTTCGTTATACGCATTTCAACTAAATTATTAAGCAAGTAACCGGGATCCATAAATCCGTCAATTAGCCATAAGCATAGTTTACACATACAGAAAACGACAGTTATGACGAACTTTGTGTTTGGGACTACTCAAGCGCATTTCAACTTAAATGAACAGCCCAGACCAACCACCTAAAAACAAAATGATTGTTATATCCGTAAGTTCGTTATAAAAGTGGTTTACTGTCTTTCATTTTGATTAAAACAACTCATGTGACTTAAATTCAAATCACTGACGTAACGAAACCTTGACCCAGTGACTTACATCAAGGGATAGAAGTTCATAAATCACTTGGACAAGTATGTGTAGAGCACGCCTTGCTTGTCTGACTAAATTTCCAAAGAAGTGAATTCAGCTTGTTTTAACAAGTACTGTAAAAAATCATGGTTCACGTGACGTGCATCCTGTCTCAGGAGTCAACTGAATTACAGACATACAACAAACTTCGGTTATAAAGAACTCTGAGGCACCGCTAATCTTAATTCGTTATAACCGTTGTTCATTAGACGTATTTCGACTAAATTATACAGCCAGTGACATGGAGCAAAAAAATGTTACATCCGTCAGTTCGTTACATCTGTCAGTTCGTTACATCCGTCAGTTCGTTACATCCGTCAGTTCGTTACATCCGTCAGTTTGTTGCATCACGTCAGTTCGTTACATCAGTCAGTTCGTTACAGTTCGTTACATCCGTCAGTTCGTTACATCAGTCAGTTCGTTACACCAGTCAGTTCGTTACATCCGTCAGTTCGTAACACCAGTCAGTTCGTTACATCCGTCAGTTTGTTACATCCGTCAGTTGGTTACATCCGTCACTTCGTTATACCAGTCAGTTCGTTACATCCGTCAGTTCGTTACATCAGATATTTCGTTACAGTGCAGTAAACCACCATTATAACGGACCCAAAGGGACTTTTCGTTCTTTGTAACCGGATTTCGTTATACGGATTTCAGCTAAATAAACAGACCAGACCCCACAAACATAAAATATTCGTTATATCCGTCAGTTCGTCATAAGCATGTTCGTTACAATAGATTACTGTATATAATTTTGATTGAAACCATTTACTTCACTTAAATTTGAACCACAGTTTTCACGAAACCTCGACTCAGTGGCCCACATCCACGGATAGTTCATAAATCACTTGGAGAAATTTGTGTTGAGCAAATTTTGCTTGTGAGACAAGTTAATTCAGCTTGATTCACAAAGCAATTCCGACATAGTGTGCCAGTTTTCGTATTGAGCTGACGGCTTTTAGTGCAAAGGACACAAGAAGCATTTTGTTTGAAGGAGATTGGTTATATCTTGTAAAATGTACATCCGGTATGGTTTAGACGGTTCATTCGGTTTAGTCGGTCTACACAGGTCAGTCGATTTAGACGGTTTAGATTGTTCATTCGGTTTAGACGATTCAGCCGGTTTAGTCTGTTTAGACGGGTTTGTCGGTCATTCAGTTTAGTCGGTTTAGGCGGTTCAGGTGGTTCAGTCAGTATAGACGATTTAGCCTGTTTAGACGATTCAATCGGTTTATTCGGGTTAGACGGCTCAGTCGGTGTTGTACTCTCAGATCAATCAATATTCGGTTTATTACGAAATGTAACGCATGCTTCCCAAATACCGGGTTGGTGCCTCTCGGTTCGACTGAAGCTGGGAGAGTACCCGGGTTTGTTGCCATGGACACAGCCTCTGGGTAACGCAGAAGAATGAATGTCGTGGAGTCTACATATTCACCGAAAAATTTGTCGTGGGTGCAGCACGGTTGGCCACATGCCCTCTCTGAGCTGCGCGCAAATGTGCAAGGGCCAAGAGTTTATGATAAGCCTAGCAAGTGTGACTGAAGATAACAAGAAACCTCTTTGCAGTGATCATACATTTTAACTTGTAAATAAAAATAACAGACACATCGCTCTGTGGCTGACAAATATAGGCATGTTTATGCACTCGCATAAGTAGTGTGTCACTGTGTGAGAAGCAACAGAAAGTCATGAAAACAACCACCCCACACCCCACCATATTTCATCATATATACTACCCATCAAAAGTTTAGACTCACTTAAAGCACTCACTATATGTTATGTATATGTATGTGGTTACATCGAAGATGAATTTCTCCACCAACTTGGGGGAACCAACTGAAAACCTTATGCAGATGAATTGCACAAGGATGATGCTTCAAATTGCGAAAGGCATGAGCAAATGTCGTGCATGTGAACAGATTCGTTTTGGTGTAAAGTTTTGTTAAGAATTCGCCAATTTTCACAGATTTTAATCATTTACTGAACTCATGACAATAATCTTTTCAATGTTACGAATATGTTTTACAATACACCAGTTCATAACTAAACAGTACCTTTAAACAGTATGGAATATTTTGCAAAAAGCTAGTTTAGAACAGTGGACAAGTAAGTGGCTACATTTACACTAGTGAGTCTAAACTTTTGATGGGTAGTATATTTGATATACCGGTATGCAATATCTCACGTTAGCGATATGTTAGCATATATTAAAATATCATTATTCATATGTTAAATGAACTCTATTGGCGCTTTGTCGGCACCAACAAACCTATGCATGTAAATTCAGAAGAAAGAAAACATACGCATGTACAATTTGATTTAAAATTTTAAACACGATTCGCATAATGCACATCTGATGATTGTTCTCTTAGACGTCTCATATTCAACACAAATGTACACCATTTCTAACATAGCAGTGAGCATGTGCATTATATATATTTCTTACGCCAGTCGTTTGTCCGTCTCACAGTTCCTAAGCCATAGCATTAGACTGACAGACTACCATAACATGTTCCATTCCACTTTCAGTGATGACAACCCCCAAAATGAAGCAAGTCTAGATTTTCCCCAGCATCGAGTCTCCTATCTAACTGGGCCACTTTAAATTGAAGTAGAGCTATTTCCTATCATCAAAATTATACATTCAGAGACCCATGGGCAACAAATTTGTTTTCACCAAAACTTACATGGCCGCAAGTTACAATTTAACAAGATTGAAGCACGATGACAACGATGAAAGGTGTTCAGCAATGTTTTCAATTACTACGGTATTATTCTCATGCTAACAGTGATCACAAAAAGTGATCACAAAAAGTGATCACAAAAAGGGCGTGGACGAAACTGTGAGAGAGGCTAGGGCTGTTTACCAGGCGTTGACCAGATATAACCAGCGATTTTCTTCAGACCTCTCTTCTGGTCTGCTCTGCTGGTCTTGTCTGCTGACCTTGACCTTGCCATACCATGTTTACACCGGGTGTCAGACCGATCTACGACCGAAAAATAGCCCTCGATCGTACTCCCTCGCATGAAGTCGTAGTGGGGTAGCGGTGGGGTCTCATTGAGGTCTCCATCATAGCCGGTCGCGTTAGGTTTGGCGAGTGCAGTGGATGATGATTCTCCACACTCGCATAACTTCGGCGACGGGTCCAACCCGCAGTGAGGTCAAGTAATCGGTCGCAGTATGATCACACAAGTCTCATTAAACTGGTAGCTCGCAAGTCAGTCGCACTTACCCGTAATGCGCTCGTAGCGTAGCTGGGTACTTCAACCTCGTGAGGTTGTGAAGTACTATATAGCACTCTGTTGTGGTCTGGGCAACTTCAGGGGCTTGATAAAACACAGTCATCAGACGCCTCCATCTGTTAGCCATAATACGGTAGTTCAGTTCCTCCTTGGTCATGTACTTCTTAGACCATGGCTTCATGACAAACGTTCTTAAGGCAAAGGCATCATCGACCATTATGAAGTATGGCAGGTTCCTTGGTTGACCGACCGCCTCTGTGGTTAGAGCGTCCGCCCGGAGAGCGGATGGTCGTGGGTTCGATCCCCGACCGCGTCATACCAAAAGACGTTAAAATATGGTTCTTGTTGGTCCCTGCCTGGCGCTCGGCATTAAAGGGTACAACAAGGACTGGTCGTCTCGGAGTCAGTATAATGTGTCTGAGTGGGGTATTCATGCTTCACTGCGGCTGCGGCATGGTATCTCAGTGGGCTAGCACTATAAAAAACCAGCTTCAGTCTGGGCTAGTACAAGCAGCCGCACATACACATACACACCCATGCACGTCGTCATATGAGCGAAATATTCTCAAGTACGACGTAAAACCCAATTTCACCTCACCTCACCTCCTTTGTTGACCACCTGCGCCAGCAGCAGCTTGTTCAATAGTTTCAGGAGGGGGTAGACCAAGTGTACCAGTCTCCAAGCGGTCTTTCAGATGAAATGCACTAAATATGTGGGCGTCTGATTGGTGTCCAAGCCCTCCAGTATCCACCCACAAGAACTTGTAGTTGTAGTCCACAAGCGCCAGGAGAACGATGGCGTAGCAGCTTTTGTCGTCACACCAGTAGTCACTTCCACTCAGAGCAGGTGCACGGATTTTGATGTTCTTTCCATCCAGGGCCCCTATGGCATGAGGCACTTGTCATCTAAGTTCGAATTGTCTGACTATTTCCTTCCATTCTTCCGTAGTAGGAGTCTTGAATACCTCGTCTCTGTAGGCATCCACGATTGCCCGGCAAACTTGTATTGATGACTTGCTCACCCTATAGCTTTAAGCCTTGTTTGGATACTGGCACCAGAGGTTAGGTGTCTTAATGTGCGTCCAAAGAGGGTCTGTAATTGATGCCCTTTCCTGTGATGTTGGACCATATTCTCTACAAACTTTCATCAAAGAGCTCCACAGGCATCCTCCTGTACTTCTTGAACTGATTTGGATTGTCCTGCTTCAACCTCTGTACAAGGTGGTAGTACTGACAGTGTTCCTGTCTCGCCATAGTGGTCAGCCAGTTCTGGACCCACATCTGGCGGCGTCGCCTTCTTCTTCTTCTTTCACTTTGTCTGATCATTGACAAGGTGTAGTTAATAACATCATTCCAATGTGCTTCGGCTTCAGTCTGCAGGACAAGAGCCAAGACGATATCCCCAGAGTCAATATCCACCTTTTTCTCAGTGTTTCCAATCCAGTGCTTATCGGGCAACGAATGACGAGATTGCAGGCGGTAACGGTCCCTTTTATACGATTTTGGCAGCGCACTCGCTAAAACTCTCAATTGGCGTCTTGGAGAAGTCGCATAGGTCTCGTCCTCATCGTCGCAATAAACTCGCATGGAGTCCCAAAGATCGCAACTAGTCGGGAGAACGATCTTTCTACTCGTACTCAAGTTGCAAGTCGATGGCAGATGTGGCTGTGGTCTCGACGTAGTCGGCGCCGTTGGGCAGAAGCTCGCCAAAAGTCACACCACGGGCCATGACCGAATTGCGACCTAGTCGCGATACATAAGACGGATCGCACCAGTCTCAGTCAAGTCGCGATTAAAATGAGATTGACTATAAAGTTTTTGGTCGTAGTCAAATCGCACACCCTGTTCGGTATATACGCAAATGGGCGATCGGTCGCCAAAAAGGTACGCGACCAGTGCGGTCGCAACCATGTCTCAGACAGGTCGTGTCTCGGTGTAAACATACCCTCAGTGTTCAGCGCCCTCCCGTGCCTCTCTGCTGACTTCACTGACAGTGGTGCTTGTATAGGAGTAGTCTGTCTCACAGTCCCTGAACCACATTAATTTCCTTACTGCCAAGCCCTCTCGGCAGTGCTAAAGCCCTAGATAAAGCAAGTCTAGATTTCCTCAGGTTCAGGTTCTGAATCTCTGGTCTCCCTAGGGCTCCTTTTCAATATAAATGGGCTTGTTTGTTACTATCAAAATTATATATATTCAGAGACTAAGCCTTAGTCTAGTATAGGAGCTTCTCCACGATAACGGACTGTGGCCCCGACCATTGGATTTGTTGTGACACAGGCCACACCTATCAGCGTGACAGCTGCCAATAAGTAATTGCCGCTTTTATGAATTCAAATCAATCAGCATTGTTTATATACTACAGAAAAAATGATTATTTATACCATGTCATATAAATGTATGATAGAGTCCACTGACGTCATGTTAAGGGGAGATAATCTGAATTTGGAAATATACAAAAGCTATGCTCGGAAACAGATCCTACTTCTGGTCCAAGTCGCCCTTCACCACCCCCACCTATGCCATAGCTAGCCTTTGTGTTACCTAATATCTCAGTAACCAGGTTCGACTTGGTATAATTAAGATAAATACATAATAAATATTCAACTTGTTTATTTTACTTTTGCCAATTCGTGTAAGTAAATATGACTATTTGAACACCCCGTGTCTGAATATGTGGCCTTGTTATAGATATAATATAGATCGTAAGCATTCTATAATTGAAAGTAAACATTAACGGACTCTGTGTCTGACTACTAAACTCCTGTGTATTAACTCAGGCCTTGTGTTATTGTGTGGTTTGGGAAGGTACGTACCTCTGTTTAGCCAGCTGATCCCCCAATAGCTTTTTATGGACATACTCAAATTAACTGCTACGGTTTGTATGAACAGAACCCGACGGCGTGGTTTCACACGCAGTCATCACTAATGTAAATACAAAAGAGTGTTTGTGTCTTTGGAAAGTTACAAGAATGTCTACCTATTACCACACGGAAGGCAGTGCCGAAACAGCGTTACGTGTTTAATATACCAGTAGCTCAACTAGGCAGAGATTCTGTCAAAATATAAATTTGTCATCATATATTTTTCATGACGCTTTTCAGCTGTAATACTGCTCAAACAAATATCTTCTCGTGATATGGTCTCAATTGTACAATCGACTCAGATTTGGCAGAGATTTTTTATGAATGTGGAAAGGGTTTTGTCGCTTCTATTTACGACTTTCGCGTAAAGTTTGTTTAATCAGGGTTATAACATCCGAATTATTTGTAGCATTTTCGTAACGTTTTTTGATAGAAACCTAACTGGTGGCAGTTTGACTTTTACTATCTGTTATAGTCACTGTGTTATGTTTTTTTATCAGGTAAGCAATTGACTTACCTTTACATTTTTGTGGTTGGTGCTGCAGGTGAGGCAGAGTACCTCACCTTTCGCCAACACCTGGTGTCATTACTGTTTGACAGTGTTTCATGTACACATGCTTATGACCTAGTAGGAAACGGAAAGTGAATTCTTCTTTCAACACAGATCTATCATCATGATTAAGGACAATGTTTTGTCGTTTTGATCATCATGATTAAGGGCAATGTTTTGTTTCTTCATTAAGCAATGTTTTGTTGTTTAAATGTTGTTTTTGATCATCATGATTAAGGACAATGTTTTGATATTTTAATCATCATGATGAAAGGCAATGTTTTTGTCGTTTTAATCATCATGATTAATGGCAATGTTTTGCCATTTTAATCATCCCGATTAAGGGCAATGTTTGGTCGTTTCAATCATCATCATTGTGGACAATGTTTTGGCGTTTAACAACATTTCATCATCATGATTAAGGGCAATGTTTTGTTGTTTAAATGTTGTTTTTGATCATCATGATTAAGGACAATGTTTTGATATTTTAATCATCATGATTAAAGGCAATGTTTTTGTCGTTTTAATCATCATGATTAATGGCAATGTTTTGCCATTTTAATCATCCCGATTAAGGGCAATGTTTGGTCGTTTCAATCATCATCATTGTGGACAATGTTTTGGCGTTTAACAACATTTCATCATCATGATTAAGGGCAATGTTTTGTTGTTTAAATGTTGTTTTTGATCATCATGATTAAGGACAATGTTTTGCCATTTTAATCATCCCGATTAAGGGCAATGTTTGGTCGTTTCAATCATCATCATTGTGGACAATGTTTTGGCGTTTAACAACATTTCATCATCATGATTAAGGGCAATGTTTTGTTGTTTAAATGTTGTTTTTGATCACCATGAATAAGGACAATGTTGTGTCTTTTTTATCATCCTGATCAAGGGAACGGTTTTGTGGGTCTACTTAATGCGACTGGGGAAAGTGTTTGGTGCTATTAGTATTCGAATTATTGAAAATGGGTTGCTGTTTGTGATATTGTTATTAAGGTACGCCTTTTGCCTCATAAAGTATTTTAATTGAGGAAACAGTATTATGAATGTAGTCTTTCGAAGCTTTTTTTGATGTTATTCGTCAACTCTGTGTGAAACTGTGCTTCTTTCGCCTTAGTATTTATAACAGGTATGAATCCAAGGTCTGTCCTGACTATTATCTTTGGCTGCCTATTCAGTAGCTATAGTCTGTTTGCAGTGAAAACGTACCGATAAATTTCACTTTAAACAGAAAAAGTAAATCAAATAAGGTGGCATTAAGGTGGCGAATCCTCATAGTTTTACCATGCCAAATGAACAGATTAAATCTCAGAATTTTATTCAACTTAGGATAAAAGTTGTTTAACCAACGATCATAGTTTCAAATCGATATTATTGGTTTGTATTACAAGGGGGTACGCGCAGTAGTTAAAACAGTGAAACAAATGCACGTGCGGTGCGTGATGAGCGTTAACTTAGACTATCGTAGAAACCAACCGTTCTTGTTCTCGGGGTTCATTTAATGTGCATACCCCCCTGTAATACAAACCAATAATGGCGACTTGAAACTATGCTCGTTTGTTAAACAACTTGTCTCCTAAGTTGAATAAAGTTCTGATATTTTAATGTGCAGTTGGCAAGGTAAAGTTTTGAAGATTCGCAGTCTTAATTTCACTTTATTTGATTTACTTTTATGTTTAAGGTGAAATTCATCGGAACGTTTTCACTGCAAACAGACTTTAAGCGTTGGTCTTCACTCGCTAAGAAGTTCGAAATTCGCTAAGAAGTACAAGGATTCGTGCATGACACGTGGTCTACGAGAACAGAGCTGATCAGCTGATATTCCATGTTATTGAAAACGGTACCAAAGTCTCTCCATGGTGCTCCGGGGCACGACTAGACGACTTACAACCAGTGTCTATATTACCAATGCCAGCGTCAGTAAATCGAGGCTTAAGTTCCAACTTACAGTATATCAAACAATAGGGCACACGTGGAAATGCACTGTTTCATACAGGGTCAGATGTTTGGCACGAATCACATCCATCCTGATTAGGACAGTCAGCGTCTTATCTATCCTCGTATGTTTCAGTACAAAGAACTAAAGGGCAACAGAGACAACTAAAGGGCACAAAACAGTATTAAACGTTACTATAGCAAACGTGTATTGTGGTGCGACATATACAAGTACTTTTTGTGCAAATAATGTGAGTAGCGGGGGCTCCAGCAAGGCCTGCGCGATTATTGTCTAGTGGCTATCAGTGTTGTATTTCATACAATTCCATACATTTGCCTTTTTACGCCCAAATGGAATCTGTTTCGGATAATCGGGCGTTGTTTTTGCTTGGCGTTGATGTTTGATATTTGTTGGAACTAGGTCAAAGGCTCTGCCCGCGAACCGTAGTCTCCGCGTTTCATCATAAAATCTGCAGTATTGACCAATTATACTGAGTCAACTAAAACTGATGTGATTGGGCCGAGAGCCACTTCGGTACAAACATATATGTAGTAAATACAATTTTTACATAGAAGGTTATACAAATGTTCTCATTACAAGAGGAAGCCCATCCAATGCCAAAGACTGTATGATAAGAGTACTGGAAACCATTTGCTATTGAAAGTATCACTATGATTACTTCATCACTTGATGCTCATGCTGTTGATCACTGGATTGTCTGGTCCAGACTCGATTGTTTATAGCCGCCGCAATGTAGCTGGAATCTTAGTGAGTGCGGCATTAAACAACAAACAAAACCAAACAAAACAAAACAAAACGTAATAGGCGACAAACGGGATCGGGTGGTCAGGCTCGCTCATCGTATCCGAATTGTTTAGATAGCTGATTAATGATTATACTGTTGATCACTGTATTGTCTGGTCTGGACTCGATTGTTTACTGACCGCCGCAATGAAGCTGGAATATTGCTCAGTGTGGCGTTAAACAAAGGAACAAAAAAATAAAACTTGATATTTTGCTTACGTCACCACACGGTAGAATTAATGCTGTGTTGCATCAGACAAGCAACACATACTTTCAATGTAAATTATGTGACAGGGCACATAGTACACGTACCATAGTTCCTGACAATCTCTGAATGTAACATACATACGCGCCTATTTGCTTGCTACACTTATACCTCGTATACGTAGCTGTGCATTTTATGGGACAACCCGTTAACTTGACGTTTTAATGCCAAACGGAATATTTCAGTTATATTGTTGCTTTTGCGAGAAAATAAGTTCACATTTTTTATAGAGATTGTAGAAGATTATGACATCTGCCAACGTCACCACTGTCACACTTTGTCCGTTCACTGCCAACATCGGCGAGTGTTGCCGCGGACAGTTTTAACGGCCTCGATGACGTAGTGTTCACGATGATCATTACAAGTTACCTAGTGCCCTTGCTTCCTTAAAATATGGCTCCCTAAAACTCCAGATAGAAACGGGTCCAAACTGCTCCCCTCCTATTCCCGCTACCCAACACTACTGCAAACACTATACATACCACGTTGAAGACGAAAAACACTTCCTTTTACACTGCCCCTTTTATTGCGATATCCGCACTTTTTACTTTAAGTATGTGTTTTCTAATACTCCTGTAGATACTACCATTTTAAATTAACATTGCAATTTAACACTTGTGCTTCTAAATGTTTATGCGTAGGAAATTACTTAATAGACTTAATATTGTATCTTTAATTGTGTATTTCATCATTAAATTCCTTGTACAGTGAAGCCTCGTTAATCCGGACGGTTGCGTTTCTCAGTAAATTCGTCCGGATTGCGAATAGTCCGGACTACTGAATCAAGACCCAAGTTGCTTCCCTAACTATTACAAAATGAAACGAATCTGGATAAAACAAATAAGCATTTAATGTATTTATATTTTTATATTGTGCTTATGCTTGTAATAGTATGTAACATTTTCTCGCTTTCTGCATTGTTATAAATTACATTAATTTTGTAAATATAGTCTCTCATAACCCTTTTGGGTGGCTTTTATACTTTTAAGTTTTTATTATTCAAAATGCTGTATTTTAACTCTTGCTGTACAAATGGTGAGACTTTAATAAACTATAGTGCATTGTATTGTAGTGTTAACGCAGAATTTATTCATATTATGGGCTTCCTGCGTACATAACTTGGGCCTTACAGAGGAAAAAAGGTGAATGTTTAAGTAATAAGTTATCAGATAGTAATAGTACAACATGTAAATAGAATAATGAAAATACAAGCTAAAAAGCTCCATCCATAATCATATATTAATATATCAGTACTAAACATAAAGTCCGTTGTACGGTTACAACGTCATTAATTATAATGTGAATACACACGACAAAACTGTTTCCATCATCATACTCAGAAAAGCGACAAAACTGTTTCCATAATGATACTCAGAAGGGCGACAAAACTGTTTTCATAATCATAATCATCCATCATCATACTCAGAAAAGCGACAAAACTGTTTCCATAATGATACGACAAAACTGTTTCCATAATCATACTCAGAAAAGCGACAAAACTGTTTCCATAATCATACTCAGAAAAGCGACAAAACTGTTTCCATAATCATACTCAGAAAAGCGACAAAACTGTTTCCATAATCTTACTCAGAAAAGCAACAAAACTGTTTCCATAATCATACTCAGAAAAGCGACAAAACTGTTTCCATAATCATACTCAGAAGGGCGACAAAACTGTTTCCATAATCATACTCAGAAAAGCGACAAAACTGTTTCCATCATCATACTCAGAAAAGCGACAAAACTGTTTCCATAATCATACTCAGAAAAGCGACAAAACTGTTTCCATAATCATACTCAGAAAAGCGACAAAACTGTTTCCATAATGATACTCAGAAGGGCGACAAAACTGTTTCCATAATCATACTCAGAAAAGCGACAAAACTGTTTCCATCATCATCATAGAAAAGCGACAAACTGTTTCCATAATCATACTCAGAAAAGCGACAAAACTGTTTCCATAATCATACTCAGAAAAGCGACAAAACTGTTTCCATAATCATACTCAGAAAAGCGACAAAACTGTTTCCATAATCATACTCAGAAAAGCTTACAAAACTGTTTCCATCATCGATACTCAGAAAAGGCGACAAAACTGTTTCCATAATCATACTCAGAAAAGCGACAAAACTGTTTCCATAATCATACTCAGAAAAGCGACAAAACTGTTTCCATAATGATACTCAGAAGGGCGACAAAACTGTTTCCATAATCATACTCAGAAAAGCGACAAAACTGTTTCCATAATGATACTCAGAAAAGCGACAAAACTGTTTCCATAATCATACTCAGAAAAGCGACAAAACTGTTTCCATAATCATACTCAGAAAAGCGACAAAACTGTTTCCATAATGATACTCAGAAGGGCGACAAAACTGTTTCCATAATCATACTCAGAAAAGCGACAAAACTGTTTCCATAATGATACTCAGAAGGGCATAATCATACTCAGAAAAGCGACAAAACTGTTTCCATAATCTTACTCAGAAAAGCGACAAACTGTTTCCATAATGATACTCAGAAAAGGCGACAAAACTGTTTCCATAATGATACTCAGAAAAGCGACAAAACTGTTTCCATAATCTTACTCAGAAAAGCGACAAAACTGTTTCCATAATCTTACTCAGAAAAGCGACAAAACTGTTTCCATAATGATACTCAGAAGGGCGACAAAACTGTTTCCATAATGATACTCAGAAGGGCGACAAAACTGTTTCCATAATCATACTCAGAAAAGCGACAAAACTGTTTCCATAAACATACTCAGAAAAGCGACAAAACTGTTTCCATAATCATCAGAGAAAAGCAGAGCGCTACGATTCCGACTATATGATTAGCATATGTTCAGTATCAATATCAACTTGTTATGATACCAGATGTTTGCGAAAAGGTGAGCGCATCCTGCCCCACTGGTGGCACTCAAATGGAATGAATAACGAGTCCAAATGGCTTCGAACATAACCAGCTTCCAAGTGGTATCACATTGGTGTCCTCCCAGTTGTGAGACACATTAATTAATGGTTCAGTGCACATAGGTGGTGTTTCCACATCCCCACAATGAAAGTGGGATCAGCCCAGTTGTTGAAGAGTACCCACAGGAGGCATAGTTCATTGATGAGTTGACTAATGAAATAGATTATCAAAGATTATATTTACAAAGAAGAAATAGTTCATTAAATATTTTATTTATTCAGAAGAATATGTAATTATGATAACACATTTTTATTGACTATTATGAAGTTTGAAAGTCATTTTGGTTTAAACATATTTTATTATCATTATCAAAGTGTTTAATTTTTAAGGACATTTACTGGAGTATGTTAATCAATTTATCTTTTAAAGTTTCATTAAGTTACCTCCAAAAGATTCAGTTACATAGCAAATCAGTAATTAGCTAGGGTTAATACATTCTATCAGGCAGGGGAATATGGTGTGTTTTCTTTGTTAATTACCTACTGCACTGTCTCATAACTGGGAGTCTCACAATTGGGAGTTCTCACAAATGGGAGTAGACCATCACATTTCAACATAGAAATACCGTTTGTCAAGACTGAACGGAACTATTTTAAATCTTATCGAATAAACGAAACGAATAGTCGTCTCCTGTGCATGTAGTATGGACATTGACTTTATAAAGGACAATGCTGGTAAACATACTCACTGCGTTTTAAATACGAAAGTTTGAAATATATCATAGGATAATGTTTTCCAACCATTTGGGCGACACGGCTGCGGTAATTGAAATATACAAGTATTTATTAACATATAAGTTGTCTGACTGATCTGTATTAATGGTGATGAAAATGGGAGGAAGGATTACCTTGTACAGATGGTTTTGGCAGCGAAACACTCATGTAACACGGATCGGCATCAGAGAAACAGGTCAAGCAAGCTCTGTCACTGTTAGCGTACCATATCATTCGGACGGCTTCGGCTGTGTTCGGGAGGCCTCGGTGCAAAAACGTCAGCTCTCCACTGACCCGCTTCTGGTGCGCATGACATACACACGGCCCCGACTCGGTGTCTGATATCTTGATAAAATGCCCTAAACCCCTTCCTTTCCTCCGTGCTGTTAACATATTGGAAAGATTCAAATCTAATGCCATTTTTAAAGTTTCTGTAAATGTCGTGGGGTAGTTATGTTATACAATCCTCCATATCCAATATCCGATGATAATTTTGAATGCTGTGTGAGGAAGATGTCCGTATACTCCCATCAAGTGAAATCTGTAGATGCTAACCCGGCCTTTGCAGCAGAAACTTCAATCCAAGGAATTCAACGTTTGTATATTTCCGCTTATATACTCATGCCAATAATGGTTGTCACCCTCCCCAAACCAACCCCCACCCTCTCAATTAAATAAATTGAAGGGGGTGACAACCATTATTGGCATGAGTATATATCGAAGCAAGCCACAGTTTGTTCCCTGCTAGGCGGGTTCAGAAGCAGCGCCACTGTATTCCACAAGGGCGCAACTGGGTTTCATTGAATGGTCTCACTGCCTCTCGGACACATTGTTTAGATTAAGCAGGATTACAGTAATACCGTATTTGTTCTGTACGACGTCATTTACGTAAACAGTTATAAACAGTCTGTTCGTAGCCATAAACACGGCGTTTGCGATTTATTTTCCAGTCGTGAGGTATAATTATGATTTGATACGCTGCAGTAAAGTGGTTGTTTATAGTAAGATTATTACGAGCATGATGACGTTAGGTGTAACATTTATAGTTAAGTTATGTAAAGGACATGTGTAGAATAATTATTATGTACAACAAAATGTGAACCCGTATTTATCAAATTATAACCTTAAAGATATATACAACGACAATACAGATGTTCTTTGTAAAACATAACGGTACATAACGGAATCGTGGTGTATTGCTTAGAGCGTCCCCCTGAGTGTGGAAGGTCGAGGAATTGATTCCCGGCCGCGTCATACCGAAAGACGTTAAAATATGGTACTTGTTGGTCCCTGCCTAGCGCTCGGCATTAATGGGTACAAGGACTGGTCGGCTCGGAGTCAGTATAATGTGTCTGAGTGTGGTATTCATGCTTCACTGCGGCATGGTATCTCAGTGAGCTAGCACTATAAAACCAGCTAGTACAAGCAGCCACACATACACCCGCTAATCTGTCTCACAGTCCCTGAACCACATTATTCTCCCTACTGCCAAGCCCACTTCTGCAATGCTAAAGCCATAAATGAAACAAGTTATGGGCAAGCCTAAATTTCCTAAATGGTCTCCCTTGGACTCCCTTTCAATTGAAATGGGTTTATTTGTTACAATCAAAATTATACATATTCAGAGACTAAGCGTTAGTCTAATACACATGCACATCGTCATATGAGCGAAATATTCTTAAATACGAGGCTGAACCCCATTTCACACCACTTCACATAACGGTACATCAAAAGGTGGTGCGTAAAATGTGTGAAGAATTCACTGCGTATTTGTGACAGGGCATCATTGGTTTGCCGCGTGTTTGGTGAGGTTATACACCCAGACCAGAATTTGTGTGTATGCTGTGTGAGTAATCGAGAGGGCCATTGTGGTTATTACGGGAAGGGGTGGAGTTACAACCTGTAATCCGTAGCGCGAAGGGATGGGTAGAGTCACGCATAGTCTCTGTTATATATATAACTTTGATAGTAACAAATCAACCCATTTAGATTGACTGACTGACTGACTGACTGAGTTTAGTTTTACGCCGCTTTTAGCAATATTCCAGAACATCACGGCAGGGGACACCAGAAATGGGCTTCACACATTGTGCCCATGTGGGGATTCGAACCCGGGTCTTCGGCGTGACGAGCCAACGCTTTAACCATTAGGCTACCCCACCGCCCCCCCCATTTAGATTGAAACGGAGCCCTAGTGAGATTCAGAGGAAATCTAGACTTGCTTCATTTAGGGCTTTAGCATTGTAGGGAGGGTGAGGCAGTTGGGAAAATAACGTGGTTCAGGGACTGTGAGACAGACTAAGGGATGGGTACAGTCTTTGACTGGGTCGGTGGTCCTTAATTTACACCCAATCTGTAAAGTAAAACTTAATAGTTTAACTGATACATGTCCATAGGCTCAGCATTCAGTACAGCCTTGGAGCAAGGCTACGTACTTTACACCGTAAACGTGGAGGTGCACCATTCTGCCTAAATATCCCAGGCAACGTGAGAGACAAATAAACAACTGATGAGATTTAAACACAAGGTAAACACCACCTTAGTTAGTCGATCACAGGAGCCCTTATAGTGTTCTCACTGCACTCAATCATCATGAGGTTTCTCCTGAACACGTCCTTCGTTTTAACTACGCTCCTTCTCACAGCGCTTGTATCATCTAATCCTCTAATGACGTCATCTTCAACTACACAAATTTTCTTCAGGTTTTCTGGCCCTATCCTACCGGAAGTTGTAGGAGAGTGAATGGTCGCTCCATGGGTATCGAGCACACCTGTGGACCTGTCCTGATCAGTAGACCGACAGAAGGTGGAATCCGTTTGATCTAGAAGCCACATCCCCAAATCGGGGATAATCTACACAATGTATGCCGCCAGTATCAACTGGCCTCTGCATAAGTCGTACTTCAGAGAGGGAATTGTCAAGTTACATTTAATCACACTCAGCTATTCAATACACGCACAGAAGTTGGTATAGATGTTGGTGGACGAATTAGATGCTTTAGAATTACTTTTTGCGCGGAAAACCTTGAAATAGTATATACATATTGACAGGAGTGGGTGACCTCGCCTAGATGGATACTAAAAGGTCATCTGTCGGTCATTTCAAGATTTCAGTATGTCGCATGGCTACGTTGTCAGTCACGCAGAGAGTTAATGAGTGAGTGAGTGAGTGAGTGTGGTTTTACGCCGTTTTTAGCAATATCACAGAAATGTCACGGCGGGGGACACCATCAATGAGCTTCACACATAGTGCCCATTTGGGGAATCGAACCCGGGCCTTCGGCGTGACGAGCGGACGCATTAACTACTAGGCTATCCCACCGCCCCAGAGTTAGCGCGTCATGGAAATGGCACACGTGAATCACTATCTTCATCAGCTGATGAACGTCAACAATACAACGTCAGTCCTAAAATATTGACAGACCTCGCCCAGATGTAAACTATTAAGTCAGCTGTAGTCAACTGCATTGTTCCAACAGACATTATGAAGTCACCAGCTGTGATCAGAATACATAGAGTGTTTTAAATGAAGAAAATCTTCTGCTTGACCAGATCTATATACATGTATTTATTTTCCAAAATACGTATGCTAATATTACTAGGAGATTAGTTTTTTTAAGCGTTTCTTGTTAAGTGGACATCTTGCATTGCCAACACAATTCGGCCTGAGTGAGTGACTTTACTTTAACGCCGCTTTTAGCAATATTCCAGCAATATCACGGCGGGGACACCAGAAATGGGCTTCACACATTGTACCCATGAACGAACACTTTAACCACTAGGCTACCCCACCGCCCCTGATTCGGTCTGGAGGTTCACGATTGTTTATATAGACAACAAGTCTACGTTGTAAGTCAGAATGTCAACTGTTTTGAACTGACAGACCAGGTGCCTTTATATTCTGTTTCACAGTCCCTGAACCACATTATTTTCCCCATGCCTAGCCCTCCCTGCAGTGCTGAAGCTCTAAACGAAGCAAGACTAGATTTCCTCAGGTTCTGAATTTCCCATCTCATGGGGACACCTTTTCAATTTAAATGGGTTTATTTGTTACTACCAAAGTTATATATATTTAAAGTGAGTGAGTGAGTTTAGTTTTACACCGCACTCAGCAATATTCCAGCTACATGGCGGCGGTCTGTAAATAATCGAGTCTGGACCAGACAATCCAGTGATCAACAGCAGGAGCATCGAACCTGCGCAATTGGGAACCGATGACATGTGTCAACCAAGCCAGCGAGCCTGACCACCCGATCCCATTAGTCGCCTCTTACGACAAGCATGGGTTACTGAAGGTTCATTCTAACCCGGACCTTCACGGGCATATATTTACAGAGTGAGTTAGTGCTTATTTTGCTTGTACACTTTTATATCCAGGCTGGTCATTGCTAGTCCGTTCTCTAGTGCCCCCTGGTCAGCGATTTGTCATTATCATATCTGTATGTCATTACTTCCCCTGTATCGGTTTTGATATAATGTCCTAGGAGCATAATTTACAAAGTTGAACATTGTCGGTCTATTAGCAGAAAGTTCAACTAGGAACATAATTATCATAATTGACCGTTTTGTACTGTTAACCCGAATATAATTTGCCTAGTGTTTGGTGTATGTTTCTGAATGGCCAGTGTCTAGTTGGTCAGGGGTATTGTCCAATCCCCTAACTACTACTATTTTTAGCGTGGTCAAGACTCTGTATTGAATAAAACGTGAATATTGCATGGGTCAGTTCTTTTTTAACCTTTTGGTATATGGGTTATAAGCTTAATTGAGTACTTTCTGCCTGTTTTTCACATCCATCTTTCATTCCGACTTGAAAAAATACACCATTTTATTAATTTCAATTTTCTTACCCCTGTTGAAATTTATTCCCTGATAAGGATAAAAATACCCTTAACTTCCCACCCCAGATGATCGTGATTTGTATTTATATATTATTTAAAAACGTTTTTGAAGCAAAGTGACTCGATCTGCATGATACATTAAATAAAAACTAAAGTGTTCTAAATTTTATAATTTAACGAAATAAGTTACTCGTTGCACATCACCAAATCGTCAAACAACTGATCTGCGTTGATCCAATCCGATTAGAACAAACGACGTTGTGTTGCATCTGCATATATACTGACGTTTCTTACGTGTGACGTAGACATACGACGTCATCGGTACGACGGAAGCCGATGCATTTAGATAACGACTTTCATATACGTTTGTGTGCGTGCATTCATCTGTGCGCATGCGTGGTTCCTATATATTTGTTTTTGTTAGTCCTGAATAATACCGGTTTTACATTGCTAGCCTAGAGATACCACCATTTAGTAAGTCATCCACTCAAATACATTGCTACCAAGGCAGGGTAACAAAAAGTTCCATCGGTTATTATCATTTGGTATTACGTTAAAATCCTAATTCTCCGAACAACACCGCTTTTATACGAGGTAACCCCATTATTGTCTTCGGCGCACTTATAAGGGAATATACGGTTGCCTGAGGCCTGAGGCCTGAGAACACTTCATTCTTACTTCCGACTGAGGTCTGGAGGACAAGGCCTGTCAAAATACCACCACCACTTTCCCCCATCTGCTTCCATGAAAGCCACGGTGTGAACGACCAGACTACTGGTTTGCATTACCAGTTCTCTCGGATATATTTTTAGATAATATTTAGAATTAGTAAGATTTGTTCTGGATAATATGACCATTTGTATGGTAAATGTAATCAAGGTTAGTAGACGTGCTTGTATTGTCTTGGTACGCTGTGTAATGGAGAATGATATATTACAGATGTGTGTCAGTTAGCAACATACACGTGTCTCAAGCACTACAGTATTCGTTTATAGAGTAGACTTATACTAAAGAACACATATTTCTGTAAACTTGGTTACACTGAACGTATCACTGTGCGTCCTACTGAAATTTGTTCCCCAGAAAAATGTTACATTTGAATATACAGTGATGTATTGTTGACCAAATGTCAACATTGATTGATCCGCTGATGCAAAAGCATACAAATTAATATCAAATGACTAACATAACCGAAATACGAGCACTTAAAAGCAGCAATCTTACGAAAACAACAGAACACACGTAATATGTTGAAATAATTACTGCGTTAATGTAAACCAAATACATTGTACTAGCTAATAGCTGTCGAATATGACATCGATCGATATTATGGTGAAATACATACTGTGTATTATGAACGTGTGTCCATTTGAGTTGTGGTAGGTCCTCTCTGTTGAAAAGAATCGCATCTACACTGGAAGCAGCATCAGAAGTGTATTGTAGATCTACTTTAGACAACTAACACCCACAGCTACACGCGAGATAGTAAACGCCCTGCTGTACGTTCCGAATGACAACGGCCTAGTTACTGATACGATTCTGGACTGGCCATATGGTAATGTTGGAATGCCGGTGGGAACAATTCTCCCAGTCGCTGATTGGCCTGTACATGGTGATTTAATTGGCTTTATTTCCTCATCATAGTCCACTTAAACCCTCATTAATAGTGCGTTCCCAGTACTGGCTGCATGTGACATATATAGCGTATACGACTCAAAATGAGTAAGATTTAATTATATAGTTATGGGGTTATTAATGATTATTAAAATGTGAGTTGGTGAGTGTGGGTGGGTGAGTGAAGGAGTGAGTGAATGAAGGAGTGGGTGAATGAGGGAATGATCTACCTCGAGATAGGGAAATACCTAAAGAACGCCCCTGGACGATTTGGCGGGGGTGGCAGATCAAAAGAAGACTGATGCCCCAAGTTTGTATATATATTAAAATGAAATGAATAAATTTGAGTTTATATCATTTACAAATTTTGTCTTCTTTTATCAATTTATGTGGAGATAATGCACTTGCGCTTATAAACTTCATGAGTTCAATTTCATGCTCAACTCAAAGTTCATGCTTAATTCTGACTTCATGCTCGAATTTGCTGCTGAAATTCAAGGTAAAACATTGAGCTGCATGAAATTGACCTCAAGAAGTCTTATAACCTGGAGCCCTGTTTAAGTTTCAACGGCTTCTAGACTTCCATTTTAAACTATATTTAGATGTCTTTTCAACGTCTTGTATAGACGTCATTTAGACGTCTATTAGACGTTGATGTGCCTGCTTGGGAGTGAAGGAGTGAGAGAAGGATGGATGGAAGGAGTGAGGAATGGAGGGTGTGAAGGTGGGAGTGAAGGAAGGAGGGATGGAGGGAGCGAAGGAGGGAGGGAAGGAGTGAGCGATGGAGGGAGGGAAGGAAGGAGGAAGGAGGAATGAGGGATGGAGGAGGGAAGGAGGAGGGAAGGAGAGGGAAGGGAGGAGTGAGGGATGGAGGGAGGGAAGGAGGGGAGGGAGGAAAGGAGGAAGGAGGGGAGGGCGGGTGGGTGAGCCGGTTTTAGCCTCAGTGAGCGAGTGTGTAAGTGAGTTAGTCGGTGAGTGAGAGAGCGAGCCGCTTTTGGCAAGATTCAGTGAGTGAGTGAGTATGTGGGTTTTTGAGTGAGTGAACCGCTTCTATTTAAGCAATATCACTCCGGAGGAAACCTAAAACGGGCCTCATACATTGTACACCTTCGGGGAATCAAACACGAGCTATATCGCTATAACGAGCAAATGTGTTAACTCAAGAGGCCTTTGAGGTTCAAAACATTTGTGAATAGATGTTTCACAATCCTCATCCTTTTTCATGCCCTTACTTATAATTTGGTGGTTATCGTAATTTAATAATAGGGAATATATTTTTAAGACGGGTTACATACACAATTCCTACTACATCACCAGGATGAGAAAAGTAAGCAGTTCGTACGCCAGGCGTATCTGACCCAACATAATGACGTGTGGCAAGATTGGTTTGGGGTTTTGATAAATAAATAAACAAATACACAATTTATAGTGATCTCTGGAAATCACAGAGGGGAAAATGCAGTTATTCGGCATGCGCAGAGTTATGTCCCATACGTCTGTCAGGATTGGTTCTACTACACTAAATCAAAATCAGGTGTTCCCTGATCGAGTAGCGTATGTAAACATCTGAAGAGATAGAGACATGTGACAGCTGTGATTGGATGTTTTTAAAAGCACATCCATCCAGTAATTAAAACTGACCACAGTTTTATGTATGTAGTGCTGTCATTTTCATCACCATGACTTATGCTCAACGTGTGTACAGATATTTTCAAGTAGGTGACATTTCGTGCGTAACTGGTTGATGTGTTCAGCTTCCTGTGCTCGGAAAATTGGCTGGATAAGTTAGCCGGAATTTGTGTTTTTATTGTAGTTTAAAGACCAGATTGTACCCATGTGTACATGAAATAGCTGTTGACAGCCTGGATGATTAAAAGAAATATAACGGTACTATAGAAGTCTATGGGAAAACATTTGGTGTTGTGTAACCTGTATTGTGATACACAGTTACTCAGCACCACAGCCGTGCTGGTAGTCTTCACCGCCGTCGTTATTATGATCCTTTATGACATCACTACACGACTCTCCTACATACAGAGGTGACCTTGTCATAAAACTGACACATTATTCGACTTACGTGGTACTAAATCAACCTGACTTACTTTCGTCTCCAGCCGAAATACCTACTGAGGGTCCATTTCAAAAACAATCTGGTCGTAAGCTTGCCTGACAAAAGAACAGGACAATACAATGTTGACTCTATCCATTACCTTCATTTACTCTATCTTATTACATATTCTATTATGTACTTTCGAGAGATGTTCTGTGAAGTAATGTACTAAATATTTTATATCTGATGTTCTTTCCGATCCGCTTCCTTTCCTCCAATTTAGCAGAAACCAGTCACGAATATGCCGGTGCAAGTAAAAACGTGGGACTCAGAGCGAAACGAAATACGTAATATCATGAGTGAGTGTGATTTTACGCAATATTCCAACAATATCACGGCGGGAGACACCAGAAATGGGCTCCACACTTTGTACCCGTGTGGGGAATCGAACTCTGATCTTCGGCGTGACAAGCCAACTCTTTAACCATAGGCTACCCCGCCGCCCCGTACGTACATATAATAAAATGATGAAATTTTTTTACGTGGCTAATGCAACTTCCATCACTCACAAATTACGTTACATTAGAAAATTAGAAGTTCTGGTTTTGAAGAAATATACTGGCTACCTTGCAAATGCGACTCTATTTCTGCGTTGTTTCGATATTGCGACTTTGCACAATCCATTACAGACAACATAATGGTCCAGAATTGTTTTGGATGCACTGCATTAGTAAAATGTTATTTCTTGTTTTAAAATCATTACAAAACACACCCACAAAAACCAAGACATGAAATGAATCTCTTTTCTACACTCGCTCGCTCGCTCGCTCACTCACTCACTCACTCATGACCATACTACGTATACAGCAACAATAAGATCATGTACTTAACCACGAGAACCAAAGGCTGAGGCCGGGACATCATATGAATTAATTACCTCCTCGTTCCACCCGTGAACATCGTGGTTGGTCTTCAGCAACCCATGCTTGTGGTAAGAGGGTCTACTGAACACCTAAATAAATACTCGAGGTGAAAATATACGTACCTTAACATTACAGCACATTCCCAACGTGGCTTTGATATCGTTCTCAAGCACATTATCCCGTAGTGAAGATATGGCAAGAACGATCGCATCGTCCGAACACAGACTACGATGGTCAGTTTCTGTGTACTGGCTCACGTTTCATCAAAGTGGTCTGCGTCCACATCTGTTGCTGGTAAAACGCTGATAATCACAGCTGTATCATCATCCAGAGGCAAGGGTGGTAGCTAGCTGTAATCTTAGAGGTCTGTTTCCACCAAGGATGGTAACTGAACTTTTATCGTCTGTTAACACATCTACTTAGGATGGAAACTGGACTTTTTATAGTATGTTTACTCCTTTGTCTAGGATGGAAACTGGACTTTTTATAGTCTGTTTACTCCCTTGTCTAGGATGGAAACTGGACTTTATATAGGTTTATGGATGGAAACTGGACTTTTATAGTCTGTTTACTCCCTTGTCTAGGATGGAAACTGGACTTTATATAGTCTGTTTACTCCCTTGCCTAGGATGGAAACTGGACTTTATATAGTCTGTTTACTCCCTTGCCTAGGATGGAAACTGGACTTTATATAGTCTGTTTACTCCCTTGTCTAGGATGGAAACTGGACTTTATATAGTCTGTTTACTCCCTTGTCTAGGATGGAAACTGGACTTTATATAGTCTGTTTACTCCCTTGGACTTTATATAGTCTAGGATGGAAACTGGACTTTTATAGTCTGTTTACTCCCTTGCTAGGATGGAAACTAGTCTGATCCCTTGCCTAGATGGAACTGGACTTTTATAGTCTGTTAACTCCTTTGCCTAGGATGGAAACTGGACTTTTATATAGTCTGTTTACTCCCTTGCCTAGGATCGAAAACTGGACTTTTTATATATAGTCTGTTTACTCCCTTGCCTAGGATGGAAACTGGACTTTATATAGTCTGTTTACTCCCTTGCCTAGGATGGAAACTGGACTTTATATAGTCTGTTTACTCCCTTGTCTAGGATGGAAACTGGACTTTATATAGTCTGTTTACTCCCTTGCCTAGGATGGAAACTGGACTTTTAGTGTCTGTTAACTCCCTTGTCTGGGGTGGAAACAAGTCAATTGTAACTACCATCTGAACAAACACGGTACCATATGATGCAAGTCAAACCACGGAATCTTCTCGGACATAATGTTGTCTTTGATCCATCACATTTCGCAATGTCGTATGTCTTCACAATACGTTTTACTTACTTCTGGTGTCCCCCGCCGCGATATTGCCGGAATATTGCTAAAAGCGGTGTAAAACCACACTCACTCACTCACTCATAACACGAATTATCCTCTACTACAGCGTATGATACACCTACTCGAATTTACACAACTCCCCCCAGCCAACCACAACAGCATTACATGTTATTTATGTACATCTATTCTGTTCTGGAGGTATGTGTACGTGAAGCCCTCCCACGCTGTGGCAATAAGGTCTCATCTAAATCCTTAAGTACACATTTATACAACACGAGACGTGATAAGTTCAAGAAACAAGTAATTAACTCTATTGATACAACATCTCATAAATCATAAACGCAATCCAGCCCTCTGACACGAGAGGATTATATCATTTGCGCCCCTTGCATAGTTTAATATGTGCTGTGTTGTGTGATGTTCGATATTGAGTGAGTGAGTGAATGAGTATGGATTTTACGCCGTTTTTAGCAATATTCCAGCAATATCACGGCGGGGGACACCACAAATGGGCTTCACACATTGTGCCCATGTAGGGAATCGAACCCGGGTCTTCGGCGTGACGAGCGAACGCTTTAACCACTAGGCTACCCCACCGCCCCCGATATTGAGTGTGTTTAGCACATATGACTTATACGTATTAACGAGAGTCATAATTTAACCATTCGGAAATCAATACAACACACTGAGTAGTATACCCGTTAAAACTTAAGGAAATGAAACGAAACGGTCCAATGTATTTCAGTAGAGGATAATGTTTAACATATTTTGGAGGAATACCTGTGTGCTTAGCTGTAACATCAACACGGAGATGTATTTGAAATATCCATTTGAAACACGTGAGAACTCGACGCGTCTCGACTGTCTTCTGTGTGGAACGTAAAAAAAAATGTTTTATTGTTCCTTTTTGGGGCAGTATATTCCCTGCTGTTATACAGATATATTTTGATGATAATTTATTGACTGATGTCCCAGTATTATACAGCTGAGATATTCATTCATTCATTCATACGCACCACCCATCCACTCACTCACTCCACCCACCCACCCACCCACCCTCCCACTCACTCACTCACTCACTCACTCACTCACTCACTCACTTGTCACCAGGAAGGCAATAATGCTTTCTGTGATATGATTGCTGTCTTTGTTATTTAACACCGCGCTCATCAATAAACAGAGCTACATGGCGGCGGTCTGTAAATAATCGAGTCTGGCCTGACAATCCAGTGATCAACAGCATGAGCATCTATCTACACAATTCGGATGCTATGACAGGTATCAACCAAGCCAGTGAGCGTCAACACCCGATCCCGTTAGACGCCTCTATGGAACACAAGCCTATATCGGTTACGTTATTACTTCTAGTTGCCCCAATGCTGCTAAATCATACCATACTTGACAGTCTGTTTACTACGTCAGTATAACACAGTTTACCTACTCACTATACCACTCCGAGAAGTTAATTTACTGTTTACATTAATCACTAAAACAGGTGCTATATCACCATAAAATACTAAATATTTTATTATTATTCCAACATGGGACAGGTGATGTACCATGCCACTTTAACACACTTTTAACGTATAGTCAACGACACTAAAATAACACACTTTATAAGATTCCATCCCATCTGATTTAAATGTGCAAACATCCAGGCCCCGATTTCTCGAAACAAACTTAAGTTTTTACTCAAATTTCAAACTGAGTTTGACAATTTGAAACAGCTGAATTTTAACTCAGCTGCATTTTTAAAATACAAAAAGCCCAAACAACTTCAGTATTCTATTCACCAAACTTAAATTATCTATTATGTTTCAATTAAATATCGATTTCAGCTCATTCTGGGAAATGCGTTTTCTCAAATTTGAGTAAAAACTCTAACTTAACTCAAAAGTTTGTTTAAAACTCAGACTTTTGTTTGTTTCGAGAAATCGGGGCCAGGTTTGTTTGTTGTTCAGCGATGCAGGAGGTCTGTCAATAATCGAGTCTGGACCAGACAATCCAGTTATCAACAGCAGGAGCATCGATCTACACAATTGGGATAGGAAGACATGTGTCAACCAGGTCAGCGAACCTGACCACCTGATACCATTAGTCGCCTCTTACGACAGGCATGGGTTACTGAAGATCAATTCTAACCCGGCTCTACACGGGTTTAACCTCCCAGGTAGTCTGTTATCATTCACTGTAAGCCGTACCCTCTTGATCTCGTTGACAGGGTCTGTCTAATTCTTCGATCGTGTTAATTTGTGATAAAGATTATCACAATATGTTTACTATTTTTGATAGAAGCGATTAGTGGATCTTTGGATTAATCATCAAGCTGTCAGTCAGAAAACTATTTCAGAAGCAATTACAGTCTCTTATATCAGGGTATGCTTTTACTAACTGCAGGGAGCCAGTTTTTTTCCTTTTCGGTATTGAAACGTTATTGACAATAGCTGTGTCACTGCCATGGCGAATGTACACTCGTCAAAAAAGAAACGCTCGGGCGTTTTCAGCAGTTCCTTTCCATATATTTTGACAGCAATCGTCATTAAGACAATCCCTATGTTTGAGTCCCATTAATTATGTCGTGGTTGTTGTTTATTGCACGCAAACGCATCCCAAAATGTGTTCGTAAACGTTTGTCATAAAAAATGACAACGATACATGAAATGTGAATGCAGAAAACGTTTTCCACGTAATACACGTGCAATATCTATAGGAGTAGAGACATCAACTATAAAAGGCCAAACCAAATTTCATTACGAAATTTGCGAAGATATAAAATACCAAGATAGAATGCTACTGACAGAAATATTGCCACTGGGCGTTTGGAAGCAGGGGAGCCACAATCGGTCGTTGTAAGACACTTCTCCGTCCACCACAATACCATATCTCAATTATGGGATCGATATACCCGCTTCAATTCGATCCAAGATCGTCCCAGAAGTGGAAGACCTAGTGCGACCACTCCTGCTCAAGGCCGATTCACTCAGGTCGATTCCCCACATGGGTGTAATATGTGAAGCCCATTTCTGGTGTTTCCCGACGTCATATTGCTGGAATATTGCTAAAAGCGGCATAAAACTAAACTCACTCACTCACTCATCCGCATGTTTCACCTACGTCACTGATTTGCTACAGCAGCGGACACTGCAGGACAGGTGCCTGGTCTTCAAAGAATTTCCAATCAAACCATCAGAAATCATCTGAGAGAAGTGGGAATTCGATCATTTCGACCCAAAGTTGGACCTGTCCTGACACGACAACACCGACAACGACGTGTCCACTGGTGCAACAGGGTACAGGCATGGAACCTGAGGAACTGGTGACGCGTTTGGTTCAGCGATGAATCGCGTTTTGTCCTGCAAACGACGGGATGTGAGACAACGTGTCGACACGAACGTTTTGCGCCGAACTGCATTCGACAGGTGGACAGATTTGGTGGGGATAGCGTTATGATGTGGGAAGCCATGTCCTACACGGGTAGATCAGAGCTAGTGGTGGATCAAGGCAATGTTACAGCAAATCGCTACATCGACCAAATCCTGCGACCTGCCCTCCTCCCACTTTTAACAGCCAAAGGGAGCTGTTTCAACACTCTCTCGCCAATGCAAACGTCAGTGTTGTTCCCTGGCCTTCCAAATCGCCTGTTCAGAACCCGATCGAGCATCTATCGGACGAACTTGATCGACGCGTCCGTATACGTCACCATCGTCCTCAGGCACTTGAACGACTTGAAGGAATGGCGCAGAATTCCCCATGCAATCCCTTCCAAGGCGGTCTCGAGAAGTGACGGCTGCAAGGGATGGTGTCACCAGGTACTGAACGCCCCCTTGTGTCCACACATATGTGCAGTGAGTGAACTGAATTAATGCTTATATTAATCAACAATACATATGTTCATCCGTGTGTTGAATTCCAAAGGTCAAAGGCGCAGTCCACTATGGATGCCACTACGTTTCCTCCCGTCCTGTCGTGTTCCGGTGGTTTCCCTCACGTTTCTCAAGTTGTGATCAAGGTTTTGACACGTTTGGCGTGTTCTGTCAAGACTTTCTTCGGATGAAACGTGGACGCCGGCCAGATTTGGAGGGCGTTTGTGCCCTCGGTATACATGTATATAAGAATAAGTCCTCCCAAGCAATAGCAGCCATTGTATCCTGAAAGACAAGAGCAGCATGAATCCCCAAGATAAAGAAGGTTTTGTGTTTGTATGTTTGGTGGGGACATACATCGAGTCCTTGCGTCAGCAAGAAGGCCAGCATCAGCTTCAGAGAGGGAATGCTAGAAAACGCAACGTGCCGTATCTCGCAGGCCCTGTAAACCGTCACACGCCTGGATCCGTCGTGATAGAACGGGACGAATCGGCTACCATACAACCTAGCTTGCCTTGAGAACCGGGACAAAAGGGGCAACAATGGTGAAACAACCGGGACAAAACACCTGACAAACGTGGCCGAACATGACAAAACCTGAAAGGACCCGGAGATGCCTTGGAATACATACACATGCCTCCCGTCCCACTACGGACCCACTACGGACCGTCTACAAGTTTTCTTACGACCTATTCCGTGCTGTCACGTTTTGTTGCGTTACCCCAATTTTACTACGGTCTTCTAGGTTTCTCATTAGTACCGTGACTGTCGTGACAATTTTTTGAACAGTTTAAAAATCTGGCACGGCATCCACGGCAACCACGGACCGTCACGTTTGCTCATTCAGTCCCCCACGTTGTCCTTTCAGCGCTTGGCAGTTTATCGTGGAGATATAGATTTGATGTCTGCCGAGAGAAAATGTGAGCTTGTCCCCAGTTGTGCGTGAAGGTTGTGCAACTACCACCTAGGTGTCTGGGTGAGAGGAAATGTGGGATTGTTGATATAACACTCACTCAGTAGACATATAGAGGATATTTCATTTGCTTTGTGAAATATGACGTATAACTCATCTCGTGAGGTGAATATCGTCATGTTTTCACTCGTAGATTCGCCTTTCGTGAAAATAACACGTTTTGCACGTCACTCGATGTCAGACACATTATATTCCACTGGACACATCGTGTATATGCCTCCAAATTTGTTTAATTAGATTAAAACATTATTAATCCAAGTAAATTCGATTAACGAAATCAAAATTCTCCCAACTGTAAACTAAAGACTGTTCACATCTTTGTTAAAATATAGTTCGGTATTTTTTTTCGTAATAATAAATAAAACTCGAGACAACACACATCTTTATCAGTTAGCATCTTTCTAGTTTGTGTCATTGTTTGAATATGATCAGCACTTGTAATGATATCCATCAAACGATCCTTTGGGTCTGAAATGTCAAACGTCGGAGCTGGCGCAGGAATTCATAAGAGCCGCAAACAAACATGGCGGACCGAGAGAAAGGAAAAGCGCGATTGAGAGAAAAATTCAACTATTTACTGTGTCAGTATACGTTAACGACAGGTATTGACCTCTGCCACTGGAGTGAAAGTGTCTTGAACATAAAATGTCAATGGGAACGCTGCCAGCACGTAATTCAAGGGTTTGAACAGAGGTAAACTCGCACGAAACGAGGCGTGGACTCAGTACGACTCAGTGTCAAGCGGGGCATCGGATGCTTGCAAACGGTACAAGAATCTGTATCGAAACGTCGCACTCACGAAATAAAGATTTGGCGTTAGATTAAGCTTAGTCTCTGAAGATATATATACAATTTCTATAATTGTAACAAAGAGGAACCCATTAGAATTAAAAGCTTAGGAGACCAGAAGATATATATAATCTTGATTGCTTCATCTAGGACTTTGGTAATCTACACTTGTGTGTGTGTCTGTGGTGTTTGTGTTGTGTGTTGTGTGTGTGTGTGTGTGTGTGTGTGTGTGTGTGTGTGTGTGTGTGTGTGTGTGTGTGTGTGTGTGTGCGGTGTGTGTGAAAACAATGTGTGTGTGTCAGTGTGTGTGTGTGTGACAGGCTAAGTGTTGCATACGACGCAACACACAGCGAAGGACAGCCACGTACGCCCACTCACTCAGCGATCAGCTGATCAGTGCGTGTTTTCTTCGCTGGTTGTTGGTCATCCGATGTCCAGGCTTGCTGACCAAATATTTTTGGTGAAATGTATGTTCACGTTGAAATGCATGGTGCTGTGTAACATACAAAACTGGACAAAAAAACTATGTTGCGCCATGAAGTAGTTCCGGCAAAGTGATATTTCAAACGGAATCAATATGTTGAATTTCTGTCACTGTCACTTTTATCAATCTCAGAAGTTTCAATCTTGCACATGTATGCATATACTAAACTGGCGTTCAAAATACAATACAAACTGATGCTTTTGTTTTTCCTGAAAACAGCGTAATATTTAGAAAACTGTTTTGATTGCCATTCACAAGTCACAAACATTGTGTACGTGTTGCAATAACACCATATATATCGTACCCAATTGGAACATTGCTAGCAAAGTATTTACGTTGTTTCAATAGTCTCAAAACACCAGGTGTGTACTTTCTTTTGTACATCAGTATATAGTGATTGATATATTGATAGCGATGCCACATTGACACAGCTGATATACTGATTGCAATACAGCTATATGTGCCATATTGCACGTTCACACTGTTGATATACTGATTTATCATCTGATAATGGTTTCCAGAATAGATACCGCTTGTAGAAGATCAAGCGATATCTCCTTGGAGATATCGTTTTGATAAGTTTTGAGCTAATTGCTGATTGGTCGATTTTGTCGGACTACTTTCAACCAGAGACCATATAATAGATCTATTATATGGTCTCTGTTTCAACTCCTTCAGCTGAATACAGACCACCGCAATTAAGTCACATTTGTCAGGTGACAAAGTTTAAATTAATGGATTCGGCCAAGCCACTGTTATTTCCTATGAAGATGACAGAATTGATTGTACACGTTAGCACTACTTTATGACGCAATGGTGTCACTCGTTCCATCTTCCATCACTCATGTTCACTTGTATGTATTCATACGCAAGTCTTCACATGAACTTGTTACAGGTGACGTTTCGATTTTAATTTCTCTTGAACGACAAATAAAACATGGTATTAGATGTTAAATAGAAACTCACCTTCGTGTCTTTGATACCAAATATATCACCACTCCTCGTTGATCAACCCATGGTGATATATTTGATATAAAAAGACACAAAGGTGACATTCTCTATATCCATGACACAGAAGATATACTGGTTGCAATGTCACGTGGACAATGATGATATACTGGGTGTCATGCCACTGTGACATAGAACATATACTAACCTAAAACTATGTTCCTGTGACACAGTTGATATACTGATCGCTATACCTTTATTGCACAGTTGATTTGCTGAATGCTATACCCACATTACACAGTTAATACAGTGACTGCTATACTCATATTATACAGTTGATATACTGCCTATATTTACACATATTACACATTGTTAATATGCTTGATATGCTGATTGGTATACCCATATTATACAGTTGATATACTCACTGCTATACCTATATTACACAGTTGATATGCTTATTGCTATACCCGTATTGGACAGTTGATATACTGATTGCTATACCTATATTGGACAGTTGATATGCTGATTGGTATACCCATATTATACAGTTGATATACTCACTGCTATACCTATATTACACAGTTGATATGCTTATTGCTATACTCGTATTGGACAGTTGCTATACCTATATTGGACAGTTGATATACTGATTGCTATACTTATATTGGACAGTTGATATACTGATTGCTATACCTATATTGGACTGTTGATTTACTGATTGCTATACCTATATTGGACTGTTGATATACTGATTGCTATACCTATATTGGACAGTTGATATACTGATTGCTATACCTGTATTGGTCAGTTGATATACTGGTTGCTATACCTATATTTCACAGTTAATATTCTCATTGGTATACCCATATTACACAGTGGATATACTGATTGCTACCGTTCGCTCGCCGCTATTGACATTTCGTGGAATTGGCCACTGTGACGAAATTGACATTATGTAACTACAATATCTGGTCTCTTGTATATCATTTTCCACTTCAGGCATAAATTCGAGCAACTGCAGGCTATAATGGTGCATGGTTCCAGTCCCAGATTTAAGCTATATTGAAAGCTTGGTCTGTCGGCAGCATTACCGTTCTCATGATCATGTGTACAGAGCAATAATCTCAGACTATTCGAAACTTGTGAGTGAGTGAATGAGTATGGTTTTACGCAGCTTTTAAAATATTCCAGCAACATCACGGAGGGGGACACCAAAAGTGGGCTTCACACATTCTACCCGAGCGTGACGAGCGAATGCTGTAACCTCTATGCTACCCCACCACCGATATATACAGACAGATGTGTTCAACAATTCTTTTAAGTTTCGGTAATTTATATAATCAAAGCGCGTTAACTTGATGCAGAAAGACCAAAACTTATGACTGTCCTGTATACAGTTGGCACGTGGTGTCAGCAGAGATTCTCCCTCACTCATACTGCAGATTTAATGTCAGTGAAGACCAGGGATGGAATTGGTCTTCAGCAGCCCATGATGAGTCGACAGATGGGATCGAGTGGTTAGGCTCTTTGACTTGCTTGGCGTAATTCCTCTTATCCCACATGATGAACTGGTGCTCATGACATCAATCACTAGATTGTCTGGTTTAGTAGGTCATCTACACACTGTCATCACATAGCTGGGAAATTGTTGTGTGCGGTATTAAACAACAGTTAAGTCAATGTTGACATTGTTGTGTGCGGTATCAAACAACAGTTAAGTCAATGTTGACATTGTTGTGTACGGTATTAAACAACTGTTAAGTCAATGTTAACATTGTTGTGTGCGGTATTAAACAACAGTTAAATCAATGTTAACATTGTTGTGTGCGGTATTAAACAACAGTTAAGTCAATGTTAACATTGTTGTGTGCGGTATTAAACAACTGTTAAGTCAATGTTAACACTGTTGTGTGCGGAATTAAACAACAGTTAACTCAATGTCGACATTGTTGTGTGCGGTATTAAATAACAGTTAAGTCAATATTAATATTGTTGTGTGCGATATTAAACAACAGTTAAGTCAATGTTAACACTGTTGCGTGCGGTATTAAACAACAGTTAAGTCAATGTTAACATTGTTGTGTGCGGTATCAATGTTAACATTGTTGTGTGCGGTATTAAACAACTGTTAAGTCTATATTAACTTTGTTGTGTGCGGTATTAAACAACAGCTAAGTCAATCGTAACATTGTTGTGTGCGGTATTAAACAACAGTTAAGTCAATGTTAACATTGTTGTGTGCGGTATTAAACAACAGCTAAGTCAATCGTAACATTGTTGTGTGCGGTATTAAACAACAGTTAAGCCAATGTTAACATTGTTGTGTGCGGTATTAAACAACTGTTAAGTCAATGTTAACATGTTGTGTGCGGTATTAAACAACAGTTAAGTCAATGTTAACATGTTGTGTGCGGTATTAAACAACAGTTAAATCAATGTTAACATTGTTGTGTGCGGTATTAAACAACAGTTAAGTCAATGTTAACATTGTTGTGTGCGGTATTAAACAACAGTTAACTCAATGTTAACATGTTGTGTGCGGTATTAAACAACAGTTAAATCAATGTTAACATTGTTGTGTGCGGTATTAAACAACAGTTAAGTCAATATTAACATTGTTGCGTGCGGTATTAAACAACAGTTAAGTCAATGTTATCATTTTTGTGTGCGTTATTAAACAACAGTTAAGTCAATGTTAACATTGTTGTGTGCGGTATTGAACAACAGTTAAGTCAATATTGACATTGTTGTGTGCGGTATTAAACAACAGTTAAGTCAATGTTAACATTGTTGTGCAGTAAATCGCAGACCTCAGACGGCCTTGAACGCATTTGACCTGACCTTTCCATGGGCGACCTTGACCATCACATCTGCTACTAATGGCCAAAACAATGCATACAGACCATTACCTGCAGAACTGAGCAGGATGCCCGATCACATGGGTGCATGTGGGAACCACATGAGAAGCGGAATTAAGGTTCCCTTGCATCATAAAAAAGTGTGAGAAGTGTTGGTTTCTATTTGGCACAAGCAGCGCTTGCGAACCGTCGAGTCGGTTCCAACGAGTCCACATATTTACATTGTTGTATTAAAACAAATGGCATGGATAACACAGTCGTCTACATTTAAGACGACGCAATTTGCTATGTAGAATTGCTTACATTAGACAGGCCAGGAATCTAATATGTATATATTGTATCAGATAAAGTCTCTCCCTCAGCTGTTT
This sequence comes from Haliotis rubra, assembly GCF_003918875.1. Lineage (NCBI taxonomy): Eukaryota > Metazoa > Mollusca > Gastropoda > Lepetellida > Haliotidae > Haliotis > Haliotis rubra. Next base: position 1,236,123 of record NW_025767024.1, read on the forward strand.
TCCAATTTTACCAAGTTTATAACAAGGCCGGTCCACTAATTTGAGATTTTACGTAACATACCAAGTACGACAGATTTCTAAATCTGATAATGTATAAAGAGAGTGAGTGTGTGAGTGAGTGTGGTTTTACGCCGCTTTTAGCAATGTTCCAGTAATATCACGGCGGGGGACACCAGAAATGGGCTTTGCAAACTGAACCCATGTGGGGAATCAACCCCTGGTCTTTGGCGTGACCACTAGGCTACCTCACCACCCCTGTATGTCGAGAGCATCACATTAAACAACGTACACTACTAAAACAAATGCGAAGATTAATTCCATCAAGTATTCATAATTGCAAATATTAGCAAGTACAAAGAGTCATAAATGAGATATTGAGATCTGGTGACCGAGGTTATTGATTTAGTTTGGAAATGTTTGGTCAGTCTTCCCTTACTTGACTGAGTATTGTTTTCGTGGAGGATGGTAATTTAGTTGGTCTGATAATTCCATGGCTGTAACGCAAAACTGCGAGAGTGCCTCCAACAAGGACTTGTTCCGTTCCCCATGCTCTGACTGCTGGGCTGATGGCCTGTCTCATAACACTCCAGCTTCCAATTCCATCCCCTTCTTTCAAGTAAGGGGCGGTGGGGTTGCCTAGTGGTTAAAGCTTTCGTCACGCCGAAGACCCGGGTTCGATTCCCCACATGGGTGCAATGTGTGAAGCTCATTTCTGGTGTCCACCGCCGAGATCTTGCTGGAATATTGCTAAAAGCGGCGTAAAACCATAGTCACTCACTTCTTCCTAGTAGTTGGCGGCAATACGTCACCCGGAAGCAGACTTCTTCACTTGTGGCTAGAACGCCAGTTCTCCATCACAATAGAGGCCTTTGACGGTTACTGACGCATGATGAGAAGATGAGAAGAAATCTGGACTTGTCGCTAAAATGAAAGCTCTTCATTTCAGTAGAGACCACTGGTGATGGTTGATGCAGGACGTCTCGGGAGAAATCTGGACTTGTCGCTGGAACGCCAGTTCTTCATCACAGGAGAGACTAGAACGCCAGTTCACTGGCGATGGTTGATGCAGGACGTCTCGGGAGAAATCTGGACTTGTCGCTAGAACGCCAGTTCTTCATCACAGTAGAGACCACTGGCGATGGTTGATGCAGGACGTCTCGGGAGAAATCTGGACTTGTCGCTAGAACGCCAGTTCTTCATCACAGGAGAGGCCACTGGCGATGGTTGATGCAGGACCTCTCGGGAGAAATCTGGACTTGTCGCTAGAACGCCAGTTCTTCATCACAGTAGAGACCACTGGCGATGGTTGATGCAAGACGTCTCGGGAGAAATCTGGACTTGTCGCTGGAACGCCAGTTCTTCATCACAGGAGAGGCCACTGGCGATGGTTGATGCAGGACGTCTCGGGAGAAATCTGGACTTGTCGCTAGAACGCCAGTTCTTCATCACAGGAGAGGCCACTGAAGATGATTGATTGAACTTACTATACTCACTTAAAACTGAACATGAGACCCTACATATTACTGAAGGAATGCATACTGCAAGTGCAAGTGAATCGCTTGTAAATCCTGCGTCATGGGATTTTAATGAAGTGTATTGCAAAATAATGTTTGGTAGCGTTTTGGAAGAGATGGAAGCATATTTCCAAAGGACACAAATTTATTAGCGAAAGAAATGTGTTTGAAATACGCCAAAACCCCACCCAGGGCTGGTAACTTCAAAATGGATTTAACCAGACCAAATTTGGTGAATTTACACAGATGAATGGAACATCTAACCTTTTTACCAGACTAGCTGGCTAGCTGTAAATTTAGACCGTCCGTCAGAAATCTAGACCGTCTCGGGCGGTCGGACGGGCCTTATTTCATACACTGGTTTGTAGGGTAAACAACGGTTATAACGAACACATAGAGGTAAATAACTGTTCGAATAAACATACAGATAAACCACACTCCGGCGCAGTGATGACTTAGCATAACATCACTGCCACAGGCTAATTTGCATATCACGTGACCGGACTTTTCTCTTGTTTGTAAACAAACGCGCATATTCATAATTAGAAGAGACTTGCCTTACGCAAGCTTTTCGGCGCTCTCTTCATTTTGTTTTACATTGTTACATATATATTCTTCCACAACTGCAACAGTAAGGTTTATGACTACATATTTAGATATCAAACTGGCTGCATCGTTCGCTTTCCGTCGGCTTCGATGACAGCACGTGGAGCCGTACAACCTATGTAAACAAAGGATCGCTACGCAAATCGAAATAGTGTCACATGTTTTAGGATATTTTCTCAGTGAAACTAAACCATTCTATCAAAGATGTTTAATTAGATGTGTAGACTCGTCAAAAATAAAAGAGTTAAGAAATATGTACATTATATTGAATGGACAGTGCAAGATGTGACGAATCGTCACATCTTTCTGGCCTGTGGCAGAGGTACTATGCTGGCTGGCCGCATGGAACTCTGGGTAGGAGAGTGCAGGTAAACGAGACAATACAAGTAGTTCGGTATATCCGTAAGTGCGTTATAAGCATGTTCGTTATAACCGTAGTGTGTTGTATTTATACCCATCCGTTTCTGTTTTTATATTATTGTGCGTGTGTCACTGTATGTGTGTGTCTCTGTGTGTGTGTCTGTGTGTGTGTGTCACTGTATGTGTGTGTCACTGTATGTGTGTGTCACTCTGTGTGTGTGTATGTGTGTCACTGTATGTGTGTGTCACTGTATGTGTGTGTCACTGTATGTGTGTGTCTCTGTATGTGTGTCTCTGTATGTGTGTGTCACTGTATGTGTGTGTCACTGTATGTGTGTGTCACTGTATGTGTGTGTCACTGTATGTGTGTATGTGTGTGCCACTGTATGTGTGCACTGTATGTGTGTGTCACTGTATGTGTGTGTCACTGTATGTGTGTGTCACTGTATGTGTGTGTCACTGTATGTGTGTGTCACTGTATGTGTGTGTCACTGTATGTGTGTGTCACTGTATGTGTGTGTCACTGTATGTGTGTGTCACTGTATGTGTGTGTCACTGTATGTGTGTGTCACTGTATGTGTGTGTCACTGTATGTGTGTGTCTCTGTATGTGTGTGTCTCTGTATGTGTGTGTCTCTGTATGTGTGTGTCACTGTATGTGTGTGTCACTGTATGTGTGTGCCACTGTATGTGTGTGTCTCTCTCTCACGTTGTGTTTGCATTAACTGACTGACTGACTGAGTTTAGTTTTACGCCGCTTTTAGCAATATTCCAGCAATATCACGGCGGGGACACCAGAAATGGGCTTAACACATTGTGCCCATGTGGGGAATCGAACCCGGGTCTTCGGCGTGACGAGCCAACGCTTTAACCACTAGGCTACCCCACCGCCCCGTGTTTGCATTAAGAGGGGTGGGGTAGCCTAGTAGTTAAAACGTTCGCTAGTCCCGCCAAAGAACCGGGTTCGATTCCCCACAAGGGTGCAATGTCTGAAGTCCATCTCCGGTGTCCCCCGCCGTAATATTGCTGGAATATGGCGTAAACCCATACTCACTCACTAATATGATGATATATGCAATTCAAACCAAACATATTTTCAAGTGTATACTTCCTCCTGCCTTCAGTCCACAAAGACATCTAAATGAAATATCAACAAAACGTTTGATCATGTAATGTGCGGTTTTTAAGAATAGTACAAGACAAATCCTTTTACGACTTTAGCTCGTAGATAACGCAGATTTCCAGATGATGATGCAATGGCGAATATGACCAATTGTGAGTGAGTGAGTGAGTTTAGTTTTACGCCGCACTCAGCAATATTCCAGCTATATGGCGGCGGTCTGTAAATAATCGAGTCTGGACCAGACAGTCCAGTGATCAACAGCATGAGCATCGATCTGCGCAATTGGGAACCGATGACATGTGTCGACCAAGTCAGCGAGCCTGACCACCTGATCCCGTTAGTCGCCTCTTACGACAAGCATGGGTTACTGAAAATCAATATTCTAACCCGGACCATCACGGGTTGACCAGTGGTGAAATGACCAATGCTATCACATCGGATTATAACTACCTTCCAGTTGCCTTCACCAAGACATGAAACATTGAATCTCATTTGTAAGTCTGAAATGCAATGTCCAACAAGAAACAATGATCTAAATGATACATCACTGCTTGGTTTTGACCCTCAGATACCCTCTGGAATCACCATTATCCAGCACTCCTCCGTCTTACATACGATTGCGTAATGGCCACTGGACTGCAGCTGGGATGGCATGTCAGTCTACGATGTACATACGCACTACCGATAATCCTGATGCATGACCAACGTAACGTTGAGGTCTAAAACGTTGGAGTTTTCGTACCCCCAGACACACATGGAGAGATAAGCCAGTGCTGACCTTCCATAGCGTACAGGGGAAATTTACATACTCACTCACTCACTCACTCACTCACTTTCAGCCACTTACCCACTACTCATACACTCACTCATTATCTCATCCTTCGAAATATTCTGTTTTAACAAATACTTTTGAGAAAATCGGAGCACGTATACACCGAGGTTACAGCGTGTTCAAGAACATATTCGTCACATATTTTAAACGAATCATTTCGTTACTGACTGACCATTTTGCAGAAACTGCTGAAAATAAATTAACCTGTTCAGCTGGTGTCCGCCCGGGAAGCCACATTTGAAAAAATCCAATTGCCGCTAAAGCCATATTTCAAGTACAAACCTCGGTGCCGCGAATCGCCGCAAAAGCCACACTGGAGTAAGGGAATCAATACCGTTTTTCCAAATAAGCGTCACCCATTGATCACAATGGATTAAAAGTGTTTTAGTGACTTGTCCTTTGTGTGTTTAGTTAACATATGATGGGCGGCTTAAAAACAGCTATGAAATGGAAAGAGTTAGGCGTCACATATGTATCTGTTTATAAGTATATACAGTCAACTCTCGTTAATCCGACACTTGTGGTTGCAGAGAAATATGTCGGATTAACGGAAATGTCGGATTAATGTATTTACAATAATCAGTTGCTAGATTGGTGTGTCGGAGTCGCAATGCGAGAATGTCGGATTAACGAGAGTAATTATCACTGTTTTAAATGGTTCCCTAATTTTTTTGTCGGATTAACGTGATTGTCGGATTAATGAGTGTCGGATTAACGAGAGCTGACTGTATTTGGGCATTCTTCTAGTTTTGTTATTTCTTTTTAGTTTTTAGCATGACTGTAAACATTAATAACTGATCAGAAAGGGATAAAACATTGAACTGACCCTCCCATAAGTTAAAATGCGTCAAAGAAATAATTGGTTGCATAATCATAAATAATTCGTAAAAGGTGTTTGAGTACCTACGTGAGGCAGGTAGTTTGCGTGATCTGGACTTTTCTCCACAAACAATTCAACTGGATTTCTAGATTTTACACAATGAATATTTCACATTATTTACGGTAACATGGATTAGCTAATAGCGCATTGCCGGGAGAGCCACATTCACACGATCACTCGACCATGCCAATTGCCAGGAGAGCCACATTCACACGACCACTCAACCATGCCAATTGCCGGTTGAGCCACACCATTTTCAACTCTGTTTTTCTCAAATGTGGCTTTCCCGGGGTATAACCGGTTAGCTTCAGTGGAAAGATTAATTGGGAAATATCACTTAAAAATACAAAACAGTGTTACGCCATACAGACATACTTCGTATCCCCGTGGAGTACAGATTTTACTGTCTTTTCTTCCTGACACTATTCAAAAATACCATAATGACATTCTACACAATGGTCCACATGTGATTTTATTGTAATATAATAATTATATCAATTTTTCCATTTCGAAAATGTATTCAGGTTCACTTTGATTTATAATTAGTCTTTTTGAAAGTTCACATTGGTACACTATGTGAAGCCCATTTCTGGTGTCCCCGCCTTCACATTACTTGAGTATTGCTACAAGCGGCGTAAAACAATCCTCACACATCCGTGCGCTCTGTTTGAAGGTTTAATACTCGGCATTAACTTTATTAGTTGGTAAATGGCTGAAATACTGTTGTTATGACTTAAAACTTTCCCTCCCTGACTCTCTATTGACCGCCTCCGTGGTGTAGTGGTTAGAGCGTCCGCCCGGAGAGCGGAAGGTCGTGGGTTCGATCCCCGACCGCGTCATACCAAAAGACGTTAAAATATGGTACTTGTTGGTCCCTGCCTGGCGCTCGGCATTCATGGGTACAACAAGGACTGGTGGGCTAGCATTATAAAACCAGCTTAAGTCTGGGCTAGTACAAGCAGCCGCACATACACATACACACGCATGCACGTCGTCATATGAGCGAAATATTCTAAAGTACGACGTAAAACCCAATTTCACCTCACCTCACTCTCTATGAATTCGATAAAAAGGTTAGCATCACCCAATGTTTACACAGTATCACGCTATGGCTTGTCTTGTTTATAAATTGCGAAACTAAAATACCATAAAATCAGAGATAAAATTGTAGACAAAATATACGTAACAGTTCACACCATGAAATATTTTAAAACTCATCAACAACATTGACACAATGTAACACTTACCTCCATAACTGTACGGGTTACACCGAGAAGAGAGATTTATAACTCCGACACGAGACGACACTTCAACTAACTTGTATGCTGTGGGCGTCAAACGTCACACGTGGTCCTGCCCGGTTGCCTAGGCAACTTGCGACCCACATATCTACACACAGAGACAGCGGTGGAGACCATATGGTATGCGTAACACAAGTCCACTGTTTATATACTCATGGCAATAATGGTTGTCATCCCCTTCAATTTTGTAATTGGAGAGGGTGTGGGGTGGGCGTGTGGGGTTGGGGTGGGAAGGGGGGTGACAACCATTATTGGCGTGAGTATATTAGTGAAGTAGCCAGATGTACCGAGTCACAGGTGAATTCGACTCAAACCGAAACATGAGTCTCATTAACCTGTTCAGACAAAGACCTACTTTTCAGCCGATCCGAATTTTCTCGTGTGAAAGTGAAAAGAGACACCACAAACAACTATGGTCACACTGAATTCCAATTCCTTGTCTCATAAGAAAATGGTATTTACAATTTCATTTTCATTTTAAACCTTAATAACATCGTATTTCTATATTTTATGGCGAGGTGTAGTCAGCATGACCTTAACCAAGACGTGTACAGACTGCCCCTGTTTGATGAGGTCGTAAAAAGATGTACAATTCATCTGGCTCACTGGTTACACCTGTTATGAGTTCTTTGCGCTTATTCAGTGTAGTTCTGTAACGCACAATGTGATTGATATACTATCAAGTCCGTACTAGACCGCCAAACATTTCTAACGGCAGAGCCTCGTTTTGAGATTTCCACGATTTCCAGATTTCCGTTTGTCAGAGCACGCTGTACGACAAAGCACGCTGCACGACGTGTTTGCAAGTATTAGTAGGAGCGTAGTGTTGCAATATACAAGTGGTAAGAAGTATCGAATAATACCGATTAATATTTATGTATCCAGTTCAATGAATTGGTCTCAAAATTCTGGACTGGTTATTGTACTAAGTTGCGCAATAGGACGGAACCCGGTCATCAGGAAACGAGACTGTTGTGTAATCAATGTTTTGACTTGTGGGAGTCAAACAAATGATATAATTATATATTATTATGTCATTGGTGCACATTATTTTCACTCCGTCGTTGGATCATTGTTCGTCATCAGCTCACTGGGATGTCTACATCTGGTGCTCGAGAGAGGAGCTGAAAGATTCACAGATACTCTACCATGTCCTCCTACCGGGTACCCATGCATATGATGGTTAATTCCGTAGTGCTGATCACGTTTGCTAAGGGATCACTTTGCTGCATCGTCCTTCTTGGCCAGAGTGACTGAGTATAGTTTTACGCCGCTTTTAGCAATATCCCAGCAAGATCGGGGCGGGGGACACCAGGAATGGGCTTAACACATTGTACCCATGTGTGAATCGAACTCGGGTCTTCGGCGTGAAGAGCGAACGCTTTAACCATTAGGCTACCCGACCACCCCGGTATACTTACGAATACCGAACTATGTTTTACCAAAGACGTGAACAGTCTTTAGTTTACAGTTTGGAGAATATTTATTTCGTTAATCGGATTTACTTGGATTGATAATGTTTAAATCTAATTAAACAAACTCGACCAGAATGTGTGTAAACCATTCGTGTTTGCACTGTGTGACGTAAAATTTAAACTCACTCACTCACTGTTTTCTACTGACGAGACTGTAAGCACAGTGACACGTCAGTCTGTAGTGACGTAAGTTAGTATCACAATAGTGAGTGAGTTTAGTTTTACGCCGCACTCAGCAATATTCCAGCTATATGGCGGCAGTATCACAATAATTATTAATTCTCAGTTATCAGTAAACTCAATAACACAGAAGGATTAACGCCAATACGGTACGGCCCAGGACGTCCTAGAGAAGACCCGTGAAGATCCGGGTTAGAATTGATCTTCAATAACCGAGGCTTGTCCTAAGAGGCGACTAACGGGGTCGAGTGGTCAGGCTCGCTGACTTGCTGTTGATCACTGGATTGTCTGGTCCAGACTCGATTATTGACAGACCGCCGCCATATAGCTGGAATATAGCGGAGTGCGGCGTAAAACTAAACTCCCTCACTCCTGATCCTCAAAAAACAACCAACCACCCAACCAACGTCCCAGAGACCCCAGAGAATAAATTGAATAGGCATCCTATTCAAATCTAGAACGATCAAAGGAATTTGAGGATTGTTCTGGGAGCCATTGTATTTTTAATATTTTTTCATTACGTAATTCTTTTTCCGGGCCAAATTGGCAGTCTAGGTAAGTCTTACCTCCATCATCTTTCAAAGATCTCGTCCATGTATACTCTAGGAATATGCCGACATTTGACAGACTTCAGCTTGTCATACCCACATGTACACTGAAATACTTTGGTGTTTGAACTTTTGAAGTGACTCCAGTCGCCCTCAGACCAGTCCGTTCACGTGCGAGTTGTTTACGCTTTGGGCACGTTTTATTGGCGCATTCGGAGAATTTGGTATTAATTTAGTGGAGTTTGATTTTGTGAGCTGACCTACTGGTTCTCACTGGCGTCTTCTCGACGAATGTGTTAGGTAAATAAGTAACCTTGATTAATTGATTAGTTGGCTGGTTGGCTAGTTGGCTGGTTGGTTCATTCGTTCGTTCGTTCCTTCCTTCACGCACTCAGTCACTCACTCACCCGCTCGCTCACTCACTCACTCATTCACTTTATTTATATATTCTATTATTCAATTATTTATTCTATTATTATGTACCTTTTCTTTGAACACAAAAACCGCTTATGGCAGTCCTCACAAACTCATTTTCATGTAACTCAAGGACATGGTAGTTCCTGATACCATATATACCATACCATAATACACAGTGCATGAAGGGAATTACTTCAAAGTATCTTTGATACACACTATCGTTGGCGCCAGTATATTAATAGTCTTTATTAACTGATATTTCTGGATTTTTATTCTGGCAAACAAAGGCTTAGAACATAATTCGGGTATTGTGCTTAAAGGCCGCGGTTCAAACCTACACACTGATGGAGTGTGGCCTCCTTGCCTTGTCAAACACAGGCCCTCGTGTCTTTGCGAGGATTAATGATTAAAAAAATGTTGTTTTTGAGATGACCCCCGACTCGAAATACTTCACAGTACAATACATCATAATGTATTATGCTGTGAAGCATTTCGAGTCGGGGGTCATCTCAAATGTTTGTATATATTTTATAAAATCTTTAATCCTCGCAAAGACACGAGGGCCTGTGTTGTCAAAGCCGTCTTTTGATGCAAAGCAATGCAGTATTCGAGTACATTCCATGAAATATCTCAAAATTAACTTACCGGTTATGATGAAATTAAGCTATAGTGTAATGAAGTATGTTATGAAGGTTCACTGCTAAATGTATGTATGCAGACAGCCTACAAAACATACATTTTGACAATATATTTCTCTTTTTGAAAATCCAGATTTGAATTTCCACCTGTATCAGTCAGATGGCCAGAAGAGGTGCATTTCCATAGAAACAAGCCAGTGAGTTGGCTACACGTTTCATTCAGGGTTACACACGCACGCACGCACGCACGCACGCACGCACACACACACACACACACACACACACACCACTCCCTGACCCCATGCTGTGCAGGGTTAGGGCTGTACACTTGTTCGGTGCTGAAATAACCATCGTGAAGATTTTATTTTCAGAAAATACGTAAAATTTGAAATTTCATATATGCTAATCAAATTAATCTCTTTAGTCATCAACATATATTGTGAAAGGGTTGTCAGAACATTTACTCTAAGGCACTATCTATTCTAGGAGTGAATTCCAAGATTGACCTTTGACATCGCCAGACTCTTGCCAGGCACCCATAACGGTTACAGTCCTGTCACTCATGGGCAGATAACTACGGAAGCGTATTAGTGCCATGTCAATTTTTTTTTCATATCCCTATTAACTGGAAATTTCCACTTAGTAACTGGAAATTCCCACGTAATAACTGTAAATTTCCACTTAGTATCTGGAAAGTTCCACTTAGGTTTCTTGAAATTTCCACTTTTAGTATCTGGAAATGTACATATGACAATAAGTAGTTTTCACTTGGTATCCGAAGCTAGAAGAGTAGTCATGGATGAATTCCTTCTACACAGAGGTATACCTACGGCAACACTTGATGTCTTGCAACGAGAAGAGGTGCGTATACATATACTAATCTATTGGAAGCGGTGATGTAATCGGTTGTGTGGCGAGCTCGAATCAAGCCAGAATGATTTAATCCACATTGGCTCAGTCCACCCATTGTATTAGTATTATTATTTAAATTGACACAAAATCTGACTGAAATTTCTTTTGTTTGAGTACCATTTTTTGACTGTTTGTTTTACAGATTGATGCCCCCTGTATTGCGATTATGACAGATGATCAGCTTTCAACGTACATCCCCCAGTATGGGGACCGACTGGCACTACGAGCTTTCCTTAACAGGGAAAAGAAAGGTGCCAAAGCCGAAAAAGCAGGGAATAAACGAAAGCAAAGATTATTTCAGAGACCGAGAAAGCAACTTAAACGAAAAGCAGAATCCGACAGTTCAGAAGACGAAGGCCAAACAGTGAGTTTGCAATTTGGAAACCAGAATGCAACAAAGACATTCAGGCGAATTGGTATTGGATTATCAAAATTTGATGTGAAAAGAAAGGAGTACAAGCAGGTACGGGCCGTCTCTGGTGGAGGGGTGAGAGAAATTGTCATGTCAAAAACATCAACGCGAAATGAAATTCTTCATGAGGCCGTCTCTTTTCTTCCCCAAAGGATATTCTGACAAGTTCGGAGCAGAAAAGGAATCCGAATTCGATGTCTTTGATTACAAACTCGTATCAATGCCATCAGATGTTACCATTCAGCAAGTATTTGATATGTCAAAGCTGTCAAAGGTCAAGTTCTACTTGGGCATGAAACAGAAAGAGAACACTGGTGTAAAATCAGTAGATTCTGCACAACAGACTTCACAAGAGACTGTACTGAAGACATCATCAGTCACTGTTCCTTACCATACTCCAACAACTGAAGAACAGGATGATGAAGACTTGCCAATGCCACCATTCAATACTTCAAGAACAAAATCGGTATCATCCACATCATCAGCAACTGTTGTGTCACTGAAAGATCCACAAAACATTGATGTGCTGGATACCATTGATGATCGAGACATATCTCCTCCTGAAGATGGTACTGCACAAGTATTACTGTCCTTTGATGCAACTTATCGGGATATGTTTCTTCCGGATATTCCAGATACAGCAGACGACCTACATTCCATCAACACACTTATTGAGGAGATAGACAGGCAGCATCCCACCATAGAACATAAAATACGTGTTCACAGAGGTCATGTATTCCAGGAGCTGAAACAGAATTTCAAAGGAAATACATATTACCTCAACAAGGATCTGTTTAGTTTCGAAATGATTCTCCCGAACGGTAAGAGCGAAATTGCTGAGGACAGTGGTGGTGTCGTGCGCGATGCACTGGTAGAATTCTGGTCGTCTTTTTATGATAACTGCTGTTTGGGCAGAGAAATGAAGGTTCCTTTCATCAGACATGACTTTGGTGATTCAGATTGGAAGGCCATTGCAAGCGTCCTTTATCTTGGATGGAAAACATAGCGATACTTCCCCATATATCTGTCAAAAGGCTTCATGTTTTGCTGCCTCTTTGGCGTTGACATCTTCTCAGATACGAAGAATCATCTTGTGACAGAGTATCTGTCATATCTGCCACTCAGTGAAGCAGATACTTTGAAAACAGCCATGGAGGGCAATGTTGATGACCAAATCCAAGAGGACATCATCGACATAATCTCAACACACGATGGACGGGTCATCCCAACTCCTGAAAACCTAACCAAGGTAATAGGAGAGATCGCACACAAGGAGCTCATTCAAGAACCTATGCATGTGAAAGCGTGTTGGTTTGACCAGCTTACCAGTGTTGGCTTTGATCTTGGTGACACTTCATTAGAAAGTCTCTACAACTTGATTCCAAATGTCAGAAAGGTGGTCAAGCTCTTCTCATTTCCAGAAAGTATGTCAGTTTGTCAAACAGCTACTTCCAAATTTCTTATCAAGTTTGTGAAAGAACTTGAATCCGATATGTTGGCAAAGCTACTCAGATTTTGTACCGGTTCTGACCTTCTGCTAGTTGATGCTTCTGGAAAGCAAAAATCCCTCGCTGTGAGATTCAACACATTGACGGGACTAGAGCGTCGACCTGTTGCTCACACCTGTGGATATGTGCTGGAACTATCCGAGCAATACGACAGCTATCTTCAGTTCAGGTCGGAGTTCACTGCAGTGCTGAAGAGTGATAATGGACTTCGTGTAGAAGACACACACGTTTGCACTGGAAATCAGTATGACGTCTTACACTGTGTTTAAGGCTGTTGGATGATACAGAATTGTTACAGTTATACTCAGTTTTGTGTTACAAAAGAAATTCATTTATCAGTTCGTCGAATCATGATGCATATGTGTTATACAAAGATTGTTTCGTTGATGGAAGTTTCTTTGACAATGTTATTACAATATCAAATGATCAAGTTGAGATCATTTGCATTATTCAAGTTCAGTTATATTTTCACTGTTGGCAGCCTGCTTAAAATGTGTTTGAAGAAAAGTTTAAGTAGTTATGTATGTGTCGCTATCCGGTAATTTTGAATGGGGATTCCTATGTTAAATTTTTCGATAAAAAGAGGTACCCCAATTAGCGAGCTCTGCCGCGGCGAGCGACCGTCGCCCACTAATTAAACACCTCGCCGCGTAGGGTAAACACCTGTCCCGGGGAAGCTAGCGAGAAAAGTACACAGACGTCCGATATAGACACGTAGCTAAAAGTATTTTAATGACACCGCTGTTAATTAATTAGACATACACGCGGTCTTATAGTATGAACAGAACAACCAAACTGTAGAACTTGAAACGTAAGGCACCCCAAGTAGCTGAATCGAGTTCTTCTTCGAAGAAAACGAAAAAGCGACCAGCGGTGAGCTGGAAGAACGAACCCGAATGCTCCTCACAAGATACTGATATCGTGATCTGTGATGACGATGATGATGATGATGACGATGTCTACGCGCTGAGTAATCTTACTCAAAAACAGAGAACAGACCTCGACGATGACGCTACCAGCGAAACCGAAAGCGATGTTATCCTGTTAAGCGATGACAGCGACGATGACTACGACGAGTTCGGCAACCCAAACGTGCCCTATGTCACTTTAAAGGACACTATCTCCAGAAAGATTTCAATCAAGATCGATGGAGGTATCATCTACATCCAAAAATATACATTTGCATCATCGAGAAACCTGCGCTTCCCGGAAAAAGTCGCGAGAAAGGTAGATACAACTTAACATGTAACAATATGTGTGTGTGTGTGTGTGAACTTTTCTCTACATTTAATCCGCGCGAGGCACGTGTTAAAGGAACATTGGATCGTGTGTGTGTGTGTGTGTGTGTGTGCGTGCGTGCGTGCGCGCGCACGCATGGGCATGCGTAAGGGGAAAACTTAAGATGTATTAATTATATTGTAGCTTTATTTAACGGTATATGAAATGTCACTATTTTCCTATGTTAAGGACAACTTAAGACGTAACAATTATATATTAACTTTTCTCTCCATTTAATGCGTGTGTGTGTGTGTGTGTGTGTGTGTGTGTGTGTGTGTGTGTGTGTGTGTGTGTGATGCGTGCGTGTAATGCGTGCGTGTGTGTGCACGCGCGGGCATGGGTAGGGGAAAAACTTAAGATGTATTATATATTAGCTTTATTTAACGGTATATGAAACACAAACGCTCGCTTGCAGCAATTTTTCATTTTTATCAGAGCAATTATCTCTTAGGCACGTGTTAAAGAAACATTGGATCGTGTGTGTGTGTGTGCACGTGCGCGCGCGGGCATGCGTAGGGGGAAAACTTGTGTTAATTATATTGTAGCTTTATTTAACGGTATATGAAATGTCACTATTTTCCTATGTTTCTCACGAATATGTGTGTGTGTGTGTGTGTGTGTGTGTGTGTGTGTGTGTGTGTGTGTGTGTGTGTGTGTGTGTGTGTGATGCGTGCGTGTGTGTGCACGCACGGGCATGGGTAGGGGAGAGAACTTAAGATGTATTATATATATATATATATATATATATATATTGCATAGATAAATAAAAACAGAATGCCGTTTTCTCCAACATGTTTCGTTCTTTACTCTTCAGGGAGATTGTAGCGGTTACAGTATGACGTCATTACATATATATTGTGACGTCATAATAGGGACAACATTCTAGAGCGACAAGGTCACAGCTTGCAATGGTTTAACATTGGTTTGTACTTGTCTATGAAGTAGTGTTCTTTTTAAAATTCGTTTTACTTTGTCCGAATTTTGAACTTGATAAAAGGAAATATTGTAAATTTAACATCGTTTCCTTTCGCACAGACATCTAGATGTTCACTCAGTGGGATACATCGGGTTTCAGGACACTTTATTTGTTGTTTGTGGACACGAACCCGGGCTCTTAAATTTTCTGATTGACCAATATACTGTTCATTACAGCCTGTGCATGTTATGACATATATTATGTTTTTGCAAGAGCAGTCAAAATTCTGTTTTACATAGAATTCTCCGTGTCTCGTGAAAGTTACAGAGTGTCCTTCAACAATATGTCGACACGTTCCACAGTTACCTCTGTTGCATCTAGACACAGTAGGATTTGATAAATTCTGTTTCTTTGAAATAAATTTGGCTTTTGTTAAGTATCTTTTAAGATTCTGATTTTGTCTTTTGCTATTTATTATTTTTCTAGATTTCAGCATAGATTTCAGTTTTTCATCTTGTTCTAAGATGCACATATTTGTTTTTATGTTCTGGAACACATTTGGGTTCAATGGATTATAAGTAGATACAAAAGCAATTACTTTTTCCTCATTGGTTTGTTTCATCGTTCCTGTCAAAAGATCGTCTCTATTAAGCTGTAAAGCTTTATATATTCCGTCTTCAACAAGAGATTTTGGATATTCCCGTAATAGTAAAAACGTCCTAAGTTCATTCAGTCTTTGATTGCGGGTGTCTTGGTTTGAAACTATTGTACATATTCTTCGTGCCAGGTTATATGGAAGACTTCTTTTTGGTGTGGCTCGGATGGCAAGATTTGAAGTTTAAATATTGTTTCGTATCTGTAGGTTTGTAGAAGATATCTGTGTCCAATTTCCGCCCCGATTTGATGACCATTGTGTCTAAGAAAGCTGTTTTAGTTTGATCTGCCTCCATAGTGAAAACAAGATTTTCGTCCATGCTATTTAATAGTTCGTAAAATGTATTTAGTTTCTCCTCAGAAAATGGCCAAATTATGAAGCAGTCGTCTAGAAATCTTTTCCAATTTTCCATGAAATAATGGGCAACATCCTCTCCAAGAATTTGACTGATTTTATGCTTGAACTTTTCCTCCAGATATCCTAAGACAAGCGTCGCATAAGTCGGCGCCATTTTGGTTCCCATGGCTGTTCCTTTAATCTGTTTATAGTACTTATCGTCAAAAAAGAAAATATTGTTTTTTTAAGATGAATTCAACGCTTTCCAAAATGAATGACTTTGAAATTCGCTCAGG
The DNA here is from genome assembly GCF_003918875.1 of Haliotis rubra. NCBI lineage: Eukaryota > Metazoa > Mollusca > Gastropoda > Lepetellida > Haliotidae > Haliotis > Haliotis rubra. The sequence continues at coordinate 1,252,309 of NW_025767024.1, forward strand.
AATGTGTTCTTCACAACGGTTTAACCAATAATCCAACGCTTTAATTCCTAGGCTGTGCGGGATATTTGAATACAAATTTTTTACATCAAAAGTTACAAGTTTGCTTGTTTCATTAACGTTTTGTGGTAAAGAGGAAAGGAAATGCATGGTGTCACGAGTAAAACTTTTAACATTTGATGATATTGGTTTTAATAAAATATCAATGAAATTACTTAGTCTATGTGTAGCACACGCTGGGCCTGCAATTATAGGTCGGAGTTTCAAATCTCCCGGGTGTTCCATCTCAACATAGCTGCTTTTAGGATTTTTACATTGTCTTATGATCTCCTTACTTTTATGAATTTTGGGTAAGCCATAGAAATTGCTCGATTTGCAGTCAAAATGTGTTATATAATTTAATTCCTTTGATGTCAGCTCTTCTGAGTACTGACTGGTTAGGTTCTTTAATTTCCGAAGTACACTGTCTGACTCTTTTTCACTGCACGGGACATAAGTACCTTCGTCCAGGAGTAAGTCCATTGCCATGTGTTTGTAGTTCGTTGAATCCATTATCACTGTTGCTCCGCCTTTGTCAGCTTCTTTTATTATGATGTTCGGATCATTGGCCAAAGAGTTTAAAGAATCTCTCTGTTTGCTGGTTATATTCGAGTGTTTCTTGCTTGCGTTAGGAATTATTGGATAACTGTTTATTTGATCCACAAAAGTATCCAAATGTTTGTTTTGTCCCTTTTTGGCGCACCAAAAACTTTTATTTCTAACTAGGGATTCCTCCCCATTTTCACACTCGAAAAGTATTCCTGATTTCGGAGTTTTCTGCAGAATTCAGTTAAGTCTTCTTTCACTTCATTGCAGTTACTTGATTTTGGGGTAGGTGTAAATTTGAGTCCCTTATTCAATATTGCAATTTCATCTTCTGTTAAAGGGCGCCTGGACAAGTTAAATATCTTTATGTCTACTGTCTTTGGTTTTTCATTTTCCTTCTTTTCTTCACATTCCAAATGTTGAATAAAAAAGGATTTTCAGAGTTGTAGTATCTGTGGCTTTGTGAGGGGAATACATCAGTTTTACCTTGATTTCGCGGCACTGGATTTTGATTTGTGTATTCCTCCTGGTGTGTTTTCTGCTGGTATGGAACTCCAGACTGGAAGTGATCATTACTGTGATTTGTCATTATCCTTCCATTCTTGGTCTTGCTTCCGATAAATGTAACTGATCTGGATTTCGAATTGTGGTGGACTGACTCACGAAGTGTGGATTTTCCTTCTTGTTTGTTTAATTTAGATTTCAGCCACGGATTATCATTGTAGATTTTGGAAGAAAATTCTTGTTCGTACTTCTTCAGCCATGAGAGGTTTTTATCCCATCTGTTATAAGAATTGATTTCTTCTTTCTCACATTGTTGCTGCCATTGTTTGAATAATGTGTCGGCTGTTGTGCCCTGTGTAGTTTTGTTGATTTCTTCTTTCATCATTCTATCTATGTCAGCAACTCTTTCCTGTTGGCTAGCCGATCTCATCTTCATTAGTTCTATCTCCGTTTGCATGTAGGTGAATGCTTGCATCTCTCTCTTTCTCCTTTGTTCTGCAGGTTCGCCAGGAATCTCCTTTATTTTGAATTTTTCTGGTATGATTTTAGTATCATTGTCCAACCACTGTATGAGTATATCAGCATAATTGTTGTTCCTGAGGCCTTGCCAGAAGAGTTTTCTTCTTTGCGTCAGTCGCCCATTCCATGCTTGTTGTATGGAATTCTTAATAGCTATTAGCGGTTCCTTGCACGATTGAGATGTACACGGAGTCTCCTTTTGCATCACAGATGTAACAGATGAGGAATCGGTGATAACAATTGTCTCCAGTTTTCCGTTAATACTGGTTACTGTTTCACACAAAACATTTTTCAAGGTATCAAAGTTGCTATTAATGGTATTCAACAATTTACCTTCAGAGTGTTGTTTTTCAAGGAGTAGATCCGTAATTCCATCCAGTCTTTCTGATATGTGAGTTAATAGTCCACACATGCTATTGAACAAAGTCAAAGTTTGTTCTTCAAATAATTTGTCCCCTTTGCTTCTTGCTGTCGGCATTATGTTCTCTTGATACACCGTAGATATGCACGCACAAAATGTCCAAAGTAGTACAGGTGTTCAGTCATAAATATTGCATAGATAAATAAAAACAGAATGCCGTTTTCTCCAACATGTTTCGTTCTTTACTCTCCTATTATGACGTCACAATATATATGTAATGACGTCATACTGTAACCGCTACAATCTCCTGAAGAGTAAAGAACGAAACATGTTGGAGAAAACGGCATTCTGTTTTTATTTATCTATGCAATATTTATGACTGAACACCTGTACTACTTTGGACATTTTGTGCGTATATATATATATATATATATTAGCTTATTTAACGGTATATGAAACACAAACGCTCGCTCGCAGCAATTGTTCATTTCCCTCAGAGCAATTATCTCTTAGGCACGTGTTAAAGGAACATTGGATGATTGCACAATTTTTTTTTTATTTTTTTTTTTTTTTTTTAATTATTATGTTTCTTTATTTACAGCTGTTTGAGAAGATCGGGGAAATCAAACCCACGTACAGCGTGGTAGTGAAGCGACACAAATCAGATCACGACGTGAGAGAGGCGGCTCAACTGCTCGTGTCCAGGAAACCGTTCTACCGTTGTTGAACAAGAGAAAGGTTCACGACCTAATGAATCTCTATCGGTCCGTGTTGCGCGATGGAATGTCGAGATCGATTGTCAATACCGGTTTCAGAAGTAGAAATAATACCATGTATACATATCAGCAAAGGCGCTCGGGACTGTCGTATTTCTACGCGAAACGAATGGTGATGTCTGACGGAGTGACGACTCGACCGTTATGTTTGACTTTGAAACCCGTTTCCAGATAATGTTGATCTGTAATCTCACGTGTTGGTCTGGTCAGAAATGTGGATTCATATATATTTATACATATATCCTTGGTGTTGGTGTATATCTATATATCTATATAAATAAAATACAACTATTATGTACTTTTGTGTTTATGAGTTTTATTTTATCTATCTATACGTCTTAACTACGGATACATGGATACCTCAAACAGAATATGTATACCACTATGTACATATACAAATAGAGAAGTAACGCCACGATTTCACATCGTCCTGTTTACAAACACTATTCGTACAGTGGATTCGTGATACTTGATATTGTTCATTAGTAGTATACAATCAATGGAAAGAGAAGTATACACGTCTTAAATACGGATACATAGTTAGGTCAAACAGAATATATAGTAAGTTATGTACACCACTCATATACACAAATAGAGAAGTAGCGCTACGATTGTACACGGAGCTATTTACAAACTGTATTAGCACAGTCGATTCGTGATACATGCGAGGATAGTCACTGATAAAATGTATCCGTTCGGCTCGTGGTGTAGTATTCCTTCAATATCGTATCCAGTGTTGATGACCAACGCTATTGGGGTAGCTGGTGCTATGAGTCTTCATTCTTTTCGCTTTTGGGTGGTAATACATAGTCGATTGAAATGCGGGAGTTTGCGTTTTTCCCAGTTTGCTGTTGTTCCGTTGTAGTCTCGTCGTAATGACTTGATGGCGTTGAGTTGTCATTGTCATCCACTCGTACGTTGTTATCTTTCGCTCTTTCCTCATGCAGATGGACGCATCGCTCGTTGAGCGCTCGTTCATATTTCTCCTTCGGGATCAGAACCATCTCCTGTGCCATAGTGCCCGTCTTGTTCTGATGCGTCGTCTTCGAGTGCAGATTCGGATCTAAGCTTCAATAGACTAATTATTAATGGCAACAAATGTCTGATTTGTAACAGGAGGCGTTTGGTGGTAGAGCGTCCTATTCTCCTGTCGGCGATCTTTCTCAACTGACTTTTCTTGCGTCTGAGCTTCTCCTTAAGATAGGGCGGAATTGGGATGTTTCCGCATAAGATGTTTACACACACTTCGCTCAGTACGTCCATTTGCTCATTGGTCATCAGGTTCAGTATCGACTTCCGCTGTCTGTCCGTCGGCGCATCTTTGATAAAATGCAGAAACGCGCTCGCCGATGATAACGGATGGGACATGGTGATTATCAGGACGCTTCGTATACCGTCAACACCTCACCCGGGAATATGTTGGTTCTGAGCTGGTAGCGCGGGTCGCCTCTCGGTGACAGATCTATGATCAAATACCCAAACGGTTTACTCGTTGCCTTTTCATACGCATCCAGAAAAAAACTTCACCTTCCCGGGTAGGATCTGTCGTCCAATCGTTGATATTTGAGAGGTATCGCGTCTATTTTTAAATAGTACGATGTAATGAGAATTTAAAGATATGGTCCTGGCGTACTTTCCATACGCGACGGAGGGGAAGAGTGTTTGGCTGAGAAGACACACCGTTATGTCTTTATGGTGCCCGAGAGTCGTATAGACTTTACACATTGTCGGGTCACGTGATGCTTGGTCGATCAGATCGTCGGCTATCATTAGTTTGTGTTCAGTAGAATTCGCCCATTCATTTACACTCTCTTCGCATGGTAATCCTTTGTGGAATTCTAAGAGCGGATGATGTGCATTTTCTCGGGCATTTCTTTCCAATGAGTCGTAGATATCTTGCCACACGGAATAACAATAGAGTATTTTCGTTACTTTTCTTTCGAACATGGCGTCAACATTTTCTATCAATCTCTTGGTGAAGGTTGACTTCCCCGCTTGCGTAGCACCGCTAATGAAAATAGTGGTCGGGGCGAGTAGAGGTAAGGTCGTCGACGTCACTTCAACGTCATCATCTGTATTACCGCGTACGACGCCTCTGTCTCGCGCGGTACTCGTCATATCGTCGTTGCTGCACACGGTTTAATGGTAGACACAGTAGTGAGACAATACAGCTAATGCCTCGGTATATATCGGTATACATAACATTCCTTCTGTCTGTTCATTCTCTCTATCGCACTATGACATTCCTGGTTTTATCGACCTGAAATCCACCCCCGAATTCCGCGTACACGATACACGTGACCGTTTCCGGAAGAGCAGTCGCGAATTGAGCTTCCAGGCGGAGGTTGCCTTGTTTTTGTAGATTTAGATAGGATTGTTCGTGGCTTCGTCCGAAGACGGGTTCCAATGGGAAGACGTATAGGGCGTATCCCCCGTCGAAATCCGTCCTATCTAGATAGACGCTGCTTTGTGAATCGATACCTCCTCCGTCAGCCGTCCAACACCCGTTGAACCGGAAGAGATTAGCGAATGCCATCATCATGTTTTGACCTCGCGTTTTGTCGAATTGAAGTTTCATAGGTCCCGATTCTCCGACGTTTCGACCGTCGCAGTAGAGCGCTATCTGAGATAGATCGTAGTGTATACTTCTCTTTTCCATTGATTGTATACTACTAATGAACAATATCAAGTATCACGAATCCACTGTACGAATAGTGTTTGTAAATAGGACGATGTGAAATCGTGGCGTTACTTCTCTATTTGTATATGTACATAGTGGTATACATATTCTGTTTGAGGTATCCATGTATCCGTAGTTAAGACGTATAGATAGATAAAATAAAACTCATAAACACAAAAGTACATAATAGTTGTATTTTATTTATATAGATATATAGATATACACCAACACCAAGGATATATGTATAAATATATATGAATCCACATTTCTGACCAGACCAACACGTGAGATTACAGATCAACATTATCTGGAAACGGGTTTCAAAGTCAAACATAACGGTCGAGTCGTCACTCCGTCAGACATCACCATTCGTTTCGCGTAGAAATACGACAGTCCCGAGCGCCTTTGCTGATATGTATACATGGTATTATTTCTACTTCTGAAACCGGTATTGACAATCGATCTCGACATTCCATCGCGCAACACGGACCGATAGAGATTCATTAGGTCGTGAACCTTTCTCTTGTTCAACAACGGTAGAACGGTTTCCTGGACACGAGCAGTTGAGCCGCCTCTCTCACGTCGTGATCTGATTTGTGTCGCTTCACTACCACGCTGTACGTGGGTTTGATTTCCCCGATCTTCTCAAACAGCTGTAAATAAAGAAACATAATAATTAAAAAAAATAAATAAATAAAAATATTTGTGCAATCATCCAATGTTCCTTTAACACGTGCCTAAGAGATAATTGCTCTGATAGAAATGAACAATTGCTGCGAGCGAGCGTTTGTGTTTCATATACCGTTAAATAAGCTAATATATATATATATATATATATATATATAATACATCTTAAGTTCTCCCCTTACCCACGCACGCACGTGCACACACACACACACACACACACACACACACACACACACACACACACACACACACACACACACACACACACACACACACACACACACACACACACACACACACACACACACACACATTAAATGGAGAGAAAAGTTAATATATAATTGTTACGTCCTTACCCTTTCTCGCAACATTTTCCGGGAAGCCCGGGTTTCTCGAGCGTTTGTGACTATAACCGCAAAACTATTGTCTCTCTAATGTTCACGCCAACCACGCTCTCCCCGCACGCACGCACGCGCACACACACACACACACACACACATTCGTGCGAAACATAGGAAAATAGTGACATTTCATATACCGTTAAATAAAGCTACAATATAATTAACACATCTTAAGTTTTCCCCTACGCGCATGCCACGCGCGCACGTGCACACACACACACACAATGCGCGCACACACACACACACACACACACACACACACACGCACACACACGATCCAATGTTTCTTTAACACGTGCCTAAGAGATAATTGCTCTGATAAAAATGAAAAATTGCTGCAAGCGAGCGTTTGTGTTTCATATACCGTTAAATAAAGCTAATATATAATACATCTTAAGTTTTTCCCCTACCCATGCCCGCGCGTGCACACACACGCACGCATTACACGCACGCACTCACACACACGCACGCGCACACACACACACACACACACACACACACACACACACGCATTAAATGGAGAGAAAAGTTAATATATAATTGTTACGTCTTAAGTTGTCCTTAACATAGGAAAATAGTGACATTTCATATACCGTTAAAGGTCACATGCAACGTAAAACACAACTTTGCAGATTCTGATACCTTTTGGTATGGACTTACCGAAACAAATCGTCAAAAATGCAAATTCAACTTATAAAGTTGAAAAATAACGCGATGAAAAAAAACGCGCGAAATCGGAGTTCAAACGTTTCACTAATTTTCCCCAGACTTTTCTGGGGAAAACGGGTTTCAACAGCTGGGCTGCGCTCATAGCACGTGCGCAGTGAAATAGGTTCGCGCAGCTTGGAAGCGGGTTGTCCGGTGAATACTCGGTGAAGGCTTTGGTGTGAGCTGTTTTTCTAATGTTTTGTTGATATCTCACAGGCGCGAGCTTTTTATATGTTATGACAGTAAATTAACTGTTTATATAATTTCACCACACGTTCTTCTTACCGAGTCACTTTCTCAGTTCGATACTTAAAAGCAATGTCATTATTTAGCGTTGACAGAATTTCTAACTGTGATATAGATATGTCGTTGTCACAGACAAAACTCAATGTCTTGTTTTATTGACACCTGTGTGTCTGCCTGCCTGTCTGCTAATGACGATATTCAATACACAGCTACTATCACTGACCACATGCAATTTGAACTTAACACCAATCAGGCTATACACCATAAACAAAATGCATTGATTTATGGCCCGAGTTCGGTCTCTGTCACATTATGTAATTACACAGACAGGCAGGTGTGATAGTTTAACACATGACATGTTATGATGTCTGTTGATTGCAAAATGTTATACACAAAAAATGAGCATGTATTTACAAAACCCAACATCTCTACATATACACACACAATAAGCCGTGAGGGCATCTGCAAATGAACCAGCCGTTACACTTGAGTGCACACCCACCCGCTCTGACTGGGTTCGGTATCCCGGCTGCTTCGTTTCTTGGGAAGTAAACCGAAGTACACAATATTGCACTTTTGATTTGCGATTGTACGCTTATAATTTTGTTTATATGTTTTTTCATAACCAGCAATGTATATTATATGTCATGAATAAGTGATAATTGTGTTTTAATTATGTTTGATTTTTTGGTTGCATGTGACCTTTAAATAAAGCTACAATATAATTAATACATCTTAAGTTTTCCCCTTACGCATGCCCATGCGCGCGCGCACGCACGCACGCACGCACACACACACACACACACACACACACGATCCAATGTTCCTTTAACACGTGCCTCGCGCGGATTAAATGTAGAGAAAAGTTCACACACACACACACATATTGTTACATGTTAAGTTGTATCTACCTTTCTCGCGACTTTTTCCGGGAAGCGCAGGTTTCTCGATGATGCAAATGTATATTTTTGGATGTAGATGATACCTCCATCGATCTTGATTGAAATCTTTCTGGAGATAGTGTCCTTTAAAGTGACATAGGGCACGTTTGGGTTGCCGAACTCGTCGTAGTCATCGTCGCTGTCATCGCTTGACAGGATAACATCGCTTTCGGTTTCGCTGGTAGCGTCATCGTCGAGGTCTGTTCTCTGTGTTTTGAGTAAGATTACTCAGCGCGTAGACATCGTCATCATCATCATCATCGTCATCATCAGATCACGATATCAGTATCTTGTGAGGAGCATTCGGGTTCGTTCTTCCAGCTCACCGCTGGTCGCTTTTCGTTTTCTTCGAAGAAGAACTCGATTCAGCTACTTGGGGTGCCTTACGTTTCAAGTTCTACAGTTTGGTTGTTCTGTTCATACTATAAGACCGCGTGTATGTCTAATTAATTAACAGCGGTGTCATTAAAATACTTTTAGCTACGTGTCTATATCGGACGTCTGTGTCCTTTTCTCGCTAGCTTCCCGGGACAGGTGTTTACCCTACGCGGCGAGGTGTTTAATTAGTGGGCGACGGTCGCTCGCCGCGGCAGAGCTCGCTAATTGGGGTACCTCTTTTTATCGAAAAATTTAACATAGGAATCCCCATTCAAAATTACCGGATAGCGACACATACATAACTACTAGTGTATGGTCACTGTGCCTACAAGTGTGAACTTTGAAAGAGGTTTTTGAATATGTTACTTCAAAACATGATTGTTTTCTTACATCGAGAACAAATGATTATGTGTTGTGTTCTTTGAACAAATACTTAATCTTTTCACGTGAGTGTAATTAAGACTCAAATTTATTAGGAAATAAATATATTTTTGTTCTTTATGATGTTATCACTCTGATTTGGTCAACATGGTCAGCAAAAATTAACCATGCATGTTATGAAAGCAACTATAATTACACAACCAGTGTCTATAGGTTCTCTAAGTGGGTTTGATGTATTTCATATTTGAATTTAAGTTCAGTTACAATTTGAAAAACATCAGTTGCGCAATTTGGTGTGATCAATTTATAACAAACTAGTCCTTTCACAGACTGGCAACTGTACTGAAATTAACATCCCTATTGACACTGACATCTACTCTGACAATAACATCCACACTGACACTTCCTCCTGAGAGGGTACGTAAACTTTAATGGTCAATTTCGCTCTACCGAACTTTAATCGTAGCATATTCGTTGTTTTAAATTATGGCTAAACTTTCCAACATACGCCAGCGGCTGAAGGGATGGTGTAAATCCAACTAGGGTCCATACAGGTAGCAAAAGCAATGTAAGTCCCCATGGTCCCTGGTATGGCGATCTACCTTCAGTTGTTGGCGATCTATAGCCCATTTTTATACTGTATTGTCCTAATATAAAATCCAATTTTAGACAGAGATGCTAGTTTTATTTCTTGATACTGTGATATTTTAGTTGGTTTTACTGTCCTTCGATGACAGGTTTTTATAATTTACATGTATTTATGGTGAATTCGAAACTTGTTTTAGTCACGATATGGCTGAAATATTGCCGATGTGACTCTCACTCACTCACTCACTCACTCACCACACTGACACTAACATCCACACTGACACTAACATCCACACTAACAATAACATCCACACTGACAATAACATCCACACTGACAATAACATCCACACTAACAATAACATCCACACTGACAATAACATCCACACTGACACTAATATCCACACTGACAATAACATCCACACTGACAATAACATCCACACTGACAATAACATCCAAACATCCACACTGACACTAACATCCACACTGACAATAACATCCACACTGACAATAACATCCACACTGACAATAACATCCACACTGACAATAACATCCACACTGACAATAACATCCACACTGACAATAACATCCACTGACAATAACATCTGACTGACAATAACATCCACACTGACAATAACATCCACACTAACAATAACATCCACACTGACAATAACATCCACACTAACAATAACATCCACACTGACAATAACATCCACACTGACAATAACATCCACACTGACAATAACATCCACACTGACAATAACATCCACACTGACAATAACATCCACACTGACAATAACATCCACACTGACAATAACATCCACACTGACAATAACATCCACACTGACAATAACATCCACACTGACAATAACATCCACACTGACAATAACATCCACACTGACAATAACATCCACACTAACAATAACATCCAATAACATCAACACTAACAATAACATCCACACTGACAATAACATCCACACTGACAATAACATCCACACTGACAATAACATCCACACTAACAATAACATCCACACTGACAATAACATCCACACTGACAATAACATCCACACTGACAATAACATCCACACTGACAATAACATCCACACTGACAATAACATCCACACTGACAATAACATCCACACTGACAATAACATCCACACTGACAATAACATCCACACTGACAATAATCCACACTGACAACATCCACACTGACAATAACATCCACACTGACAATAACATCCACACTAACAATAACATCCACACTGACAATAACATCCACACTGACAATAACATCCACACTGACAATAACATCCACACTGACAATAACATCCACACTGAACAATAACATAACATCCACACTGACAATAACATCCACACTGACAATAACATCCACACTGACAATAACATCCACACTGACAATAACATCCACACTGACAATAACATCCACACTGACACAATAACATCCACACTGACAATAACATCCACATCCACACTGACAATAACATCCACACTGACAATAACATCCACACTGACAAATAACATCCACACTGACAATAACATCCACACTGACAATAACATCCACACTGACAATAACATCCACACTAACACAATAACATCCACACTAACAATAACATCCACACTGACAATAACATCCACACTGACAATAACATCCACACTGACAATAACATCCACACTGACACTAACATAACATCCACACTGACAATAACATCCACACTGACAATAACATCCACACTGACAATAACATCCACACTCCACAATAACATCCACACTGACAATAACATCCACACTGACAATAACATCCACACTGACAATAACATCCACACTGACAATAACATCCACACTGATATCCATCCACACTGACACTAACATCCACACTGACACTAACATCCACACTGACAATAACATCCACACTGACAATAACATCCACACTGACAATAACATCCATACTTACAATAACATCCACACTGACAATAACATCCACACTGACACTAATATCCAAACTGACACTAACATCCACACTGACAATAACATCCACACTGACAATAACACCACACTGACAATAACATCCACTAACACTGACAGCTAACATCCACACTAGACATTGGACATCCACACTGACAATAACATCCACAGCTGACAATAACATCCACACTGACAATAACATCCAACCCTAACATACTACGTCAGCTGTTGACGCACATCTCTATATTTTGATCTTTATATAGTTGTTCCAATACTGCTGTTGGTTCTATTTATACCATTTAAGTGGAACTTTCCAGTTACTAAGTGGAAATTGCAAGAAACCTAAGTGGGAATTTCCACATACTAAGTAGAATTTTCCAGTTATAAAGTAGACATTTTCCAGTTATAAAGTAGACATTTCCAGTTATTAAGTAGAAATTTCCAGTTACTATGTGGAAATTTCCAATTAGTAAGTGGAAATTTCCAGTTAATAGGGATATAGAAAAAAAATGACATGGCCCTAATAGGCTTCCGTAGATAACATCTACACTGCTGAGCATATCCCCATATAACTATACATTTCTCCACGGAATGGAAAATGTCGGAAAACGTTCCTCGCCGGTATAATCACGGGCTCCTTCAATGATTTTACGACCGCTTCTTGTTATCTGTCGCGTCTACACCCATTCAAACGAACCTTTGTCTGTCCTTTCATTGGAAAGATACAAAGTGTTTTGACCATTATCTGCAAGCGGAACTTACATACTCCATACATATATGGTTATTATCACCTGTTTCACAGTACTTCTCCTCAGTACTCCTCCTTTTGACTGGTCTGCTGAAACCAGAGACCATATAATAGATTATTTATATGGTCTCTGCTGAAATCTATTATATGGTCTCTGCTGAAACACAGAACAAAGCATTCCCGCATCCAGAGATTGGACTGACTGACTGACTGACTGAGTATAGTTTTACGCCGCTTTTAGCAATATTCCAGCAACATCACGGCGGGGGACACCAGAAATGGGCTTCACACATTGTACCCATGTGGGGATTCGAACCCGGGTCTTCGGCGTGACGAGCCAACGCTTTAACCACTAGGCTACCCCACCGCCCCCCAGAGATTGGAAGGACACGGTGGACTAGTGGGTATGATTTAAGCACAGGAACCCGTTATCGCTATGTAGGTTAAACATAGACCATAGATCTACACGCACGTCATATATATATTATTCGCACGTCATATATTATATTATATATATAACGTGCGTGTAGATCTATGGTCTATGTTGAACCTACATAGCGATAACGGGTTCCTGTGGATTTAAGGCCGCTTTTGCCAATATTCCACTCACATTGATTGACCGATTGTTGTGATGTTGAAATAAACTTGACTTGAAATGCATTACCTCGTAGAGTTACCGTGTACACGATCCATTTCAAGACGGTGGCGACGCAATGAACCCTGCTGTACCGGATCCTGCCGTCTATAAACCTTCGGATTAACACACACTGTGGGCACAGAACAGTGTACGCTTGAACATTGAGAAACTAAAATAATTACAAACGTTATTAAAGTTTACTAAGCTGAGTGAGTGAGTTTAGTTTTACGCCGCACTCAGCAATATTCCAGCTATATGGCGTCGGTCTGTAAATAATCGAGTCTGGACCAGACAATCCAGTTATCAACAGCATGAACATCGATCTACGAAATTGGGATACGATGACATTTGTCAGTCAAGTCAGCGAAGGAACGTTATGATAACAACTTTTTAATTTCGATACAGATGCTTGTGTCAGTATAAGAATCTGTATCGAAACGTTGGTTTTACGCCGCTTTTAGCAATATTCCAGCAACATCACGGCGGGGGACACCAGAAATGGGCTTCACACATTGTGCCCATGTGGAGAATCATTAGACTACCCCCGCCGCCTTGAAAAGGTGTTGAAACCCACCCTCAAGGTCACAGCAAATGTAGCTCTGTGTTCATGTTTTTGTGTGTTTGCGACAATATATGTACGCGCGAGTGTGTGCTAGCCCACTGGGATACCACGCCATAGTTTGAGCCCCGTGAATACAAATACAAAACAGTGCTACGCCATACAGCCATACTTCGTATCCCCGTGGAGTACAGATTTTACTGTCTTTGCTTCCTGACACTATTCAAAAATACCATAATGACATTCTACACAATAGTGTGATTTTATTGTAATGTAATAATTTTATCACTTTTTTCCATTTCGAAAATGTATTCAGGTTCATTTTGATTTATAATTAGTCTTTTTGAAAGTTCACATACGTACAATATGTGAAGCCCATTTCTGGTGTCCCCCGCCTTCACATTGCTTGAGTATTGCTACAAGCGGCGTAAAACAAAGCTCACACATCCGTGCACTCTTTTTTGAAGGTTTACTATTCGGCATTAGGTGAGGTGAAATTGGGTTTAACGTCGTGCTTGAGAATATTTCGCTCATATGACGACGTGCATGCGTGTGTATGTGTATGTGCAGCTGCTGGTACTAGCCCAGACTTAAGCTGGTTTTATAGTGCTAGCCCACTGAGATACCATGCCGCAGTGAAGCATGAATACCCCACTCAGACACATTATACCGACTCCGAGGCGACCAGTCCTTGTTGTACTTATTATTGCCGAGCGCCAGGCAGGGACCAACAAGTACCATATTTTAACGTCTTTTGATATGACGAGGTCGGGGATCGAACCCGCGACCTTCCACTCTCCGGGCGGACGCTCTAACCACTACACCACGGAGGCGGTCGAACCTTCAGTAACCCATGCTTGTCGTAAGAGGCGACGAACGGGATCGGGTGATCAGGCTTGCTGGCTTGGTTGACACATGTCATCGGTTCCCAATTCCGCAGATCGATGCTCATGATGTTGATTACTGGATTGTCTGTTCCAGACGCGATTATTTACAGACCGCCGACATATAGCTGGAATATTGCTGAGTGCAGCGTAAAACTAAACTCACTCACTCACTCATACACAGCATTCTTTGTCCGAACCGACCAGTTCTGGCTGTAACCACTTAAAGGCAGGGTAACAAGGAGTACCATCAGTTAGTGTTTTTAATATTAAGACAGGCCCGGGCTCGAACCATCGATATTCAAGTTCTCCGGGAAGACGCTTTATCCACGAGACCAAGGAGGTGGTCAGTCACATTTCGGCAGGGGACATAAACAACATCTTTGTCGAGCCGTCAAATACACAGTACATCCAGGGGGTCAAGTCGTGCTGTGCGGAGTTATCTCCCTTGGACACATCGTAAATCTGGGTGCGCCTCTCGTCACGATTATGTTTCTGCTTTTGTCAGAACCATTCCCTTGCTCGTGGATGTAAAACAAGTTGAAGAAGTCTTTAACTGGCACCACTTCAGTCTATTCTCCAAAACTTTACTGACATTAAAATACTGTTAAAGCCGACGTTAGACCCAAGTTATCGCTTATATATTATATTCATTTTTGGGGTGGTGGGGTAGCCTAGTGGTTAAAGCGTTCGCTCGTCACGCCGAAGACCCGGGTTCGATTCCCCATATGTGTATAATGTGTGAAGCCCATTTCTGGTGTCTCCCCGCCGTGAATTGCTGAAAACGATACTCACTCACTCACCTTATTTTCATAGGAATACTGGTAGAATGTTCTTATCATAGTTTATGAACATAATGTTCAACATATGTTCTGTGCAATATGTTAATTTCAGCGTCAGTTCGCCTTGCATGTTCACTGAGTCTACGAAGAGTTGTCCCCCTTAGGCAGGTTAGATGCCTGTGTTCGAATCCAGGTTCCCACTAATGATGCCTCAAGGCTTATGTGCAATCAAAGGCCTGAAGTATGTAATTTTCACAACAAATCATTGAAATGTTAACATCAGATAATTCCTGGAAATTGCACCACAGTGCTATAATTGTGTTTGTTTGTTTGTTTGTTGTTTGTTTGTTTGTTTGTTTGTTTAACACCTCAATCAGCAATGTTTCTGTTATATGGCGGCGGGGAGCAAATGATCAAGTCTGGACCAGACAATCCAGTGATCAACATCATGAACATTGATCTACGCAATTGGAATTCAATAACATGTGTCAACCCGTTCAGCGAGCCTGAACACCCGATCCCGTTAGTCGCCCTTACGACAAGCATGAGCTACTCAAACCTTGCCCGCATCTTCACTGGTATGGTCAGCAATGTCTCGTTCAAATTGTATCCATGTGGAGAATCGTCATTTATTCAATTAAATCTGTGTAGTGTAGGGCTCCGCTCAAAATGTCCTACCATTAGGTAGAAAAGCATTGCCATTGATTTTAGTAGTAACATTTCCCCGTGTGGCGAACAACTCATACAGAGTTACCTCCCTTAGACTATCAAGTTGACATTGAGCCGCGCAGCGGTCTGCCATCAATACGCCCCTCACAATTTATCATGTACACCGTTCGCTAGGACGCAACCTGAGAGCAGGAGGATTCTCATCATAGGTTTCTTCAGGTTTTCTTGAGCTTTCTGAGCATTAGTATAGATCAATGGTGTATGCGTTCACTGCTAATCAGGATCAGGTTTAGTTGGTTTAAGTTTGGAGAACGGCGTAAATGTCATCGATGGAAATTTTAACCGATTTTAAAAATATATATATTTACAAAAACCATGTGTTAGTGAATACTGTTAGAGCCACGGTGAGCAACAGAATGTGACGTCTGTCTCCCTCACTGTAAATAAGTATACCCTATAAACCAGTGGTTGATATTCTGAGCAATTTCCCAGCCTCCGGATTCAGTTGACACAACCCACGATATCAATGTGTCGATTACCCGGGGCATGTTAAGGATTAATTCTATGAGGCGTTGGCAGCCAGTAGAATTGGGAGAAATGTTTTATTGAATTAGTAGTACAATGTACATTGCCCCACTGATAAGCTGGGCGGTAGGGTAGCCTAGTGGATACGGCGTTCGCTCGTCACGCCTAAGACCTGGGTTCGAATCCCCACATGGGTACAATGTGTGAACCCATTTCTGGTATCCCCCGCCGTGAACTTGCTGGAGTATTGATAAAAGCGGCGTAAAACCAAACTCAGTCAGTCAGTCACTGATAAGCTGGAACGTGTTGTACCTCCGTAGTGGATAGAGTGTTTGGTTCTACGTTAACAGATGGGAGTTGTTATTATAGGATGTTTATTATTATAGGATATTTATATAGCGCACATATCCACGCAACTAGTACATGCTCAAGGCGCTGGTAATTTTTCCTTCGATCGTTGGATGTCAGTCTCAACGGCACATCGTATTATCAATCTCAACTCTTGCAGCCACTAGGCGCACCGAGTTATTGTGGCTTTCCCATCCTTACGAGGTACCCATTCACAGCTGGGTGGACTGGGACCCATAGCCACAGTACTTTGTCCAAGTTTACTGCACGTTGCTGCTCTCGCAACTTGGTGTTTGCACGTATTCATGTGACAACCATCTGGTCATATACCAACGGATTCGTGGGTTCTTTTAAGTGCACAGGGTTGTGTACTGTACGATAGGGGTTGTGACAACACTGAAAGAGTCTGCACACAAAGTTGACTCCAAGGTTTTTACACCCGGTCACAGGTGGGCTCGATCCCGACACCTCAAGCTGGCTGGATCACTAGCCTGGCGCCCTAGAGAGTTTGCCCACCATGCCCCACTTGTTGGTACCTGGGCTGGAGTTCGAGGCACTAACTGATCGGCTCCTAGTCAGTGGGTGTGCGGTGTCTTAGTTCGGTAACCATGTTAATCTGCAGTTTGGCATTTCTGTGGAGTAACACACGCACATGCACGCGCGCACGCACGTAGGCACACGTGCTATATATACATTAGTCTGTCTCACAGTCCCTGAACCACATTATTTTCCCTACTGCCAAGCCATCCCTGCAAATCTAAAGCCCTAAATGAAGCAAGTCTAGATTTCCTTAGGATCAGGTTTCTTAATCCCCGTCTCACCAGGGTTCCTTTTCAATTTATATGGGATTATGTGTTGCTGTCAAAATTATATATATTCAGAGACTAAGCGTTAGACTATATATACATTTCGCCTCACTCCATCCTGCAATAGATAGTGTTACGGTATAGTGTGTATATCAAAAGTGTGTAAATCACGTCATCGTCAAAACCAATGCATCATTTGTTTAGTCTATTTGGATCACCCTAACCCGTTCATTATAACAAGTGTTCGTCATAACAGGAATTCCTTATATCGTAACATCGTTATTCACAGTCACATTTATCCCAAGTAGAGAGGGTATACGATAGTGATCGCAAACGGTTCGCTTTATCCCATGTGATTTATGTATGTATATGAGTTAATCAAGTGCATTTTCGTTGAGTTCAACTGAGTTATGTAGGATTTGTGCCAGAAAAAGTCGAGACACAAAAAGTCGTTTTAGGTTCTGTGAAGAAATTAACGATTGCGTGATATTATCTTATACTTCTATGACGCGTGATGCTATGACATTAAGATATTTGTTTTGCATAGACAGATATGTAGTGAAAGCCAATTAGTCCAAACCTAGTTAATCCGAATCCCATTTTTATAAACGTACTGTTGTGAATGTTTATTTAATTGTATTAAAGTTACCTTGCCATTGTCCTAGTGGTTTTACTGTTCGTTGACAGGGTTATTATATTATAATATACTCGAAAGCACGAATGAAAAGAAAATCTTAACCAAAGGTGTTATTATGGGAATATATCCTCGAAAGCAATGAAACAAACTAAAGATATGTGTTTTATGGAACGGCGATTTATTTGACATAGGTATCATAGCCATGTTTTGGCTTACCGTGTTTCATTGACTGTTTTCAGCTTAGTAAGTCCCGTGAAGATCCGTGTTAAAATTGATCTTCAGTAACCCATGTTTGTCGTAAGAGACGGATAACGGGATCGGGTGGTCAGGCTCGCTGACTTGGTTGACACATGTCATCGTATCCCAATTCCCAATTGCGTAGATCGATGTTCATGATGTTGATCACTGGATTGTCTGGTCCAGACTCGAATATTTACAGACCGCTGCCATACAGCTGGAATATTGCTGAATGCGGCGTAAAACTAAACTCACTCACTCAGCTTAGTAAAATTTAATAACATTTGTAGTTATTTTAGTTTCTCAATGTCCAAGCGTATACTGTTCTTTGCCCAACAGTGTGTGTTAATCTGAACGTTTGTAGAAGGCAGGATCCGGTACAGCAGGGTTCATTGCGTCGCCACCTTCTTGAAATGGATCGTTTACACGGTAACTCTACGAGGTAATGCATTTCAAGTCAAGTTTATTTCAACATCACATGTGTTATGACACATGGCTAATATCACTTATGACATACAACACTTGAAAAAAATAAATTAACAAAGATACACTTGGCAACTTTAACGTAATTCTTATGTGAAGGAAATTAGCCATGTGTTGAAAATGTACCGTGACAATGACGTATTCTTGCGCACCACGTGAACCGCTGAAGCTAGGGGGACCCAGTCAAGTTTTGTCAGTTTCAAGACTCAGAAAGGAAACTATTGTGTTTGGTTGACTTGCCACTGACAATGTACGTTAAAGGGTCTCATCACTGACATGTCCACACCCTCTTTCGACTATGTCTGGTGTATTTAATTTCAAGTCTGCAAGTATCTACCCTGAACACATCTGCTGTCATACTCTGTTTGAAACATTTTTGTTTTCATTCGAACGACACACCCTGCAGTCATTTGCTCAGTTGGAGAGTCGATGCTTGGAAGTGAATACATACGGTATTTAGCATTTTGTTTAAATAAAAACGTTTTTTGATAAAACAAAAGCAGAACTGAAAAAACCCGAGGTGCCTTACTTGTTTGAGTCTGAAAAACTGAGTTCGATTCTCAGAATGCAATGTGTGTAAGGCCATTTTTGGTGCTTTCCTGACAATATTTATGCTTCAATTTTGCTATACTCGCAGCTCTACAGAGTGAGTGAGTATGGTTTTACGCCGCATTTAGCAATATTCCAGCAATATCACTAGGGGAAATGAACTTCACACATTGTACAAGGGTCTTCGGCGTGACGAGCGAACGCTTTAACCACTAGGCTACCCCACCGCTACTCACTCGAGTACAACCGCCAGTCTACTCAATCATTCTATTTTATGGAATTTTTATGGATCGTAAATGGTTCTTTCGCCTACGTAAAGTATTCTTACATCTACGTAGATAATATTTACATCTATGTATATGGTTTTACAGTCTACGTAGAAGGAGGTATTATTTACTCTGACTGAGTAAAGATACGTACGATTATATCATAAACATTGATGAAAGTATCTTAAACGCTGATGTAATTAAGTATCATCTACGAAGCTGTAAGTATCATCTACGAAGCTGTAAGTATCATCTGCATAGATTTAAGTTTCAGCCGCGTATGTGACACTAATGAGAATCCAAATAATATCTTAGCATTTCCCCCCCATGGTATATTGTCTTCGTAATATCAAGATTATGGTTATGTCACCTTGGTTCTAATAAAACACGGGTACGACACCACCACGAGCAATTTGCATAGTAGATCACTGCAAAACCAAAGCGCAAGTGAAGATTCGGGAACGAATTGATCTTCAGTAACCCATGCTTGTCGTAAGAGGCGAAGATCGATGCTCATGCTGTTGATCAATGGATTGTCTGGTCCAGACTCGGTTATTCACAGATCGCCGCCATATAGCTGGAATATTGATGAGTGCGGCGTTAAACAACAAACAAACAAACAAACAAAGCTAAAGCTAAAGCTAAACTAGCATTCAAATTAGTCGAAATGTCACAATGTATACCTGCACTGAATCCCGGCCCCTGATCATGTGTTTTTATGTTACTTCGGCCCATGTTCGTCCTGTAATTTAGTTCTGTCCCAGTAAGTCGTGTTCCTTAGTTCAGAATCTGTTCATCCTGATCCTTAGCTCGTTCCCTGTTAGTCGTGTTCGGTAGTTCTGCCCGTTAGTGGTGTTTATTGGTTCGTTCCCTGTTGGTGCCTCCGATATTCATGTTCGTTTGTCCGGCCCTTGTTAGACCTGTATGTTAGTTAGTTGCCTGTTAGTCCGTTTTTTAGTTCTGTCCTGTTAGTGGTGTTCCTTAGGACAGAATCTGTTCGTCCTGTTTGTTAGCTCGTTCCCCGTTAGTCGTGCTTATTAGTCTATTCCCTTTTAGTCGCGTTTACTAGTTTGTTCCCTGTTAGTCCGTTTTTTAGTTCTGTCCCTGTTAGTGGTGTTCCTTAGTTCTGAATCTGTTCGTCCTGTTTGTTAGCTCGTTCCCCGTTAGTCGCGCTTATTAGTTTATTCCCTTTTAGTCGTGTTTACTAGTTTGTTCCCTGTTAGTCCGTTTTGTTAGCGCGTTCCCTGATGGTCGTGTTTGTTAGTTCGGCCCGTTTGTAGTGTTTATTAGTTCGTTCCCTGTTAGTTGTTCAGCCCCGAGTTTCATGTTCGTTTGTCCAGCCCGTGTTAGACCTGTATGTTAGTTAGTTCCCTGTTAGTCCGTATTGTTAGTTCGGCCCCTGTTAGTCGTGTTTGTTAGTTCACTGGCTTCATTGTAACAAGATCTGAACTAACACGGATTATAAAGAGTTAAAAAGACACTGGTCTTTGTGTTACAAGACAAAGCAAAACAGCACCTGTCCGAGGATATGATCGTGCCTTAAGCAGCAACATTGCCGCGCAATTTACAACACGCGGAAACGCCAATTCAATACATCAACACCTACTGAAACACGTGACAGGGTGATGGTTAGTGGTTCACGATTGAAATTCCGAGCTCAAATTGACAGAAATATAATTAGAAACCAACTTCGAATGGAAAAACAACAACACACGTATAGTTGGGATACAGTTACAAAATTAGAGATATAAATATATCTACTATTCTCAAGTAAATTTGGGATTTATTTTACAATAATGATACTCGTTTTGATCACGAACAAAATTAATTTCATTATTTACACACCTATTCAGAATAAACCTTCAGATATAGCGTCACAATTGTGACCAACCAGATTTTCATCATAAGTGTTTACCTTCAGTTCTGTAAACACACAGTGAGTGAGTTCAGATGAACGCCACTTTTAGCAATATTCCAGCAATATCACGGCGGGGACACCAGAAATGGGCTTCGCACATTGTACCCATGTGGGGAATCGAACCCGGGACTTCGGCGTGACGAGCGAACCTTTAACCACTAGGCTCTCCCACAATTAACATCTAGGTTACCCCACCGCCCCTGTAACCAGCAGGTGTTTAAATTTCATGTAATTTTTCCAACCAAAAACCCTTCAACTTGATGCAGATGTACCTAGACTAAACCCCCACCAAAGGTGTGTGCACCATGAGACCACTTATCATGATGGGGCCAAATCTGAGATTCGAACCCACTCCAGATCTTTTTAGTTTGATTTTAGTCTTAAATTTACATTAAAGAGTCATTTTTAGCTCTAAAGAGTTATAATGATGAATAAAACCCCATTTCTTCACAAAGGCATATATTTTGTATAGAACTAGTACAATATGAAAAAGGAATATACTTTTTGCCCTGTTTATCAACTATAGAAGAGGTCTTTACATGAAACTGCGACCCAGAAATATACTCTTCAAAAAAGAAACGCACAAGCCATTTTTGGAAGAATTTCTTGCATTAGTTTAAGAGCTATTATTTCATGTAATCCCAATGGTAAAAGGTGAAAATTCCAACGTCTATAGACAAAGCTTTTACTGTTGTGTTTCTGTTCTCTTGAGTCCACAAGATGGCGTCAAAGTCAGTTCTTTGTATGGGCCACCATTGGCAGCAATTACTGCTCGGCACCATCTCGGCACAGACTGGATAAGTTGACGAAGTAGGTATTATCATCGTAGGCGACTTCAATTTCCATTTTGACAACAAGGATAACCATGACACTAAACGAATAATTAATCTTCATGAAGTCCACAACTGTGTACAATTCGTGTCAGAGGCAAAGCCACAGAGGTGGGACACACTCTGGACTGGATATTTACCCGTGATTCAGACGCGTGTGTCAGTTGTTGTACCTGTATAGGATCTACAGCTCTCTGACCATTTCCATATATATGTGAGCTTGGACCTCTCAATACCTAGTCCAAATGTGAAGATTACTCGCTGTAGGAACATGCGCTCCCTGGATATGGATACTTTTAAAGACAATTTGCTAAACTCAGACCTTATACTTGAGCCACCATCTGATGCTGAGAGTCTCGTTCTGCTATACAATAGAGTTCTATCTGGGCTGCCATATAGACAAACATGTACCAGTGAAGGACAGAGTCATACCAGTCACTAAAACATCTGCAAAACAATCTTTCCTGGAGATTCATCTCCAAATGCATATTTCAGCCAAAATCACTCAACAACGGTCATCAGACAAATCAACATCTCAATTCTAAGATTGAGCCAACGAGTCAAGTCCAAAGTTGCTGTTCAAACTTTTGTTCAGTATCTTGAGTAAACACTTTGAATCGACACTTCCGACATCTGATGACAATGAAGTCATAGCACAGACATTTTCGGATTATTTCTACAAAAAGATCCAAGAACATTCATTCATGACAAGATTTCGTCTTCTGCGGCTGTGGATGAAGCTGATATTCCTACAAAATGTTTGATGGCACGCCTCTTACTCATATTGATAGTTTCACTGATATTTACCAACATTAGAGCTGATTATTAACTCTTCTACTTCATCTGGTTGTGCCCCAAGTGTACTCAAGTCAGCTCTAGTTAGGCCACACCTGAAGAAATCAAGCCTTGATTAGGAGGATAATAAAACTACAGGCCTGTTTCAAACTTAGCATATATATCCAAACTCATTGAACGTGCAGTCTCCAGTCGTCTCATGGGCCACCATTCCTGGCATAACCTCTATGAGTGTTCCTATCAGCCTGCAGAGCACACCACAGCACAGAGACGGCCCTGCTGAAGATCCCGAATGACCTACGATGTGAGGTATTGACACAGGACAAGTGGCCCTGCTCACATTACTTGACCTAAGCAGTGCCTTTGACACGACTGATCACCAGAGACTGCTCAAAGACTTGATACAGAACTTGGATTCAGCTTTATCCTGGCTGGCATCTTATCTACAGGACAGGACTCAAAACCGTCTGTGTCAACCGCATCTAGGCTTGAGTGCAGAGTCCCTCAAGGATCCGTGCTTGGTCCGATCCTCTTCACCCTCTACACTGTTCCACTTGGCTCTGTTGTAGCAGAACCTTAATCTTGACCACTTCTACGCAGATGACACGCAGCTGTGGAAGTTATTTCAACCTAACACAGAGTCAGCTATAGAGCGTCTCTCCGTCAGACAACAGGCTGTTGCCAGAAGATATTCATGGATGTCATCAAATGCCTTGAAATTACATTACGAGAAAACAGAGTCCATTCTTTTGGGACAGGATGGAAAATGCAAGCAGTGTGACATTACTGGTGTGTGTGTCTGTGGAGCAACCATTCCTCTTTCTTCCACTGTCAAGGATCTAGGTGTTGTGTCATCGATCAAGATCTAAGTATGACAGTACACGTCAAAGTATGTTACTAAAACTTGCTACTCCCATCTCCACAATATCAAAGGCCAGACCGTTTTACCAAAGATGCCTCAAAACTCTCTGCGTCAGCCTAGTCACATCTCGTATGGACTACTGTAACAGCCTTTTGGCCGGATCTCCATCTTGTGTCACTGACCAACTCCAATGCCTACAGAATTTAGCTGCTCGCATTACCTCCCAGATCAACAGAAAAAAAGCACATGACACCAACTCTAAAGGACCTTCATTGGCTGCCCGTGAAACAACGAATCTCCTTCAAACTATTCTATCTCGCATTCCAGTGCATGACTAACACGGCTCCAGTCTAACTCTCAGATCTTCTTCAGGCTTATGCACCATCTAGATCTCTTAGATCAGGGAATCAACACCTTCTTGTTATCCCCAAAGTCAAACAAACTAAATATGGACACCGTGTCTTCTCCTATCCAGCTGATAAATATATTTCTCCCCACATTTATTTGTATATCTTTTTTTTTTTTTTCAAAGATTATAACCATTTTAGAAAGTTATTCGATCTAATGACTTGAAAATTATTTCAAAGGGATTTAATTGAGTGAGTGTGAAGCAGAAAATAGTGTTTTCTCCCCATCATTTCATTATAATCTTATCTATTTTCAAAGATCTCTGCTTTTAGAAGAAAAACTTCAAGCGTAATAATAAGAAATTGATAAATCATAATCTGATATTGACATACTACATTTTGAAATAAGAACTGCTCCCTTACTGACAGTTTCACTCAAACAAAATAAACATATCTTTTTGTTTCATACATAACTGTTCTTTAATAACTTGATTTACAGTGAGCTCGTTCCCACCAGCTAAGAGATAAGTGATTTCAGAATCACCCCTCGGCGCAGGGAATACACCATTTACTTGTGTAGAAGATAGGCCAGACGAAGGCTTATTGTATTTCAGACGTGTACAATTATGTGGCGCCGTGCGTGACTGAAACACTGTGTAATCTCGCCCAGTCATTTCCTCTGTCAGTCCACAGTCTCGCGGAGTACAAATTTCAACCTATCAGTGTCTTGAAGACACCTTCCGCCTGTATCCCAGGGAGCGACTGTACCTACACTGTTCTTCTCGATTACCAGTAGCCATGGATATGATGGTATCGATGTAATGACCCATCCTCCCGTGAAGCATCTTCATCTTCAGATGGCGTGCCTCACGAGTGACTTGCATTGGACTGTTTGTGCGTAGCACGAAAACGGTCTTGTCTGTCTCAGTATTAAACTAATTCTAGTAGCCAAATCCAAACAACCTATGTGCACTGTTGTATAACGTATATTTAATATTAGTTACTACTGCTACTATCAGATATTATGTTGTTGCTGCAACTGACCTGGTTCATTATGACTGTGAATATTTACTTCTGAACTAACGGGAAAAGAAAGCTTACGGTTAAGATTTGATGTGAAGGTTTCTTGGCTGAAAACAGTCGGTGAAACACTGCAGACTTAGGGTCCGAACCACGTGTGTGATACCTGTATCGAATACAGCACTCAGAAACCTGGAGACCAGAGATATTTATTGTTTGTTTCATCACTGATGTTATTATGGTACTCTTTCTTCTACAACCATCACTGATGTTATTATGGTACTTTTTCTTCTACTACTATCACTGATGTTAATAGGGCACTCTTTGTTCTACTACTATCACTGATGTTAATAGGGCACTCTTTCTTCTACAACCATTACTGATGTTATATGGCACTTTTTCTTCTACTACTATCACTGATGTTAATAGGGCACTCTTTCTTCTACAACCATCACTGATGTTAATAGGGCACTCTTTCTTCTACAACCATCACTGATGTTAATATGGCACTCTTTCTTCTACAACCATCACTGATGTTAATATGGCACTCTTTCTTCTACAACCATCACTGATGTTAATAGGGCACTCTTTTACAACCATCTTCTACAACCATCACTGATGTTAATATGGCACTCTTTCTTCTACAACCATCACTGATGTTAATATGGCACTCTTTCTTCTACAACCATCACTGATGTTAATATGGCACTCTTTCTTCTACAACCATCACTGATGTTAATATGGCACTCTTTCTTCTACAACCATCACTGATGTTAATATGGCACTCTTTTCTTCTACAACCATCACTGATGTTAATATGGCACTCTTTCTTCTACAACCATCACTGATGTTAATATGGCACTCTTTCTTCTTTCAACCATTACTGATGTTAATATGGCACTCTTTCTTCTACAACCATCACTGATGTTAATATGGCACTCTTTCTTCTACAACCATCACTGATGTTAATATGGCACTCTTTCTTCTACAACCATCACTGATGTTAATATGGCACTCTTTCTTCTACAACCATCACTGATGTTAATAGGCACTCTTTCTTCTACAACCATCACTGATGTTAATATGGCACTCTTTCTTCTACAACCATCACTGATGTTAATATGGCACTCTTTCTTCTACAACCATCACTGATGTTAATATGGCACTCTTTCTTCTACAACCATTACTGATGTTAATATGGCACTCTTTCTTCTACAACCATCACTGATGTTAATAGGGCACTCTTTCTTCTACAACCATCACTGATGTTAATATGGCACTCTTTCTTCTACAACCATTACTGATGTTAATAGGGCACTCTTTCTTCTACAACCATTACTGATGTTAATATGGCACTCTTTCTTCTACAACCATCACTGATGTTAATATGGCACTCTTTCTTCTACAACCATCACTGATGTTAATAGGGCACTCTTTCTTCTACAACCATCACTGATGTTAATAGGGCACTCTTTCTTCTACAACCATCACTGATGTTAATATGGCACTCTTTCTTCTACAACCATCACTGATGTTAATATGGCACTCTTTCTTCTACAACCATCACTGATGTTAATATGGCACTCTTTCTTCTACAACCATCACTGATGTTAATATGGCACTCTTTCTTCTACAACCATTACTGATGTTAATATGGCACTCTTTCTTCTACAACCATCACTGATGTTAATAGGGCACTCTTTCTTCTACAACCATCACTGATGTTAATATGGCACTCTTTCTTCTACAACCATCACTGATGTTAATATGGCACTCTTTCTTCTACAACCATCACTGATGTTAATATGGCACTCTTTCTTCTACAACCATCACTGATGTTAATATGGCACTCTTTCTTCTACAACCATCACTGATGTTAATATGGCACTCTTTCTTCTACAACCATCACTGATGTTAATATGGCACTCTTTCTTCTACAACCATCACTGATGTTAATAGGTAACTCTTTCTTCTACAACCATCACTGATGTTACTATGGCACTCTTTCTTCTACAACCATCACTGATGTTAATATGGCACTCTTTCTTCTACAACCATTACTGATGTTAATATGGCACTCTTTCTTCTACAACCATTACTGATGTTACTAATGCTATCATTGTACAATGCTTACGAAAACTACTCCAACAATAGCAGGAACGACAGCAACAACAACTACTTTTGTGTTCGTATACGTCTACCATTTCTGCTAGTTCCACCACTACTTCTACTATTAATGCTACAACAACTAACTACTACTACTACTACTACTACTACTACTACTACTACTACTACTACTACTACTACCACCACCACCACTCCTAAGAATACCTCTGCTGCTACTCCTACTATTGCTTCTTCTTCTTCTTCTACTACTACTACTACAACAACTACTACTACTACTACATTCGCTCGTCACTCCGAAGAAGCCCATTCCTGGTGCCGCCCTGATATTGCTGTCATATTTCCAAAAGCGTAAAACCGTACTCACCATCATTACTTTCACGAATATTACCATTGCCTCTGTTATTACAACATCTATTACTACTTTTAAAAACATGACCACAAATACCTGTGAAAACGTCTACTGCTACTTCTACTATTAATACAACTACTGCTACTTCTAATGTCCCTCGAAGCTCTCTTAGAGCTAAGATAGTCGTAAGTTAGTGTTAATGTATGGCACTTACGACTATCTTAGCGCTAAGGGTCTTGGCTCAGAATTCTACTGCTACTTCCGCTGTCGTTTAACACCGTGAAAGTCTGTTGTTTAACGCCGCACTCAGCAATATTCCAACTATATGGCGGCGGTCTGTAAATAATCGAGTCTGGACCAGACAATTCAGTGATCAACAGCATGAGCATCGAACTAAGAAACTGAGATACGATGACATGTGTCAACCAAGTCAGCGAGCCTGACCACCCGATCCCGTTAGTCGCCTCTTACGACAAGCATGGGTTACTGAAGACCAAATCTAACCCGTATCTTCACGGGTCTAGTACCAAAGCATCTACCGCAACTACTACTACTGCTACTGCTGCTGTTATTAACCCATCTGGCATCAACGCCACTACTGATACAGCAAGTTCCAAATTAACCCTCAAACGCCACACCTAAAACACTTTAACATAAACACGATATCTCAAAATCACCAAGCTTGCCCACCGAACGGACGTTTCAAGACTGGAAAAATGGCAGATGTTGGACCAACTAAATTGTACATGACAAATGTAATAGCTCAAACGAAATGACTCAAACCGCCGTCGCTAACACCATATCTCAAACATCTCATCACATCACCACCACAAAACTTCCAAGAAGAGAACAGATGCCGGGCCAACCACCGGAACCAACAAAGCCAAAGAATTTTGACCAACGTTCTATTATTCATCTTATGATCATTAAAATTTGATAACTAATTCTGCTTTACATCTCGCGAAATTAGCATCTATAGAGACCAGCGCGAACGTCATTTTTTCCGCCTTTTAGAAAACTTTAATTTTTACCCACACGAAAATATTCATCTGAAAAATCCATAATTATTGTCAGGAATCTACAGGAATAGAAATTGAATCGTATGACTACACATGCATTAGTGCGTGGCAAATTCATGAAGAAAGAAAAAACATAATTCAAACACGGATCCTTTTAATTGAGTGAATTTCTTTTATTACACTATTCACAGATTGGGCGGAACTTTTTTCTCCCTAAAGTAACCTATGACACCGTTGTAGGAATCCTTAAGCGTGCTCACTACAGTATGCAAATGACTTCTGTCAAAAGTCATCGGTTGACTATTTTTCTATCGATTTCACCACAATAGTCCCCGAAAAACACGAGAATCTTAAATTTGGGGTCAAATCATTGCCCTTTACTTGGAATCCTAAAACAAATGCGAATTGTTTGGGTCGACAATAAGCCCCACGAGCCACCGGCCTCTATTACGTCGGCAAGATCAAAAGAATTCCATCCATCGTTGGGGTAGCGCAGGGCCGTGGCATTCTTCCTTGCCAAGTTTCCTAACCAACACTCAAGAGTAGTTCACCGTTAAATGTAATGAACACCTCAATATTCGAAGCACTTTGAAAGTGTTTAAAGAAATAATTCTATGGTATTTGACAAGAAAATTGCTAATATCTTGTCGATAAGTGAAATAATCTCATTGGGCAGGCGCATTTGACCAATTAGCTTAATTTCGTGTTATTAGGACACGCGACTTAAACGAACTCTCTGGCAGTTCTCTGTAATTTCTGCTGTGTACGGAGTCTAGAGATGTTTCATTTGACCATAGGTCAAGAATATTTCGATTGTTCTATGAATCGCTTAAAATACTATTGCAGATCTGAAGATATTTGATACGGTTATAAACAAAGGAAATTGAAATCCAGAAGAAAATGAGATACGAAAATATGATGGGAAAATCATGTATCTTTCTCAGAGAAATGTATGATCGATGTCTTTCCTTAAGAAAGACAACGTACATTGTAAAATTGGAGATCTCCATCAAGAGAAACAAGGCTTCGTGGCTCCGTACAAAGAGTTCCTGGAAGAGGTATAAGTGCCGTTCTTACTTATGTACCATTAGATGTTCAGTTAGTTTCACAAAGATGGTGCCAAATTACGTCGTTATGGTAACATGTGCTTCGTCGTTCTTTTGAGGGGGTAACGCTTTGTCCGGCGTTACGAGGCCTTGCTTTGTAAGACTGTATGACAAGAGAGCGAGAGAGTTTAGTTTTACGCCTCCTTTAGCAATATTCCAGCAATATTCCAGCAATATCACGGCGAGGGACACCAGGAATGGGCTTCACACATTATACCCATGTGGGGAATCGAACCCGGGTCTTCGGCGTGACGAGCCAACGCTTTAACCACTAGGCTACCCACCGCCCCATATGACAAAAGAGACAAGAGAAATGACTTAGAGATGTGAGGTGACGTTCTTGTTGTCATCTTTCCCTTTGCGTTATGGAAATCTCCAGATTTTGACGTTTACGTTCACCAAATTTGAGGTATGCTCTTTTCACGAACATTTCAAATTTCAGTTGTTTGATTAGGGTTAAAGCATTCAATCCTTGGTAAAGCTTTAAAAACGTTTTGTGGTAGTTATGTGTAGGACCTATCCTAATTCAGCACATCAGTGAGATAATGCCACACACAGTTCCCTGTTTTGACTGGTATTAAAATGTACCCATGTTTTCCAAGGCGAACAATTGCCCTGGCTTGGCATGGTTCGATGATCCTATCGCAGACACCTGGAGTCATCACTATTTGATATTATTGCATCTATCGTACATTCGTTGGCATATAGTGGACTCTGCTTTCAGAAGTTTCTTATGATTTCAGAAACGGCTCAGTGTTTTTATTTGGCTACCTATAGATAACAGTAGATAGCATAACAGTAGAACTAGAATTGAGAATACTCGCTTTTAAAGATGAGATTATTGACAACAAGCACGGGGATTGTAATTCCAGATTATATATCCAGTAGCTTAGGATATATTACTCTTGCGACAAAGGGACCAGATTGGTCTTTGGTCAGCACGATGTCCAATGAGTTCCTTCACAGACCTTCATGCGGAGTTCTCCTATATGGAACTTCCTTTGTACCATAATGTGTGTGGACGTGTTCCTGGAGGAGCCATGCTTACTATTTTGGGGAGCTGGTTTTCAGTGATCCATTCGTGTAACTCCCATCATAGAATCAGTTTTGACAACTAAGACTGATTATTCCCTAATATTGACGACTGACATTTACCGAGATGCAGCTCATGTACCTGTAGCAACATAGATCCTGAACAGTAACATTGATCGTATAACTATGGTAATTATAGGTCATGTAACTTTAGTAACATAGAATCTATGCAAGAATAACAACCAAACTCCTTAGACTACAGTAACATAGCCCAATAATTACCGTAACATAGGCCCCAAGACATTCATTCATTCAATCACTCAACTCAACTCATCCATTCATTCATTCATTCATTCATTCATTCATTCATTCATTCATTCAACTCAACTCAACTCAACTCAACTCAACTCGTTCGTTCGTTCGTTCGTTCGTTCGTTCGTTCGTTCATTCATTCATTCATTCATTCATTCATTCTTTCGTTCGTTCGTTCGTTCGTTCGTTCATTCATTCATTCATTCTCTCATTCTTGGAAATCCTTTCTTTTCTTTTTTTCAGTCATTCCTTCCTCAGACCAGGGATGTATGGCAGAGGTTTGAGTGGTATTGAGTGAGTAAGTGCGTGAATGCGGATTGTTGAACGTATTTCTAGCAATATTCCAGCAATATGACGGCTTCACACATTTGTACCTATGTGGGGAACACACCTGGGCCCATTGTGTGACGAGAAAGACGAACCCCATAGGCCCTGCTGTGTCATCTGAGACATGGACCTATAACAGAACAGGTCCTGGTATTGGACCGTGGATCTCGGAGTAGATCTTGGTATTAGAACAGCATAGACCGTGGATATCTGAATAGTACCTGGTATTAAAGCAAGAAAGACCGTGGATATTTGAATATGCCCTGCATATGGCAGCGACACAGACTACGGATCCGGAGCAGAATATGTGCATTTATTACACAGAACAGACCTTGGATTTGAGAACAGGCCCTGTGTATTGAAGGGACACAACAGAATAGGTCCTGTGTATTGAAGGGACACAAACAACAGAATAGGTCATGTGTATTGAAGGGGCACTACAGAATAGGTCCTGTGTATGGAAGGGACACAACAGAATAGGTCCTGTGTATTAAAGGGACATATACAACAGAATAGGTCCTGTGTATGGAAGGGACACAACAGAATAGGCACAGTGTATTGAAGGAACACAGCAGAATAGGCACAGTGTATTGAAGGGACACAACAGAATAGGTCCTGTGTATTGAAAGGACACAACAGAATAGGCACAGTGTATTGAAGGGACACAACAGAATAGGTCCTGTGTATGGAAGGGACACAACAGAATAGGTTCTGTGTATTGAAGGGACACATACAGAATAGGCACAGTGTATTGAAGGGACACAACAGAATAGGCACAGTGTATTGAAGGAACACAGCAGAATAGGCACAGTGTATTGAAGGGACACAACAGAATAGGCACAGTGTATTGAAGGGACACAACAGAATAGGCACAGTGTATTGAAGGGACACAACAGAATAGGCACATGTATTGAAGGATTGAAGGACACACAAGGAACAGAATAGGTCCTGTGTATTGAAGGGACACAACAGAATAGGCACAGTGTATTGAAGGAACACAGCAGAATAGGTACAGTGTATTGAAGGAACACAGCAGAATAGGTCCTGTGTATTGAAGGGACACAACAGAATGAATTGAAGGGACACACAGAATAGGTCAGAATAGGGTCCTGTGTATGGAAGGAATAGGTCACACAACAGAATAGGAAGGACACAACAGAATGTATTGAAGGGACACAACAGAATAGGTCCTGTGTATGGAAGGGACACAACAGAATAGGTCCACAGTGTATTGAAGGACACAACACAACAGAATAGGCCCCTGTGTATTGAAGGGACACAACAGAATAGGCACTGTGTATTGAAGGGACACAACAGAATAGGTTCTGTGTATTGAAGGGACACAACAGAATAGGCACATGTGTGTATTGAAGGAACACAACAGAATAGGTCCTGTGTGTTGGAAGGGACACAACAGAATAGGCACAGCGGCCCTGTGTATTGAAGGGACACAACAGAATAGGCACTGTGCGTTGTAGGTCCTGTGTAAAAGGACACAACAGAATAGGCCCTGTGTATGGAAGGGACACCTGTGTATGGAAGGGACACAACAGAATAGGTTCTGTGTATGGAAGGGACACAACAGAATAGGTCCTGTGTATTGAAGGACACAACAGAATAGGTCCTGTGCATTGAAAGGACACAACAGAATAGGTCCTGTGTATTGAAGGACACAACAGAATAGGTCCTGTGTATTGAAGGGACACAGCAGAATAGGTCCTGTGTATTGAAGGGACACAACAGAATAGGTCCTGTGTATTGAAGGGACACAACAGAATAGGTCCTGTGTATTGAAGGGACACAACAGAATAGGTCCTGTGTATTGAAGGGACACAACAGAATAGGTCCTGTGTATTGAAGGACACAACAGAATAGGTCCTGTGTATTGAAGGGACACAACAACCTGTGTAGAAATAGGCCCTGTGTATTGAAAATAGGTCCTGTCACACACAACAGGATATGTGGTCCTGTGTCCCAAAATAGCTCCTGTGCGTTGACAGGACACAACAGAATATGCAACAAAATGTATTGAAACAGATCATGTATCGCAACACAACAGAATAGGTCCTGGGTTGATATCGACACTTATGGGCCTATGATTCCACAGATACCATGGTTACAATGGAACATGGTACTGGGGCTGTACTAAAACACGTCATTGATCTGTATTCTTCAAAACCCTGGAACCGTCGCGGTTACACGATTCCATAGTAACACGATTCCATGATTTGCGGCCACAAAGGCCTCCCAGTTTAACAAACTTTTACCATTTTCCGCTCTGCAACCTAACCTTTTAGTAAGTGAAACATCCAATTTCGGACTTTGTTACATGTCCCAGCCAAATCTTGTATTGGCACATGTTTGTTTCCCAATTTGTCACCAATGGTTTTCATGTCACTTTCCATCGAGTTAGAAATGGCCAATTGGCCTAAGCAGTATTCGAACGGAATTGCGATTTTAAGAAAATGGAGGAACTCGCCCGTGGCTAACGTGTCTGAGTTGCCGCTCCAAGAAGACATGGTTTCGGCAGACCCATCTACTGCTCGCCACGAGGTAAATTCAGTCTTTGATAGCTCAATAGCGCGTTTTGATAGCAGACATGTACGCATAGAATGCACAACTTAAAGAAACACAAGTGATCTAAATGCTTCAGTTTGTTTTGCAATTGTCTCCTTCTGAATCAAAGCTATTTACGTCTAAATGCTACAAGAGATCAAACGTTCAATCCATGAAGTATACAACTGAGTGATTTTAAAAGTTGAAACGAAAAATATTCATGAATATTCATATGCATGCTTGAATAGCCCAAAATAACCAACAGTTGATTTGGGAATCAAATAACGTTCCATGTGAACAATTAAAACAGAGCGTGAAAAGATTGCCGTTATCTGTAAATACTGTTTGTGGATATTCACGTGCCTAGCAAAGACCTATTGAAACCATTGTGTGAAGTCATTCACTGTTTTCGCATCTGGTAATCAATATATGAACATGGCAAGGAAGTAGTTGTCTCCCCTTCTATTATGGCACCACGAGCGGCGAAATCGGACAACCGAAAGTCATTTCCTTTTATTTGGAATAACACTTTGGAATTTTAGCATAAGGAATTTGGCTCTTATTCTTGGGCCAGTAGGAGAAGGAGGATCGATTTGAAAGGGGTTCTTTTACAACTTCCGCTCGAGTTGTACGTCCATAGTTAAGTAGGCTGCTCTACTTTCTCATCATTGATCGAATAATTAAATCAGTGAGTTGAAAACATGGTCTTTATTCATAGTCCATGTTGAATATTTTACGTCTTGCTGGATTTTGAGCATCTTTTCAGCAGAATGAAATCGATTGAGATTGTTGTCAAAATGGGAAAGTTTCACCGAAACCAACTTTAAACACCGAGAGAGTCACTGTTGGACATTAAATCCTAATCAATCATCGACATTAATCGATAGTGCAAACAAAAGACCGTCACACACACTCTCATACAAGGTCCCGATGTTCTGGCAATTAAAACTTGGAATGGGGAAGAAACGGAATTATCCCAAAGCTGCTTTATGCTGAATTAATGGAATCGACGGAGCCGCTCTCTCATTGTAAATCCATTAGGCCAAAGCAGATACCGCATGCTTTATTTCTAGATTTTATTACAAATTCCGAGATTCTACGGTACTTCTGAGAAGATTGTCTTAATAAATTTGTATGAATTGGCATTCCGGAGTTGGAAATCATTCTGAGTTCGTTTTAAGCAACGTCCACTCCTCGCATTTTTGATTCAACCGCAATTTTCAGTGCTCTTCTGTCGCAGAAATAATAAAACACGCATAAAATGGCCGATTTTATAGCTTTAACGTATTCTGAATAAAGACGAATAGCTTTGCGTGATGCTTTTATTGTTGCGTTATTTCGAGATGGACACAATTTAGCCTGAATATCTGAATTCTTATTGGTTCATTGGCAGTAAAAGTATTCGCCCTGGACTCGAGAACTGGCACTGGACTCTCTTGAATAAAATCCTTGGAGATTTACAATTAATACAACGCTTCTGCATCACTATTGAGATTCCGCTTGTAAGATTCCAAGAGATAAACCAATATTTCTTTGTATTTGAATGTTACGGCTGAAATTGAATATGCTGGCCTTTGGATGTCCCTTACCAAATTAACGAGTCTAGAACAATAGAACGGTTTTATTTTAAGAACTACGTCATAAACGCTGTATTATGAGGCACCCAGACTGATGGGGTTTTTCTAGCCATTTGTATTTGTTCAATCCTGTTCATCTCACAGCCGCTAACGCGATTTTCCGGTATTAAAAGCGTAGATACTGTTTCTGAGTTAATTAACATCATGACAGGTACATTACGTTCAAATTCTCGTGTACCTGATGCCAAATTTCCCCTGCCATCGTGTACATTGCGTATCGGTAATGTGATACAAGATTTCAAACTCCGATCCCATGATCAGCACCCTTGACACGATCAGTTTTGCGACAACCGTATGTCGGCTTCCGGGTTAGCGACTTCTGCCCCAAAGCGAGACGTGTAATTATTGTTGCAAATCCTGCGACGTCCGGTGGAACTTGTGCCGTATTCAGCGCCTGGGTGATATTAGATGGGGAGACTCCCACCCGCGACCTGAAGTCGCCACCTTGCGCGCCTTATTTCCGTCGCGTGTCACCTCCGATACAGGGACTTCCGTTCAACCGTTCCATAGACCTGCGAGATGAAAATTATTTTTTAGATAATTCTACTTTATATGTCAAATGAAATACATGTCATACAAACTGACATTTCAGGTTTAAATTGGACGTCGAAGAAGCCAAATCGTTCAAGTGTCAGTTTGAGTTGCCGAAAACCGGTTCGATCCCCACAAAGGTTAAATTGATAACTCATTCGCTTAATGTGTCGCCCAGCTTGGCATTGTCGTAAAACAATAAACCAGGGTTATAACGAACCAAAGTGACCGCTAAATTTAATTCGATATAACCGTAGTCCTTTATACTGATTTTGACGTAAATATACAGAAAGTGATCGGGACCAAAACCGTTCGTTTTATCTGTCAGATTGCTACAGGTTTGTTCATTATAAACGTAGTTTAATGTATTTCAAATATTGTCGTTTTCGATTCTGTTTATACTCTGGGAATATTGCTAGAAGCGGCATAAAACCATTCCGACTCACTTATGTCATGGGTGTTTAAGACCCCTCGTATAAACTTTGAAAGCGTCGTATTCAGGTAACCACTATAACACTTCAGGACACAAAAACTGAAAATCACCACCTTTTTCTACAAGAAAGGTTAGTTTGACGTGTCGATTTCAACGTGAGTGACGTCATGGCGTTTGATTGACAGGTGATTGACACCTGTTTTCACCAGGGTCTCTCGCGTCGTCCGAAGAAACAGATTAGCATATACATGTTTCATCATGTTTTATGCGTGCATCGGTCACTTTTCGTAATCTTAATCATTTCGTCACCTCTGGTGTGTAATTAATTGATTAGAGCCGAGAGACAACACGCGGTGACGGTGTTTTGAAACAAAGTGTAATATTGTTAATTTCAAATCAATCGACTCGTGGGATATGCCAATCCTCGAAGGAAATAGACATGACATGTCAGCATAAATCATGCACGACCACGCCATATGCAGACAGCGAGGACCCCGTACCAGCAGGTGAAAGCGAGTTTTCCCAAATTGCCTCATATCGTGTTTGAAGTTCTGCCTTGGGGCCCCTGCCTGTACGGTCAAAGACATTTTCGAGCCCTTTTGAAATTAAAAGGCATGAAATTGGACACCGTATTGATCGTCTATTAATCGGATGAAATATGAGAGACGGTAAAAACAAAGAAACATGTTTAATCACCAATATACGTCATAACCGAATTGTTTGCTATTCCACAGAATCTACGGCCCGTATGCGTTATATGCCCAAGGGGACAAATTCTGTGGCGAGTGATTCAGATTTCGCTAAAACAAAATAAATATGCGCAATACAATTGTCAATATACAATATTAGAGGCGGTAAACAGCACCAGATATGTTTTCGTTGTCACCAGGGGCACGCGCGTTCTTTGTTGTCAATAAATCTGATTTTCACACGCAGTCAAATGTGGCTTAACAATCGACACTAAAACCTTGGTACCAAACATAAACAAATGTGAGTGTACAATAACGATACGAAATAAAACAAAATGGAATTTCTAACATGGGAAACTGTATCACTTAAATGTTGAGCAAAATGAAGTCGTAATTACTCAACTTTATCAACACTAAGGTTAATGGCGAGAAATGTTCTCTAATACATTCTAAATTTCATTTTACAATCATCCATCTTAATTTGACCCGGAACGTCAATTCCGTTGTCATCCAAACAACTGATCCTTGTCTTCCGGCGAAGACCGGAAAGCGTCGCCTAAGAGCCACGTGCACCTGCCTTTCACGTAATCAAAGATGGCGGTTGACGGCTAACAAGCAAAGTCAAAACACAGCAGGATAACCGCAGGTACGCATCCCGGCAATCTGCGCGGACATACTAGGTGTTCATTGAACCGGGAAAATTGACAAACACCTTTCATAATAAAGGTTTGAGAAGAATAACATATCACTTACAGGATTAGGGGAAGAGCCATTGTCGATTGGCTTTTTACCTCGGGAACGTTTTAACGCTTGAGTTATTCCCCTTTGAGTCAAGCAGCTCCCGCTGCGGGCATCCAATATGGGTTGACAGACGCAATAAAGACCCAGCAAGCCCCAACAGTATCGCGACGACACGCTGGGCTGTCGACTACCTCTCCACGACACTGCTACGTTGACACGTCGTACGTTCAGATACACACTGACGGCGTTCCACGAACTCGGGTAGGAGGTACAACGTACGCTTCAAAATATTTGAATTTATTATAAACAGCTGCGTATGTTGAGGGGAAATGTAAATTTGCAATCAGTGTTTCCATATAGCGGAACGAAGTATTCTTGTCAATTGCCGCGCTAAAAAGCGCACGCCCATATTTGATGGTGAATATGAAAGAAACCAAAAAAGGGTATTCGATGGAGATGCATTTGATCCGGGTATCATCGTTGTGATCTGGACGTCAAGTGTTTTAAGACTGATAGGATCGTTTTTATGACGCTTTCCATTTCGTCGTCAAATTCAGTTGTCAAATATAAACGTTTCTTATTCTTTTGGTCAAATCAAGTTTTCAAGTGTACACTTTGAAGGATTAGGGAATATATGAAATTATATATGTTTTTCGGATTGGTGTGTGTTTGTCTGTTGGTTAGATGGGGTTAGGGGAATGGGTTAGTGGGACTGCTGTTTGCGTGCGCGCGTGTGCGTTCGTGCCTGTTATATGGGTATGTGTATTTGGGAGTGGTGTGTGCTGTGTGCCTCGGTGGGTGGTTGAATTGTGTGCGGAGGAGGATTGGCGTCGGCGCGAGGACAGGAACTGTCTTTCTTCATACCAATCTACTCACGATAATGATAACAAACATTTATTCTTAATTTATTCTCACACCAAAGAAATTCGTCGTTAACTGATCATGTCGCGTGTTCATGACAAACCAATATTTGGGATCAAAGCTTTCTCTGCGAAATATACAACGAGCGTGTTTTGAAGAGCTCGGTGATTATACTTCTATCAAAAAAAGCTCACAAGTATCGAATGATTGACCCCCTTTTCACGTAGATATTTATTGTTAATTCTTCCTGTATGTAGAATAGTCCCCCCTTATTTTCAGATACGAAGGCAAAACACAAAACCTGTCTATTTTCTTATAACCATTTAACAACCGAAATACAAATTTTCGCTAGGGAAAGTACTTCCGATTCGGAAGAGTGGCCAAATTACCCATTTTTCTTCCTGAAGGATATTCACTGTAATAATGTTTTTGTTTAGTATGTTTATCCTTAGACGATTATAAATAGAAGCACGTGCTGTTCGCGTAATTAGTTGTCAACCGGTCTAAACTGGTACTTAACTCTTGAATAGCTTGTTGATCAAGCAATATCATATTTCAGTAAACTAAGACCCTTTAATTCATTTCGATAATATTCTTTGTTACGGGTGTTTACTTGGCAAATACCTCCCACTCTCCATGCACCTAAGAGGTATCCATCGCGCATGTCTTGATCAGCTTCCGCTCCCGCACGTTCAGTGCACATGATGTTGCAGACGACACCTCAAGGTTCGCGGGAAACGAAAAGTCAGCCTGTGTTGAAAGGGACAGAGAATAATTACAGCCCCATCGTCTGCCTCCGTGTTATCAGGTGACTTGTTAAAAGCTGTCCTGGCACTTGAAAATCCTTCTAACTACAAACCCGGATTTTGCTTTGCAGCATGCCACACGCTTGGCTGTCGACGATGCTGTTATGCGAATCACGTAGAGGCTATGCACACGTCCCATGTTTGTATTTCAAGTCGATATCTCTCCGTCGTGATTAAACAAAACAAAGACTGGCTTTCCGGTAACCATGGAGCTGGGGTAGAGGACTGCAATTCCACTTAAACTGTTAATTTTGCCAACAGAACCAGTCCAGTGTTGAAATTCATGTGGTGGTGGTATAAAACAGCATTTACGATTTAGCAAAGATTTATGTGAACTATCCTAAACCATTATACGTAAACCTCACACGGGCATACAGCTTAGGAACTGTGAAATGATTGGGCGGGTCTTACAGAATGGAAATCCGTCTTTTCGTTCAGTAGTTCAATTATACCGACTTTCGAGATACAAGTGCCTACGTGCAGTCGCTGCTTGTATTGAAATCATGTTAAATGCCTATCTCTGTTTCCTACAGATAGACTGATTGACAAGTACTCTACGGTAATATCACTCATAGATCCGTATTCGTTTCAAGTGTAAAACAAATAACATTCTTGGTTTTGCACATTTGAGAAAATAACGTACACATTGTATACGTTGACAGAACGTGAGTTGATTTAACACAGGAATTGACAATAACATGCGAGACGTCCAGTGGTTGTATATTTGAATTTCTGGTCGTATAACATTGGCTGTGGCGTAATAAAAATGATGATACACGTCTTCGTACCAAGCTCTTCACAGCACATGACACTTGCGGTACCCTTCCGGTGTTCTGTCTGCCTTTTAGTGCGCATGACATCATTAGAAGAATCTTGAAATTTGTCTTCAACACCTCCACCGTCCCCCACACTACCACCCACACCCACCCCACACCCCACCCCACAAACACACACACGCACGCAGGCACGCACGCGCACACACACACGCACACACACGTGTACTGACATCTTTTTTCTGGAATGCCCATGTGGGGATTGAAACCCGGGTCTTCGGCTTGACGATCGGTCCCTTAAACCACTAGGCTGCCCCACCGCCCGATATTAACGTGAAAGTGAATAATATGTGTGAGTTAATGGGTTTTAATCAGACTGGTTCGAGTAAACACTCCCTCCAACATTTTCACTGGACTAACGGGATCGAACGGCTCGCCGGCCGATGGAGGTCATCATATCTCACTTCATGATGTATGTCACGGGGTCATCAGATTGAGATCGATTATGTACAAGCCCTGTCATATAGCTTCAGTGCGGCGTTACACAAAACAAACGAATTGAATCACGATATTCGTTTCCTGCACGTCTAAGGGAGGTAACCTAGCAAAGCGAATTGCTGCGTCTGAGACGACAAGGCCACCCATGCCCGGAGCTGTTCGATCCCCAGACGCGTCATAGTAAAAGTTTTTTCAAAACGCTACCCTTTGTTACCGTGCTTCGCACTTCGGTAGTATGGGGATAAAACAGTTATCTCGAAGACTCATTTAAGCCGACTTCCTGTTTGAAGATAATACTCTATTTTCTATAAGACCCGATGATGTGCATAAAACAAACATTGATCCATATCCATCACATGACAAAATATGCAAAACAATGTTAAACTCACTCACTCACTCACTCACTCACTCACTCACTCATGTCATTTAGACACGGTGCTATAGCAATCTGTTTGTCGACAATGTTTTGGTTCAAAATTATTCCAACATATGGTTGTGTTTAATGGATTCAAGTGACATATTATCAGTTAAAATATCTTGTATCATGAATTTCGCTCATTTGCAATATAAAACCACAACAGCTGTTATTGGTAATTGCGCCCTTTGAAGCTGTTTCATGGCTTTTTTATGGAAATGAAATCATATTCATAAATTACAATAACAGCAGAGGACAAACGGAGAGAAGAAATCCCTCTGGCTTTGACCTCTGCGACCACATCACCCCGAGTATCTACCTCGTACACGTTCGGTGGGGTAGCCTGGTGGTTAAGGCGTTCGCTCGTCACGCCGAAGACCCGGGTTCGATTCCCCACATGGGCACAATGTGTGAATCCCATTTCTGGTGTCCCCAGCCGTGATGTTGCTGGAATATTGCTAAAAGCGGCGTAAAACTTAACTCAGTCAGTCGTATATGTGCAGACCTGCGCTAGTTGAGTTGAATCGGTTGACGAGGGCGCTACAAAAAAGTAGTGCCCTTGTAAGCAGTATCAACAAAAACTGTTGCTGTAGCCGATGTCGCAGTAGTGGAAAGCGTCTATTGAGCAACAGACCAATTCCAGTCCCCGATCTTCCCACATAAATCTCGACTCTGTTCCTGCGACAATACTGTCCATTTCAAATAACAAGGTCGACATAGAAAAAGAATGATATGGTCAATTCAAAGCTCTAATTAGGGGGAAAGCATTCCCGTGGGGGGAGCGATCGAAAAAGTAGTCCATGAGCCAATTTTCTCCAGCGTCAAGCGAGACAAGTGAATATGATACATTTGAATCTTGAAAACCTCTGCAGACCTGGCCAATAGATTGAAGCTAAGGACAATCTGTCTTGGCAAATCTTTGGCTGAAGATGGAACTAATTGGTTGCAATGTTCTAAGAAGTGATGGGACAGGTGACGACGATCCTCTGCACGGTTAATCTTGACCGATCAATTGTCCTGTCCTTTTTATTGAGGAAAAAAACACAACTCTGTTTTCCACATGCGTTTTTATGCGCAAGTAGTTCCTTGAAGTTCTTTATATCGGGACTAGATAAACTCGTACAGATTGCCACTTGGGGCCTGTAGAGGTCTTCATTGACGTCGTAATCCAAACTCTGCTCTTAGGTAGATGTGTGCTCATTTCAAATCAATTGAGAGAGGGTTTAGCCTGTCCTTTACTTTCAAGAATGATGCAGAGGTGCGTGTCTTTTTGGTCGATCTTGGATCTGTCGTATACCCGTTCTTGAGCATGTGTTTTGTTAAAACCTCTGATGTCTGTTTGGGGATGCTGGTTTCCAGAGGGTGGTGGTCGGTTTAACTTGGGACGTTGGTATGATGAGGAAAACGGGTGGCTGAGGGGTTTCTTATAAAATTTATTTGTATTTGTATATTGTATATTGTATATTGTATATTGTATATTGTATATGCAGATTTACTTGAAGAGATTAAACCAGCAGAATGAGCTCTTTACAGGAAGTTCCTTCAAAGAGTACTGCGACCTCGATTTTGTTGTTGCTGTTGCTGTTGTTGCTGAATTGCTGTTTGTCAGCGCCAGAGTGGTCAATGTCCATGACCTGTCCATCATGGTACTTTAATTAGATAAGCATGGCGTTAATGCCCTCTCCTATATTCTTCCTACCAGACTATAAGTCTGATTCTCCGCTTATATCTCACTTTATTCCCCTACACAACACTCCTGCAATGCGGTCTATCGATTACGCTCCTCATATCACAGTTGATGTCTCTTCATTGATTTTGTCATACTATCGTAATTTATACGATAAGATGACGAACCAGTTTCACCTCCCGTGTTGACAAATAAGAGACAGGTTTCACTCCTGTGTTCAAAATGAAGATATTGGTTTCACTCTTGTGCTGTCAAATCAAAGATTCATTTTACTACTGTGTCGACACAAGGGTGGTTTAAAAGGTCTGTAGCCATCTACTGGGCATGTACAATATACCGTTTGTATGGGTTAAGCGCACTAATGTCCATGCTTACCCACCCTGTGACAATCTGGGTTAGAATTGCGCATCAGTAGTCCATTTTCTCATAAAACCGACCAACAGGGTCGGTGGTCAGGATCGTTCAGTTTGTTGAAGCATGTCATCGTATCCCAACAGATCGATGCTCTTGGTATCAATCACTGGATTGTTTGGTCCAGACTCGATCATGTACAGACCGACGCCATATAGCTGGAATGTAGCTGAGTGAGGCGTTAAACAACAAACAAGCAAATACTTGACAACAAGCGTCATTTGGACTGGGGACACAACTTGGCAGCATATTTCAGTGACGAGGTTTGCCTTGCTGAAGAATGTGGACAAAAGTGGTTACCGTTCCGTCCTCTAGTACCTCCATCTGAAAGCGCTAACTCCAACAGCGATCCATTCGGACTTGCTGATGTCAAGGGGATGATGTTCCTCCCTTTACCACTGGGCAGCAGAGGAGATGTCAAGAGCATCGAAGATGATACGAGATCAAGAATACATGCAACTGGAACCTCTAAGGAAAAGTTGGTACATTACATGATAATTATGATCATGGGTGATCGACAACATCCACACAACATACTGCCAATACAGCATGTCTCCTAAAAGTTCAGAACCATCTGAGAAATGAGTGAGTGATTAAGTATGG
Source organism: Haliotis rubra (assembly GCF_003918875.1). Classification (NCBI taxonomy): domain Eukaryota; kingdom Metazoa; phylum Mollusca; class Gastropoda; order Lepetellida; family Haliotidae; genus Haliotis; species Haliotis rubra. The sequence continues at coordinate 1,296,856 of NW_025767024.1, forward strand.
TTTTACGCCGCTTTTAACAATATTCCAGCAATATCACCGAGGGGGACGAAGGAATCAACTACAACGTGATAAAGGTTTCAATATGTGGGAATACCAAGGCTTCTGGAACCTGCCCAGAAACACTCCAGGTTCATCATCTCTTGTGAGAATGTACGTCGTTTCAAAGCAGTTAAACAGTGGCAACATCTAACATGCTTTCCGAAAAGGCCAAAGTTCTGTTGGCAAAGGAATCTATGGGTAGTTTACCCACCGAATGGTGACACCATTAACGAAAACATTGCTATAATCTGATTTGGCAAAACGTGAGAATATCAGCACTAAACTTCGTCGAAAACTAACAAAGGTATTTCGCCATGACGGCGATGTTTGACGCTGGCTTTAAACTCAGCCACCAAATTCAGCACCGCCAAATTTCCAGCTCTTCCCAAACATGAAAAAAGAACTGAACTGTCTGACACGATTATCCTGACGAGGATTTTCTACCATCAGGAGATAAGCCATCTTCTGACCTACTGGGATCCGGGTATCAAGCAGCATTAATTGTCAGAAGCGTGACAACGTCGTAAAGGATGTTACCCACCAACTGATTAATACAGTTCAGCATAGCCATCCCTCTTATATAATACTTAAATTTCACTTCCGTCTTGACAAATAAGAGACTGCAAGATGAAAGTGTTGACAAAATAAGAGACTGTAAGATCGTTGTGTAGACAAATCAGATACTATAAGATCACAGTGTTGACAAATAAGTGACTGTAAGATCACTGTGTTGACAAATAAGAGACTGTAAGATCGTTGTGTAGACAAATCAGATACTATAAGATCACAGTGTTGACAAATAAGTGACTGTAAGATCACTGTGTTGACAAATAAGAGACTGTAAGATCACTGTGTTGACAAATACGAGAATTTGTTGACAAATCAGATACTGTAATATCACAGTGTTGACAAATCAGATACTGCAAGATGAAAGTGTTAACAAATCAGATACTGCAAGATGAAAGTGTTGACAGATCAGATACTGCAAGATGAAAGTGTTGGCAAATCAGATACTGTAAGATGAAAAAGTTGACAAATCAGATACTGTAAGATGAAAAAGTTGACAAATCAGATACTGTAAGATGAAAGTGTTGACAAATCAGATACTGAAAGATGAAAGTGTTGGCAAATAAGATACTGTAAGATCACAAGTAAGATACTTGCTTCAACTCTATTTTGACAAATAATAATGTTAGTATCGCCCTGAAGATACAAACGAGGTTGGAGTCACCACTGCGATGACAGATAAGGCAGTGCCTTCACTACCACGACAAATACTAGTAAGAGATTTGTTGCATCACCATGAGAGTGAGTGAGTGAGTTCAGTTTTACGCCGCTTTTAACCATATTCCAGCTAGATCACAGCGGGGGACACCAGAAATGAGCTTCACACATTGTACCCATGTGAGGAATCGAACCCGGGTCTTCGGAGTGACGAGCGAACGCTTTAACCACTAGGCTTCCCTACCGCCCGCATCACCATGCGAACATGTGTTGACAGAGAGACTGGTTTCACGGCCATGTTAATAAATTAGATACTGGTTTCGCCGCCGTGTTGACAAAAAAGAACTGGTGACATCACTGTGTTGACAAATCAGATACTGTGGCATCACCGTGTTGACTCATGAGACATTTGTTTCGCAGTCGTGTTGCGAATAAGTGACTCTCGCATCACTGTAATGAAAAATTGGTTGAGTCACCGAGTTTACAACTAAAACATTGATTGCATCGTCGTGTTCACACAGGTTTGATTGGTCCCACGATCGTGTTGGCAAATGTACCCGTTTTATCCTTCGTAATGCAAAAGAAAGGAAACACAAGCCTCACTTCCGTGTAAGCAAATACTTTTTAGCATTACGTCTTAAGTAATCAGACGCCCCTTGTAAATATTTCCGATTCGACACTTATTCTATACAATCGACAAATCACGTTTTTCACATATTATTTTACATGGACACAGTTCAATGATTAATGCGCACGAACGAGTGATTAATGGATCTTCATTACACTATATTATTGACAAATGAAAATGACACAAAAGGCTCGTTATCTTTGAATTTCATTCCACATAATCTCGAATTCACTGTTTTGACATTGTTCCCTGGGCTGTTTTCCTTTGCCGAAACGTTTTTGATTGATTACATAATACATGGTTGAGACACTGATACAAGTTCTGACAAACTGCGCTTGCCTGTCAGAATCAGTAGGATGACGTTGATATAGGTCCTTGACATAACGGTCTTAATGGTTCAAGGTCATCCCAAGGTGAATACCAAAAGCAGAGTCTCGTGTCTACTTACGTAAAACACTAACGCTAAATATATATCGTTCTTATACCATAACGGTATAGTTCGAGTATAGTCATTACGATGAGCTACTTATTCGGAATAAATCATCATATATTTTCGAGGGGCTGTCGTATCATTAGGTTATACTTGATTGTTAGTTTTAACTTGTGAAGTCTCACAGTTATTTTAGCAATCCGTTTCCGTATTTAGAACTTTGGAATTTAGACACGTTTTATTTGGAATAGGTTTGGTACTCACTTGCAACATACTATTGCGATAGCGATAGTTTATTATGACCAACTATTGCAATACTATTGGAATAGTTTTTCTCTCCTTGCATTGTCTCATTTGAAGTCATTTATCAAATGAATTAATAGTTATGTGAAATTAAAACAAGTTGAAATCGTTTCATTCTCTTTTAATAACTGACAAGAAACTTGAAACCCTGATCAAGTAAACAGTCAAGTTTGTTTAACGGTAACAGGGGCGGATAACTCTAAATCAAAGTGAACGAATCTGGTACTTCCTGTATTTTGCACTGCACATTTATCAACGGAAGTCAATTAATAAACTATTGATAGTCACACATACTATCGATGCATCGATAGTTTTTCGTTTCTTCCATCGATTAATTGCTATCGGAGACTCAACAATTGCAATCAATCGATAGTTCGATGCATCGTTACAGCCCTATGTGGAACATGTGCTTACCTGTTCTTCTATATGTACTTATCTGTTCTTCTACATGTCCTTATCTGTTCTTCTACACGTGCTTATATGTTGTTCTGATTGTGACTTTAGTTTGACATATAGTATTAAATATACTCCAGCCAGATTCAGTCATGAATTGTTGACGTACAAGTTCTATGCAGTTGAACTAAATTGAACTGCAATAGAAAGTATACACCCATGGTCTGTAGTGTCTTAAAATGAAACAAAAACGAAACAGTGACAGGTCACAAAGCAGTTGAAGATAAGCAACATTGGTCACGGAGAGATCTTGGATGGGGGACCGTGTTTTGCAGCTTGGCCCCAGAGAGTTTCAAGGACTTATGACCTGCCCCCCAACGAGTCACACGTGACACATGTGGGGTCTCACCTTAGGTGAGTGTTCAAAATTGCTTCCGTTCACCCAGCAGGAAATGGGTACCCGGAGGGATGAAGCATATGCCTATTAACCTTCTTCCCACCTCACATAAGATCAGCTAGGGGTCATACTATTCAGGATGTGTCAGACAAGATGAAGATCCGGGTTGGAATTGGTCTTCAGTCAGGTATGTATGTTGTAAGAAATTAACGGGATAAGGTGGTCAGACTCGCCGACTTGGTTGATGAATGTCATCGTATCCCAGTTGTGCAGGCCGATGATTATGATGTCAATCACTAGATTGTCTGGTCCAGAGAGGATTATTGACAGATAGCCATCATATAGCTGGAATATGTCTGAGTGGGCGTTAAACAAGCAAACAAAGTCAAACGTTTTTTCCTCACTGAATGTTTACGTATCAAGTACAAACTCAAAAACCAAAAATGATATGGTTAGGGCCACCGGGAATAAAAACAAATATTTTTGGAATTAGGGTCAACTCAGGAAGGACTCGGATGAAGTTATTAATTTCTGGAATTCAGTCACAAGGTAATACTCTTAAGATATCATATAGTTATTTGGAATTTTGGGAAATGCTCTATGCACACTTGAGCCAGCAAAATGTATACGCGGAGACGTTTTTTTTCTGGCCTGGTTCCCTTATCTTTTAAAATATTTATGGATTATAATTTAGTAATTTTCATCAAAGCAACATGAAATTCCATAAACATAAACTTGTTATATTCATACCCTAAATATCGATGCAACTGTTTCCTATATTGCTACAAAAATATTCATATACATGTAATAACATAGGTTTGATCAGCCTGCCACAGAAGCAACACACGAGTGTATTTGGTTGACAAAACTGCAAACATGTAATCATAGATTACTGGTTAAAACCGTTAGATGGTCTAATATAGACATAGAAAATAGAATGTGTACAATTTGTAACCACCATGTTATATGTGACGAATTTCATATTATCTTATTATGTACAGTTCTTGGTGATGTAAGAAAGAGTACATTCTTTAGTTAATTTAGTTGTAATAACCCTGATATTGATATGGTTATTTCCTTTGTAATATCCAACTATCCTCCATTGGTACATAAACTAATTAAACAACAGCTGTATTATCTCAGTTTTAATTATACATTTCTAAAATATTTAAATGTGTGTGATCCTTAATGGCACATTGTATCAAAATATATGTATGTTCTCTATGTCATTTTGTATGATTTATGAGAATAAAATCCTGTTCTGTTCAGAAATACACGGCTGTAGGTAAACCACGAGCGTAATGTGTACACAACGAAATGTACATCCGCGAGTGATATTCCTGGACGTCAGTCATCCTGGCTGACAGGCGTGATTGATGACCCACCTCTCCCTGCTGTTCATTACATGTAAACTAATCATGTGTGTAGATCCTGACCCTGCGTCCTTATATTTAGAACGACAGGTAGGGATTTACAGGTTAGTTACGATAGGCCTATATAATCTTGGGGTCAGGACGTCTTAGATATCGATTTCTATAGTTTTAGTTCTTACTTGAATATAATTCGTGGTTATTAATTGTGTTAATAAAGCATGATAAGTACTGTGTTTATTTGGCCTTGTAAATACTTCACTAGATATTCAAATTAGTTAAGAAATGAAAGTGTTGCCATTGCATAGGCGGATCCAAGGGGGGGTGCAGGGGGGTGTAAAACCCACCCCACCCTCTTTTGTCCTGACAGATTATTAAATGACCATTGAAACTCTCGTGAAAATGGGTGTAAATGAATTGTGCACCCATCTTTCTCAAAAAGCTGTTTCCGCCCCTGCTGATTGTGTGCTGACGATGTGGAGCGTCAACCTGAGAATATGGGGTCGAATCCCGGAGTACACCCACAGAGGAAGTCTAGAATCTGCACTTCACTTAGGAAGTGTCATCCAACTTGTAAAAATTGTTACATCAATGTTAGTGTACATGAACAAATGTTTGAATTCAACCCTAAAGATTTGAAACATATAACATTTTTACAATATCAACCAAAGTACATGTGATACTTTCTTTAAACGTTGCGTGGTTGTAAAGATATTTGTTCACTGATCTTCTAATAAAAACAATTGTGTACTATCGCTGTATGTGTATCATACCTATTTTTTACTATTGACGTCAGTATAAGTTTCACAAATGAAACCTTGCTATAAGGAAATTATGTGCTGTCTGACAATTAATTAGTTCAACTAAGAGTGACATTTAGTCCCAGAAATATGGAGCTCAGGCAATCTAGACTTGGCAAATCATTCTAGACTTGAGTTGAATGTCCTTTTTATCTTATTCTCTCGGGTCTGGGATGTGAGAAACAGAGAAACACTTAAGAGAAGATAAAAGAAGAAAATTATTATATTTTCGTGTCCCACACCGTAAAACAATGACAATACAAATCCACGAATATTATGTACAGTGTCCGGCCAATATGACCTATGAGTCACGCAGAAAAAAAAAAAAACAACCGCAATGTAATTATTTCAAACATGTCGTTAGGTAATGCATTTCTGTATTTGAATTTGAATCTTACCCTTGTTAAACGATACGTATTGCGATACGCTGATCGAAAACCGGTATTTTGACTTGCATTCGGAAAACTTCGTAACACTCGGAAATCTTCGGATATGTCCTTGTTTCATTTGTGCCAAATATTATTCACATTTTTATTTTATCATGATTAAAAGTTGTTATTAAAGCTTAATCAAGCCTAGTGATTTTGTTGTGTTTTTGCTCTATAAATCAAGAATTAACTTGATTATAAGTAGTTTTTTTTAAAAATACTTCATGCAATATATTGCAATACATATCGCAATACATGCTTTCGCATCGCAATATATCGCAATATGAAATTTCTCTGCAATACCCACCTCTACTTTCCAGGGACGAAATAATTGAGAACAGTGATACAAGGACACTTTATGATGCAGCTGACAGCTATTTTTCAAGCTGTCAATTTCACCATCATGACTTGGGAAAATATATATAATATGTATCACAAATGTTGCTCATTTGCCAATTGGAAAAGTTTATTAAGAAATAACATAAGCATCATCAATGCATGTAAAATGTGCTTCCCTACTTCGGTTAAGCTTTGAGTACTTCCTGGATGTCTGATAACCGAATATAATAGCATTGTTGAAGCAGCCTTATGTTCTGGAATTGATTTTCTTAATAATTAATTGTAAGTTGACTGTTCATGTACAATTATCAATCACATATATCATGATTGTCAGAAAAGACAAGACTAGTATGTTGACATCGATCTATCATTCGGTTGTGCAAATAACACGTTGTCTCATCCACACGTACACCGACTGACCCTTGCTACCGTCGTAGCCCATGTCGTGTTGCAGCCGGTGTATGCGTCCATCTTCTGACACCCTCGTAATCCAGCGTCCCCCGTACACATATTCACGCTGGGTGGACGCCAGGAGCTGTGGACAGTCGGGAACTGCCCGGTTACTTGACAGTAGCCGTCAGTTAGCTTGTCACTCACAGGTGCGGAAATGGACAACTCCTTTCTGTTTGTCTTAATGTTCTCCTCTGTATCTCGTGTCACGGGAATAATGATAATAATAATTTTGATAATAATAACAAAAAATATAATACTGATATGTGTCAAATTAATCAGTCGGGTTCAGTTTCATTACATCCTTGGGTCATCAAAACAGAACTATTTTCACGCTCAGGTCGCGATACTCGGCTTGAGAGGTACAAATATATAGTCAATAGGACATAGGATGGCAGGATGGTTTATAATAATAATAATAAATAATATTAATAATAGGCCATTTATAGCGCCTTTCCACGTCACAGGGATATGTTTACATGGAAGACTGTACAGTTTTCATGAAGGTATTACAGAATATACATTGTTTTTTAAAATTCTTATTTGTTTACAGTTACACAATACGTTCAATTTCAACACAATGGGTTTTTAACAATATGGTTTGGGATATATGATTTCCGATGATGTTTGAAGAAAGGACAGAGAATGTAATGTAATGAAATTCATCACGCGTGTCGTAAAGGTTAGAATTGTTTCTTCAGGTGAAAGTTTGTGCCAGCTACATTCTTTTATGGGTAAACGGTGGCAGGAAATTCTAAACATTAACTAGTTAGATGATATACATATCATTGTTAAAGAAGTGTATAATGACGAAGACAAAGTCGACGGCGATAATGATGCTGATGATGCTGATGATGCTGATGATGATGATTGTAAAGACGATGGTAACAATGATGGTGATAATTATAATAATATTCAAATAACACTTGTAATAATGACGACGACGACGACGGCGATGATGATGATGATGATGATGATAACATCCACAGTGTATATCGTAGTCGGCATGCATCATGCATGGACGCTGTAGTGACAACTTCAAGATGGTGCTCTAACTGCCAAACTCGCGTCTGTGTATTAACTTGAGGAGGATTAATAATATTTTGAGATATTGAAATATGTTATATCATTATCTTGCTCAGTATCCCTAATAACACAAATATGACAATGACAGATTACAACAGAATTTGATATTGTATAGTACAAATAATGAGACATGAATCATCAAAGAGCTGATACACTGTCAGAACTTGAATTTCTTTATCAGATTTGATTTTAGATTAGATGCTAAAATAATGGCACATAATCTTTCATTGCAATTGACAAATGGGATCGCTATTATCATCTGAATCTATATCTAAAGAACGGATAAATAAGTGAATACTATAAATTATTTAAAACTACACAATAATAAATGAAGATTAATAATTACTTCATAACTGTATTAGTTTAATCTTATTAATTATATAACCTATGAGCTAATTATACGTGTAAGCATTGTTCACAAAATTCATACACCACAAGGTAACGAAAGGTATATTAGATAAGGCATCGAAAGCGTGTCCCTTGTGATTTTTTCATTTGAATTTTCACATTTTGTTTACTAAATTTCGTTTATACCGAAGACGCTTATGTCGAGCTGACGGATATAACGAACTGGTTTTTTTTGTTCCTACCACTTGTATAAATTTCAGGAAAACACGTACAACGAACAACGGTTATAACGAACTAAAATTAGTGGTCCTTTCGAATTCGTTATAACCGTATTTATTGTACACTTATATTAAACATGTTGCATGCCCCTATGTTTGGACTGTACCCGGTCACCTTTGTCCATCTGGCCGACATGTGCCACCTCCATCCCCTCGCAGCATAGATGTAAGAAAGCTCATGTTGACGTATCCCTTCACTGAGGCGTGATGGCTGCGTCAGGTTGATACCGTCGTGGGCTTGTCGCCTGTCACTGGGGAAATATAAGTCCCCTTCTTGGACAGGTGTGAGCTGACGCTGGGAAAAGTGGAGTCTGTTGTGGTTGAGATTAATCATAGAGGACCGCAGGTACTCTTGTAGATTGTTTTTAAACTGTGGGAGGTTGTGTGAGCGATGGTGAACACTCACTGCAGGCACCATGATTCAAATGGGATGAGATTTGTTTTCTTGATTTATATTTTATTCCATTTTCGCTCAAAAAATTAACAAATAATGACACGATGTTCGTTGTAGCTTTTTCACTGAAGACAAGCGATACAGGCAAGGCACAGTAAACTTGAAGACGTGTTTGTTTGTTGTTTAACGCCACAGTCAGCAATATTCCAGTTATATGGCGTTCAAGTTAGTGAGAAGTACCTCAGTTGAAACGACATCGAATGGATATTTTGAAATCGATTTTTACATTTACATTTTATTAGCATACACACTGTCTGGTGTGGCGATGGATTGGCTATAGTTAACGCCAAGTGGCTGTATTCGTGATCGTCTTTGGCGTCCGTCTACTCCCGCTCCTCACCTCCACCACCACCACAACCATCATCATCATCATCATCATCATCATCATCATCATGTGTGTCGTTAACATCGCAATTGTACATTTCTTTAACTTTGGAATGTACATTGAAATAAATGCCACTCAAAGAAAAAACATGTTGACACACAGATTGTTCAAAGTCGATATTCTGATTAAACAGATTTACACCTTCCTTCCAAGTTGAAAAAGTCATTAGGGCATATTTCAATACCTAGATGGCTACGGGCACCATAGCACAGTCAAGTATATGTATAATGTGACATGCAAAGTTTGACTTCAGCATATGGCACATGCTCAATTTTGGAAATTGGCGTTCGTCTCATCTTCTCAGTGTTTGGAAAATCAGGCAAATGGACTGCAAAATAATATCCTGGCTTGTCACCGAATTCATGTGTCGACGAATACCAATTATAATTTCTTCAGTTGTTAGATCATAGCTGTACGGTCGTCTATCCATTGTTTGAATATCAAAAGGGAAACGCGTTGCTCCTCGTCCATGTTATCCGTCACCAATAAGTTGAAAACCAGCAGATGGATTTCTCAGGGGATGGATTTCTTTATGGAAATAGTTATATGTCCACCTGTCGGCCATCTCTTTAACAAGTTTAGTTTATCACAAGTATCTTTGTGCAAATAAACAATGCAAATTTATAGAGGTACGTCTTGATGGCATTAGAGTTACCTACCCTTGTGTACTAAAATCCGGAAATGGTTGAAACCAACAATTGCCGACAAAGACCGAAACACGACATATACGCCTACGAGAATCATTTATTTGTGAACAATCGATTCCTGACAGAAACTGTTGGTCTGGGTTCGAACCCCATAAGGGTATACAATGTATGAAACCCATTTCGCCGTAATATGACTGGACATATTTCAAAGTAGCGTCGAACCATACCCACTAGCTGTAAAGAGTTTGATCAATTTGATCAGTTCAACATGAGTATAAAACTGAAACATTAAAAAGCCGTTACTATGAAAACCGAGAAACATCATTAGTTCGTTACATCCGAAGTTCGATATTGACATGAATAACAACATCGATAACAACTGACATTAATTCGCCGTTCCGATCATTTCGTCATATCCAACTTCTTTGCAACTAATTTGCATTTCACAATATTCGTCACATCCCATGCCCAACCCACTCCACCGTTTACAAGGACCCTTTTGTTTTACGTTTGAATTACGTTGGGGGCAGAGAGGTGGCCAAGTGGTTAAAGTGTTCGCTCGTTAGCCTGAAGAACCCTTTCAGTCCAAACATGGAACTGTATGTGAAACCCATCTCTGGTGTCCCTAGCCGTGATTAGGAATATTTGTAAAACCGGCGTAAAACCATATTCACTCACTCACTGAAATAACTTCAATGCCCCGTTCAACAGAGCGATCTCCATTAGTATGTGAAGCCCATCTCTGGGGTCCCCAGCCGTGATGTAGGAATATTTCTAAAACCGGCGTAAAACCATATTCACTCACTCAGTGAAATAAATTCAATGTCCTGTTCAAGAAAACGATCTCCATTAGTATGTGAAGCCCAGCTCTGGTGTCCCTAGCCGTGATGTAGGAATATTTCTAAAACCGGCGTAAAACCATATTCACTCACTCACTGAAATAGATTCAATGTCCCGTTCAAGAAAACGATCTCCATTAGTATGTGAAGCCCATCTCTGGTGTCCCCCGCCGTGATGAGGAATATTTCTAAAACCGTCGTAATACCATATTCACTCACTCACTGAAATAAATTCAATGCCCCTGTTCAACAGAGCGATCTCCATTAGTATATGAAGCCCATCTCTAGTGTCCCCCGCCCTGATGAGGAATATTTCTAAAACCGGCGTAAAACCTCATTCACTTACTCACTGAAATAAATTCAATGCCCCGTTTAACAGAGCGATCTCCATTAGCACTAAGTCGATGGTAACACCCATACTTTAAAACATACGCAACCGTGACAGCTTTGTGAAACAAGGACCAGCTCTCGTATCACTCATGTTTCAAGTCTGAGCGCCCATCGGAGTCAGATGGCTCCCGAGTTGGAGCCTCCTGAGGCATGTTCCGCTGTCGCCTCCCCCCAATATGATGTCTTGTCCCCAGGATCATGGTGTCAGGTACGCACAGGCTTCGCGTAGCTCCCCCTGCGACAATCGTGGGAACACGCGAAAGACCAATTTTTCTTGCGCTCAAACGAGTCCCCATTGTCTGAATAATTTACTGGACCCAGGCGAATCTGTGGTGGCTCTGCGTTTAAGGTGACCAGCCATGGCGCGGCGTTTAGCCAGGCTCACGACAGTCCATGCATTATACTGCTAATCTATTGGATTAGCGGACGTTAATCTCCGGCCCAGCCGCTTACTGTCGCGTGAAATCTTCCCCGTCATGCATCACGGGAGGTGTCTAACTCGCATCTCTAATCTCGTTTTCTTATCATTTGCGTAAAGCTAGTTGTTCACTTTGTTAATATTTCAGTTATTCGTCTTATGTGATAATGGCGATAGGCTAGACAGCTAGTGCATGTTATGGTATTGCTTATAATGTATGCGTGTTATAGTAATAATGAATGCACTTTATAGTAATAATTACAAAAACAGGCCAGCTGAATATCATGTTCAAAGTGCGCTCGAATAATATTCCTCGTCACGCCGAAGACCCGGGTTCGATTCTCCACATGGGTACAATGTGTGAAGCCCATTTCTGGTGTTCCCCGCTGTGATGTTGCTGGAATATTGCTAAAAGTGGCGTAAACCCATACCCACTCACTCACTCGAATAATATTCCCAGAGGATATACCCCAACTGCCTGTGAGGCACCAGAAGGTTATCAGTCACATTACTTTCTCAATCTACCGGGTACCCATCACTGGTTGAACAGGGACACAATTCGAATTTATGTAAAGAGACACCTCGTTTTGTGACATACGTACCCAAATACATTTTTATGAATGTAATTATCATGAGCAGCTCCATCTCGAGAAACTGACGGGCAAAAGAGAGTATATATACGCTGATGGTTGATGGTGGCTAAAAACGAAATAATCGCCATTCGATTAATGTAGTAGACGAGGATGTCATAGTTGTGTTTTGGAACTGCAACTGCAGTTTCGGCGATGATATCTGTAACGTTTAAATTCCAAATAGTAAGTTTTGGGTCAAATCCAATTTTCAAATGTGTGCTTTCTGTTCCCCGGCAGTTTGAAAAATGTGATTTGAAAGATTCTGTTCCAACATTCTTTAAAGCGTTTTCACCCTTGAAGATCCGGACTATCGGTCTTTAGCAACCTGTGCTTGTCGTAAGAGGCGTCTAACGGGATCGGATGGTCAGACTCTCTGACTTGGTTGACACGAGTCATCGTATCCCATTTGCGTAGATCATGATGTTAATCTTTTGAATGTCTGATCCCGACTCGATTATTGACAGACCGCCGTCACATAACTGGAATGTTGCTGAGTGCGGCGTTAAACAACAGGCAAACTGCAAAGTGTTTAAGTGTCTTTTGACAGTTCCTTCGTCTGATGATGATCAAAGGGTCTGGGCAAAATATATATGCATTTAGAATATCAGCAAAGGATTATCAATTATTATTATAGTTTTTGAGTATATACAACCGAATCTCATCAATTTAGATTAAAGCAATTACTATTTCTAAATCGGTACGCATTGTAAAATAAAGTCAACGGGTGCAGACTAAAATCGTTTATGTTCTTTGGTATTTAGCACTTGGTGGTTAATGTGCTTGAGGTATGCTTACAGCGGAGGCTCATAAGATATTCACAAGAATCGCCTTTCTTTATCCTTTTCATCATCATCATCATCGACATGATAACAACCATTGTTATTGCAGTATATGTACTCGTACAATTATCGCACTAATGTTTTCATCTTACTCGACGTCAAATCTAAATATTTTTAGTTTCTTTATCATCGTATTCATCATATCCATGATATAAATCTTCACCTTTTTTATTATAATTGTCACTATTATCGCATTTACATGATCGCCGTCATCACTATCATCATCACAAACCGAAACATGGGCTCATTAACCTGTTCAGACAATAACCTACTTTTCTCGTGTAAAAGTGAAAAGAGACACACAAACAGCAATGGTTACACTGAATTCCAATTGCTTGTTTCATGAGAAAATGGTATTTACAAGTTGATTATAATTTTAAACTTGAATAGCATCGTATTTCTATATTTTATGGCGAGGTGTAGCCAGCATGACCTTAACCAAGACGTCACAGACTGCCCCTGTTTGATTAGGCTGTAAAATGATTCACAATTATTCATCTGCCTCACTGGTTACATATGTTATATGTTCTTTGCACTTATTCAGTGTAGTCTTGTAACGGACAATGTGATTAATATAATATCAAGTCCGTACCAGACCGCCAAACTTTTCTAGCGGCAGAACCTCGTTTTGAGATTTCCACGATTTCCAGATTTCCGTTTGTCAGAGCACGCTGCACGACGTGTTTGCAAGGAGTAGAAGGAACGTAGTGTTGCAATATACAAATGGTTAGATGTTTCAAATAATACTGATTAATATTTATGCATCCAGTTGAATGAATTTGTCTCAAAATTCTGGACTGGTCAATGTATTAAGTTGCGCATTAGGACGGAACCCAGTCAGCAGGAAACGAGACTGTTGTGTTATCAATGTTTTGACATGATAACAACCACTATTGCAATATTATGTAGTCGTAGAATCATCGCTTCTTAATAGACAAATTTAAATATTTTTAGTTTCTTTATCATTATATTCATCATAACCATGATACCAATCTCCACCTTTATTATTATTATTGTAATTGTTAATCACAATCATCATCACCATCATCATCATCATCATTAATACAAGTGCTATTAGAATATTATTATCATTATCACCATCATTGTTACCATCGTCTTTACAATCATCATCATCATCATCACCATCATCATCATCATCACCATCATCATCATCCTTGTAACCTTTGTTGCCGTTGCTCACTGACCGCTGTATTCCAAAGAATGTCACGCTGTCTTCCAAGCGACAATTTCATTTCATCCATTTGACAGGAAACATCTAAGAGAAAGACATGACCTCCTCAACCCAAATGTGAAACAGAACTTTAATTACGTCTCACATGTTTCGCGAATCGCCTTGTCTTTGAATATGATATTCATTCTATATTAATGAAAACTAATTTGATATTAAAATCGTTCTTTTTCATTTCAAGCTCGTGTCATTTGATGGTGTAGATTTCTTTTCATTTTGTAAGTTTCGCGACATTTGAGGCCCAGACGCGACTGGAGTTTCTTGTTAAGACTTACCCGAACCTCTGCAACAATAAACGGACACTTCAATCTCATGTAGTTGACAAGTGAAATTAGACACGGTCCTTACGCCGCGGCCGTAGAATTAACTATTGAGGTGTCAATCAAGAAAAGAAATGTCTACTTTTTTGGGTGCTACTTGACAGCTAGACTTTTAACGCAGATTATTAGTACAACTATTTCGTTTTATGTCTGTCAGACACTGAAGAGTAAAATTATGCGCTATGGATTAAATGTCTTTCGTCATTTCCCGACATGTCTCGCGGTGACGTCATAGAGTTATTTCTGCCAATCAAAACTCTGAGAATGAACACGGCCTGTTACACTGTTTTCCATTCAACTCCTGTGACCAGACACATACAATAGAAGACGCATTTTATGCAGGATGATTGAATGGGTAATTTACAGTTCGATTTACTGATATCTGATAAAGTGATTTTTGAATTATAGGTTGTAGACGTTTACCATATGATCCTGGCACTACAAAGACAGGTAACTCTGCACAAAGAATACCAGGCCGTTATTTCATGTATTTTTGGTTTGTATCAAAATAAAAAGTAAAAAGCCATGGGTTATAAGGACTATTTTCAGAATTCCTGACTCTGGTTGTGTTAACCAAAACTCACTCATTCGCGCACTCACGCACTCACTCACTCACAATGTGTACAACAGCTCCACCATAGCGTTGGAGTTTAAGTAAGCCCTGAGAATGGCAGGCCTTAATTTCAAGATCGTCACATTACATTACATGCACTACGTAATATATTGAAATCTGATCCTGTTTTCACTCAATAGAGAATTCCGTACAATACGAGCAAGGTGATTTCGCAAATTACATGTATCTATAAAACCGGCTCTATTCAACAAATCTGAAAGCAACCCGTCCCGTGGAGGGTGTGACAAAGATTGGGATTGGCTTTACAACAGCGGGTGCGGGTTATGCACCAACAGTGCCACAACCTGTTTACAGGAAAATGAAGGGTTGGCCTTCAAGTCACAGATGCTGGGGAGTATACGCTAGGGACAGTTCTTGACCAAGGCGGAGTCTGGAATCACACAGTTCTGACTCCCGAACCGATTTGTTTCTTGTGAATAAGCAGTAAGGTGACCCGTGAAGATCCAGGTTACAATTGGTCATCAGTAACCCATGGTTGTCTAGACTAACAACTAGTCTCTGAAATGAACATATTTTACTGAAAAAAGTTCATAGTAAAAAAAATATATATATAATGAAAAGGAGCCCTGAGACTTTCTTCGAAGCTGAGGAAATCTAGACTTGCCACATTTTCTAGACTTGTGTGGGCTTTCTTGGATATATTTGCTTCAGGGTCTGTACGAGAGACTAATGCTTGTCGTAAGAGGCGACTAACGGGATCAGGTGGTCAGGCTCGCTGACTTGATTGACACATGTCATCGTATTCCATTTGAGTAGCATGGTGCTCATGCTGTTGATCACTGGATTGTCTGGTCCAGACTCAATCATTTACAGACCGCCGCCATATAGCTGGAATATTGCTGAGTGGGGAATTTAACAACAAACAAACAACAACAAAACAGAAGGAGTAGGCATACGTACAAAGCACTAGCTCGTTAGGTCCCTTGACACGTCACCAACGGCATCAGTAGGCTGTGCAACGTTGCAACGTTTACATCAGAGACCGAGCATCCGTCAACGTAGCCGAGCTGGCGTTAGTTCTTAAGGCGGAAAAGGCTGACAAAACCGGAAGCAACCATACCGTACGCAAGTTAACCATGTATCGCCTACACCAGATAATAATCTACACACCAAAATTAATTTTACAGATATTTATCGTCATTAGATCTTCACTATCATTTCATCAGTTCCTGTTTTTCATCGGTAGTTCAGATTTACGCTTTATTGAAAATGGCTACTCTAACCGAGCTCACCAGAACATGATGTTATTAATTTTATTAACATTTGTCTTTCTAATATCCCGCAAATGCCACATGTGTCAGGTTTCTGAAATCGTTTCGGCATCTTTATAAAACGTCCTCACAGAGCGCAGAGAGAAAGACTAACTTAAATGAAATAAAACAGCTTTCTTTGCTATCGTTCACGTTGAGATGATATCACTTTGTTTAAGCTGGATATCATTTGCGATTGCAGTTGGCGGTGTAACCTAACGGTTACTGCGTCGGCTCTTAGCAATGAACATAGCTTGGACATTACCAAAAGGATATTAATATAAATATGTCAAACGTGATTTAAGTTTAAGATCGAGAAACATTTAAATCAGATTATCGGGATCTTTGGAAATGGACGTGTAAATAAGCATGCGAGTGGAATCATTGATGTCTGTCAAACTTAACCGAGTTTTCGATGCTCATGCTGTTGATCACCGGATTGTCTGGTCCAGACTCGATTATTTACAGACTGCCGCCATATAGCGGGGATATTGCCGAGTGCGGCGTAAAACTAACCTCACTCACTCACTCCTAACCGAGTTTGAAGGAGGATCAAGTTTTCGGCAAGGTATGTATCACTCGAAGTTAACTGGTTGTGTAATAGCGGGATAAACTGTGTGTTGAGTCATTGACGTAAAGTGTGTTTTTGCGTCATAGTACCTGAGATAGCGGACACACCTTTCCACCGAGAACAGCGTGGGCTGTTGACACCGAGACTGTTCTCTGTGATTGTTACCATCCCTGTTTCTTCGTGTTTTTAATCGCTGTCGTGTCACCGTAACTATTACACATTCCCACGCTTTCATTCCCTTCCCACACACCCTACACGACACTCACCGTTTCTGCGATGTTGGTTTTTGTGTTTGTTTTATTGTATGTATGTATGTATGTATGTATGTATGTATGTATGTATGTATGTATGTATGTATGTATGTATGTATGTATGTATGTATGTATGTATGTATGTATGTATGTATGTATGTATGTATGTATGTATGTATGTATGTATGTATGTATGTATGTATGTATGTATGTATGTATGTGTGTTTTGTATGTATGTATGTATGTATGTATGTATGTATGTATGTATGTATGTATGTATGTATGTATGTATGTATGTATGTATGTATGTATGTATGTATGTATGTATGTATGTATGTATGTATGTATGTATGTATGTATGTATGTATGTATGTATGTATGTATGTATGTATGTATGTATGTATGTATGTATGTATGTATGTATGTATGTATGTATGTATGTATACATGCACGTGTGTATGGGTTTGTATGCGTTTGTGGGTGTTAACATGTGTTTGTGTGTGTAGGCTTGTGTGTGTGTGCGTGCGTGCACATGTGTGTGTGTGTGTGTGAATGTGTGTGTGAATATGTGTGTGAATATGTGTGTATCGCGTGTGTGTATGGTGATGCGTGTTTCCGTGCATGTGTGCGCTCGTGTTCGTGGCTGTCTGTGATGACTAGGGGGCGCCGATACAGTTGAAGTATGATCATTAAAGGACAACGGAAAATCACACACCAGGAACGAAATACTTTAATAAAAAAAAAAAAAATAGAATGTAGGAGCTATTTAAAGTTTGACCGCTAGAGCAAAACAATGAATTTAAGAAAAACAGTGTACAGCGTACACCCATGATGTTTACAAGCGCGCCACATGTCTTGCCGGTAACCTACTACAACACAAAAAAACAACATCCTATAGACAAAGAAGTGTTACCAAAATAGTTTATTCGTGACATAAATGGACATGGGTTTTCAGTTGGATCATAGCGCCGGCCATTTGGTTGGGATAAAACTACATATTTATTTGTATATCATCATGGGGAGGTGGGGTTGCTGAAGCGTTCTGTCGTGACGATGAAGTCCTGGGTTCGATTTCAAACATGGTGTGAGGGATTGAGTGAGTTGAAGTTTACCTCAATCTAACAACATTCAAGAAATACACCAACCGAGGAAGCTGAAAATGTGTTCCGCTCTTTGCTCACATGGGATTGTGTGCCGGAACAAATTAAATACACACAATGTCATCCTCTATTTTTGAATACTGGGAGCGAATGCTGATTAACGTCACAGAGAACAGTACAAACCCTTCGACACGGAGCAAAGTATATGTTTGCTATTGAACGGAAATACCATAGCATGAACCATGATGAAGATTCACCACTGACCCGAGTATACCATTGTTATTAAAAGGTTTGTTATGTATGATAGACGCTTTATTACGCTTTAGGGACCCAAATGATGCAAATCCCTATTTTCATCGTACCAAATGGCCCCGTTTTCTTTTTCAGGTTTAAAATCGCCTTGCCTTTGAATGTGTTTGGAACGGGTGTCCACTCTGGGATAGTATACGTACCCACATTTGGTATAATCGCTTCTTGAAAGTGATTCTTAGGCACATGCTCATAATATAACCGGAAATGTACATCGGACATGCTTTCAACATGTATTTCTTATGAATATGGACAGGGTTTTGACCCTTGTATTTGAAATCCTAGACGACTTAACATATACGTTCAGTCCCACTTGCTCAATGACCACACAACGACATGTACAACTACCCGCGGGTCGTCTCCCACACCCACACTCCAATCTCAATAGTATAGCAGTTCCGGGTTGTTTATTTCACCGAATCACATTGTCAGTGCCCTGATGGAATGGAATGACAGGCATCAACATCCAGCCACTTCCTTGTCCATTACACTTGCCTCCGGCACCTTGTTATGTAAGATTGACGAGGCTACAATGAGAGAGAGAGCCTTGAACGAAGGTACACTAACGCGGAACCGAAGCCCGTCTAATCATGGCAAGAAAATGCATGGCAGGCACGGTGTTTCGGTCGTTCTGCTGTAAGATTTCTCTGTCTGACATGTTCCGGGATGATATGAAGTAAATATTTCAGCTATTTCACACAGGAAAGACACGCTCTTGTTAATGGGGGATCTGTACACAGCTTGCATGTTTGTGGATGCGTGTGGTATTTTTAGAATGTTTGTGTTTGAGTTATCGGAAGTGTAGCGCACCGTTGACGTACAACCATTTTACCTACGATAATCATCATCATCATCATCATCATCATCATCACCACGATCGTCGCCGCATTATAGACAACCAGCATCGTATGAGCTGCCTTGACATCATCATCATCATCATCATCATCATCATCATCATCGTCACATTATAGACAACCAGCATCGTATGAGCTGCCTTGACATCATCATCATCATCATCATCATCATCGTCACATTATAGACAGCCAGTATCGTATGCATTGCCTCATCATCATCATCATCATCATTCTCGTCGCCGTCATCATCATCATCATCGACACGACATGCACAATCATCATCACATGCATTGCCTTGTTGTCGTCAACATCATTATGTTCGTGGTCACTGTCACCATCATCACCATCCTCATAATCGTACAACATCATCAACCTCATCACTCTCATCTGCAACACAGCCAAGCTTTTTCTTATAAGCATGTGGGTACAATGTGTGAAGCCCATTTCTGGTGTCCAACGCCTTGATGTTGCTGGAATATCGGTCAAACGGCGTAAAACTAAACTCACGCATTCACTCTAATGAACATAATAACCATCTCTCAAATCATCATCATCATCCTCATCATCATTATTTATATTTAGAACTATTGGTCGATGTACAAGGTCACAGAAATCTCCGTCCACAACTAAATTTATGTTCACACTTCCCTAAAATGCTAACCTTTTTTTAACTATGGACTCGTACAGCGTTCTTCATACTTACCATAATTTCAGGTCGACAAACACAAAGGCATAAACTCTAACATTTTGACAATGTGTTCTTGAAGTAATCACATAACTCCCTACCCACAATACAACTCATCACATCTCTGTTACCGCTAAACAAGTTCTTCAGTTTTTCACTCTGAAAACGATTCAGACATTAGGACGAAAAAATACCCTTTCAAATTTTAACGAAGGAAGCGACAGGAAACTATCTGTATGCACGATATTTCATATTTAACCTACGTACACTTATAAGCACATTATACTATGACTACCATTGTGGCGGTGCTATCAATTACCTCGATATCCCGCCGGATGCAAGAAACAAGGAATAAAATGTCTAGATTTTCCCAAATACAAAAAAACCTTCCAAATTGCTGATTTAATGAGTCCCGCCACTGTGTCACTTCACCTCAAACGCTCGCTATTCTCTCTTTCCCTAATTCATCATTCATTGTTTTCCCGAGCCCAAATCTTGTTTTTCTCCTTCGGAATATTACAAAACCTACCTGTCATGTTCCAAACCGAAGCGAACATGTTTCGCCTTGTCACTTGGGAGTTGTCTTCAGATTCTTATGAAGGCCGAGCTTTTCCACTGACGTCGGCAACAAAGATGCGTCACGTACGCAACGACTTCTCCAGTCTCGGGGTTTGAGTTCACTTGGGGTGGGGATGGGAGATGAAGAGAAATGATTTTTTTCAAGGTTTTTTTTACTGAATCCAATGCATAAACTTTGTCAAACGGAAAAACGTAATTTTCTCTCGCGTGTCTTCTAGCGTATGCGTTATGAGCATTACTTCCATATGCTTTAACATACGTTTATGACGGGTGACACCGGTGGGGCAGGGTATGCTCACCTTTCGCGAACACCTGGTGTCATCTCTATTTTGATAGTGCTTCATGTACACATGTTCATGGTATAGCCGGAACTGTAAATCGATTTCTTATGGATGTGGAAAGGGTTTTGGCAATGGGATCGATCGGCATATAAATGAGGTTGCGGTGACTAAATATATAAGTTCGTATATGCAATTTACAGCAAACGGGGCATACCGATAAGTTGGATTGTAGATCAGTGACATGAACTATTTGTAAATATAGGGAATATAATCGAAGATCTAAGTCATCAATGTTTGTGTTGTTTTTATGTTATAGGTAATGGTATCACAATAACAATAAACGAGAGATTCAACTATTTTGAAATTTTGATATATTACAAAATATATGCAAATTGTATTGACAATAATGTTAATGCAATTGTAAAAAATAAGAAATTTGAATCATAAATTTCAATCCAAACGAACCCTCCTTGTCTTGAAACCAACTTTGCAATGTCTGCATGTAACAATGGGAACTTTCTGGGTATATATCTTTGGTAAATGTTTTAATAGGAGCGGATCACCCTACAGTAGTACCGTACTGTTTTTTCGCTATACACGAAAATTGTATAGACCTAGCACAATTGTATAGACCTAAGGGACAATTGTATAGACAGACCTAGAGCACAATTGTATAGACAGACCTAAGGGAAAATTGTATATACAGATCTAGGGCACAATTGTATAGACAGACCTAAGGGAAAAACGTATAGACAGACCTAAGGCATAATTGTATAGAGCTAAGGGAAAATAACGAATGATCCCGCGATAACGCGTGCTTGGAACTATAACTAAGCCTGGGTTATTTGAGACTTATGTTTACTAAGTACATTTTCACATATTCACTCACACAGTTTTTACTTGTAATGGAACTTGTATATGTGTACAAACTTGATCTGATCGTTACGTGGCTAAAAAGGTGCAAACGTGACATATAATTTTAACTCGGTGACACTATTTGCCAGGGATATTATTTAGGGATGTTTTGGACCGCAATGTATCTATAAATTCCAACAAGAACATACACCGATTCTTCACGTACGAACTCAGAGACTCAAAATATGTTTTAAATTTCTTTACGCCACATCGTGTATAAACTGTAGCGAAAATTACCAAAGTCTTACAATGGAAATCTTGTCATTACTTGTAGGTTAGGTTTGATTGCAAAGCGAATACACGTCTCGGTATGTACTTTTCGCAAATTCCTTTATACTGAGATAACGGTTACTGCGACACATACAACCACAGTCACGATATGGATGAAATATTGCCAAAGTGACTTCAAATTTTAACTCACTCACTCACATACAACCACAGTATCCAAATACGTCTACTGACTTCCACTGTTACGTTTCGTTAAAGAATTACACTATAGTTCTCTCCTCTTGAAACATTTACTGAATATTGCGATGATGAATTCACTAAGATATCTATATGTGTGATAATATACTACCCATCAAAATTTTAGACTAACTAGTGTAAATGTAGCCACTTACTTCAGTCAACTGTTCTAAACTTGATTTTGCTAAATATTCCATAATGTTTAAAAGTACCGTTTACACATACACTAATGTATTGTAAAACAAATTGTAACATTGAACAAAATATTTTCATGAGTTCAATAAACCATGAAACTCAGTGAAAATTGGCGAATTCTTAACAAAACTTTACACCAAAACGCAGCTGTTCACATGCACGATATTTGCACATGCTTTTCAGAAAATTGATGCATGATCCTCGTGCAGTTCATCTGCAGAAGGTTTGCAGATGGTTCCCCCAAGTTAGTGGAGAAATTCATCTTCGATGTAACCGTATATATATATACTCATGCCAATAATGGTTGTCACCCCTTCAATTTTTTAATTGGAGAGCGGGTGGGGGTGGGGTTTGGGGTGGGAGGGGTGACAACCATTATTGGCATGAGTATACATTAAGTGAGCCTAAACTTTTGATGAGTAGTATACTTATCAAACGAAAACAAGTCACTGCGCCACTTAGGTATATTAATTACATTATTGTCAATACTAGCATTGCGAGCCTTTCTGACTACTTTGTTAGAAATATTATCAACGAGTTTTGATCACGTGGTAAAATCCAGGTAAGAATAGACAATCAGCTGACCGGTAGTGGACTTACTTAGCAGTGGACTTTGTCAGTTGCCCATAAATATAACATTTGTACATTTTTCACCTCAGTTCGTGCAGGTAATGTATGTATATTGCACATGTTGCTTTCTATAGCTGAACTTGTCATCATCTCACTGAAAACTTAACTGGGTTGCCATGATTAAAACTCGATGATATTTACGCTGGCAAAATCGATATTTCTTGAAAAGCGAACTTTTAAGGTTGTTTTATTACTGGAAGTAAAACGTCTTATCGGCTGAATGACGAAATATATACACACAGGCATGCTACTATATTTACAAACTTTATGGATAACAACTTGTATTTCATGAGTGTGACGTTTCGATATAAATTCGTGTACCGTTGCCAAGCAGGCCAATGGTACAAGAATCTGTATCTAAACGTCGCACTTCTGTAACTACTTCTTAGAAACCATTACAATATGACAATTTTATTAAGGCGGGGACTGTAAAATCCGTTTCCTAAACAGAAACTTTAGTTTAAGTTAAACAAAACATCGTAGGACAAACTTAATATGAAGTTTAGGCAGATGAAAATATATTGTTATCCATTTTCTTTCGTTTGTGTACGAAATACACATGCTGCTCTCTCATTAATGCACATGTGGTAACGTTTCAGAAACATATTGGTGAAACTGCAAAGAAGGGTCAATTTACACGTGCGGGAATAACACCGAAAATATAACTTGATTCACGTTGCGTTCTCGTAAAGTAAAACGGAAATTAGTAATTAACAGAAATCAGCCACGCTCTCGTCATTCACTTAAAGAGATCGTTGCGTATTATTTCCAACACACGTGACTTCTTGTCAGTTGGCTTGACCAACACAGAACAACGTCGTTCATTATGCAGTTGAAATACCCAAAGGATTTTTCAAATTACAGTTTATAGGTTTGATTAATTACCCGTCAGAAAATGACAAAAACTTTTTACACAACGCTGAAATGTTTTTTACAGTTCGTGACAAACATAACGTCCATTTGAATTTGTAATTTAGACGGAAAGTTCTAGATTATAATTTCCCTGTAATTTTGCATTCCGAATACCCAAATGGGATAGCACAAAACGGTACCTTGCATGTTCCGTGGGGCTCCCCTTTAATATTGTGGACATTTTTTACCACTTTTTTCTCTAGGTTCATCAAATGGCGTTGTGTGTCTGCGACCGTGTCAGATTCAATCAGTTTTATTTCTTAATACAATACACGGGACGGCATATTTGGTATGAATATATTCACGGACGTATCCCTTACGAGTTCAAAAAGGGAAATTTTCACTAGTGGTACACCGTGGTGTTCGATACCTGATCATTAGGATATAAAACTGACAAATTATTAAACATATATTGATAATTCATGCATTTATCTTCAGAAAAACGCTGGCAGTTCATGGGCGGTTAAAGGTTTTGTGAATATTCTCGACCCCAGACTTATTTATTCCCGCGACTCTCGTTCGTCCCCGGGTTAGGCTTCAAAAGTGCTGAGACGGCGTTATCCACCCAACACTCACTCACTCACTCCTATCCTCATAGGTTCATTCACACTGGAAATTATTCATTTCATACTTTAGATTAGTCTAATATGTTTTTTAAAATAGTTATATCCTTTTGGAAATTGGTCGTAACCATTTGAATTAAAGTAACCCCATTCACTTCGCAAACTGCAGTCATTCGAAGTAACTGAACTCAATATTAGCTTGATGTTCCTTATAAGTCTTACAGATGAAATAAAGGAGGACAATATATATTTCACTTCGATTTACTTGCGAAATCATGAGGTATATTAAATTAAAGAAAGTCTGACTAAATATACATATTACCACAAAAATATGAACTCACGTGTTTATAAATTAGCATAAACGCGACACAGTTATTCTATCTATTTTAAAAGTTTAGTGAATCCGACTTCACCATATCCATGGAATCAAATAATGTGGAACAATGAAATAATGATGATACTAGTTGCATCCGTCACAAATACATGCAAAGGCAAGTCAAGCATTTACCTAACATTCTCAGCAACATGTGGTACTGGTCAAAATACGGAATTACAGTGGCCGTAATTGTGGTCACTGATGTGTGAATGAGAAAAGTCTAAAAGTGATGATGTCTTTCATGAACAAGTTACTCGATAATTTATGTTAACTCTCTCTGATAATTATGTTATCTTTATACAACAAAACCACTTGAACCAACACTCGGTCCCTGACCGTTCACGAGTTAAACATGGACCACACTTTTAAGCTTAATGTCTCCAAAGGTACCTAGTTAGTCAGGACCTACGCTAACAAATAGTGTCTGAAATGAACATATTTTACTGAAAAAAGTTCATGGTAAAAAAAAAAAATTTAATGAAAAGGAGCCCTGAGACTTTCTTCATTTTCTGAAGCTGAGGAAATCTAAACTTGCCACATTTTCTAGACTTGCGTGGGCTTTCTAGGATATATTTGCTTCAGGGTCTGTACGACAGACTAGTCAGGACCACGCTGAACCGGAAAAGTCTTAACCCGGCCGAATAATGCAAGATATAAAACATTTTACAACATGTTCTTTTCTCATGAATAGTTCATGCGAGAATTCGTAAATACATGCAAAAAAGTCATTTCAGTGATCATAATAATATTAAATTATTATTTAGCTGCTTTCATAAACAAACTTATAGAAAGCTCTGTTTGCAGAGTCCGCTATAGAGTACCTCTTATTCACATGCATGATTGACGAATCACCCCCAAACAGTAATGATGCCAGCTTTGGCGTAGGTGGGCGTATCCCTCTGTAACACACTCAAAAGTAGGTTCAAGGCACGGAAAATGTCTGGTGGACACAACTGTGAGGGTAAACAAGGTTTTACGGTAAACAATAATAATATACTGAATCAGATTAAACGGGTAAAAATTTGAATTTCTTCTAGCAACTCCCGATTGTTTACCTGTATTTGGTAAGATTTAAACACCCGATTTTTCTTGTTCAAAGTTTATCCGTTGTTCGTTCTAATTCATAGATTAGAATTAGGAACTGCTCTCGGATGAAGTTTTATTTTTAAGACATCTGAACCAAAAGGTTGAAAACCCAACTTAAAAGTGTTCGTCGCCGTGTTACCCTCCTCAATGCAGACCAGATGGAACTCACTCCAGGATGCGAACATGCAGGTTTATTCAGGAGGTGAGCTATCGAAGTCAATTAGATCGTTCCGGCGTTATTGACTGAAACCAATCCGTCTTTAAGAGCGAGGATAAACATGTAGCAATAAACACAATAAACACGAAAATGCCATGTCGCTGTAATCTCAGTTACCTGTCATTCAGACTAGCAGTAAGCCCCAACGTAAGTGACTGTGTGTGTTGAACCTTTGCTCTTTATCAACCTGAATGTAGAGTCTGACCTTGATCGCAAGATTGCATTGTGAACACACATGTTCATGTCAACAATGTTTTACTGTGAAACAGTGAAACGGGTAAAAATTTAGTTACTACAAACAACTTAATATAGTTTATCTGTATTTTGTAAGATTTCAAAAAAAAATTTTTCTTATTCAAAATTTGTCCGCTGTTCGTTCTAATTCATAGATTAGCATTAGGAACTGCTCTCGGATAAAGAGGAAATTTTAATATCTGAACACGTAAGTTAAAAACCCATTTTAAAGATATTCGTCTCAGTGTTACCCTCCTCAATTAAGACCAGATGGAACACACTCAACGATGTGAGTGCGGGCAGGCATATTAAGGGGGTGAGCTATCGAAGTCAATTAGATCGTTCCGGCGTTATTGACTGAAACCAATCCGTCCTTAAGAGCGAGGATAAACATGTAGCAATAAATTATTCAAAATTTGTCCGCTGTTCGTTCTAATTCATAGATTAGCATTAGGAACTGCTCTCGGATAAAGAGGAAATTTTAATATCTGAACACGTAAGTTAAAAACCGATTTTAAAGATATTCGTCTCAGTGTTACCCTCCTCAATTAAGACCAGATGGAACACACTCAACGATGTGAGTGCGGGCAGGCATATTAAGGGGGTGAGCTATCGAAGTCAATTAGATCGTTCCGGCGTTATTGACTGAAACCAATCCGTCCTTAAGAGAGAGGATAAACATGTAGCAATAAACCCAGTAAACACGTTAAACCCAATAAACACGAAACTGCTGTGTAAATGTAATCTCAGATACCTGTCATCCAGGTGAAATTAAAACCCCAACATCAGGTGACTGCGTGTGTTGAGCGTTTATTCTTTATCAATACATATAGACCTTGATCACGTTTTGAAATGTCTAAAGCGAAATACAACGGCACGGTTCATACGATTGTGTGCACTTAAGACCTGTTCGGTGAACGTATTAAGACATCAACCCTGATGTCACGTGTTCCTTGCAATCCAGGGTCGTCATGTTTGGGAGCACCTTCCTATCAGATTCAATGCTATAGGAGTAACTTACAAACACGCTTTAATGCGTACGTCACAAATAATGCCCCGGTAATGTAAGGGTCACCAAACGTGTCACATAAAGTCTGTGCTTGTAAAAAGACATCCCCTTGCAGGATTCTGTCTGAAGAGACTTGACATCCAACGTCATGGCCTCAGACTTCACCGACAGCGGGTGGAACAGTCACGTGACATTCGCGACCATGTCGTCCCTAGCACGACGTCAGTAAAGTTTAGTTACGTGTGGACAATTGCCCTTAACTAACACCGAAAACGTGGCATGCGCTCACAATGTTGAGGAGATACTCCAAACACGGGCTGAATTCTCGTCCATAGTGTTGACGATACTGTACGAAGTACTTCAGTTCTAATAGCAAAATAACGCACCCTTTGAAGGAGTTGACAAATCGCCATATGGCCACTGAAGTGCGTGTTTAAAGGCGGTTCGATTCCTATTACGGCGTGTGTGTGCTCTCTAAACCTGAAACCCACCCTGCTGATACTGCCGTTCAACATTCAACTTGGCTGTACTTTCGCTGCCTTGCTGGCGGGTTTTCCTTCTCTCAAATTCCTTTCTCTTTTTATCGATCCGTGGCGTACAAATATCAGTACAGTATTCAGGCGTTAATCAGACTTTTTGTGTAATTGGTTTAATATTAACGCTGTTTGTCATCAACATTCTATTTTTTTTATCAGCATTGACTGTAATCTGTAGTTAATGCATTCTGTCGTCGACCACCCCGGTGAAGTCGTTGATGATGTGATCAGGCTTCTGTCTGTGGATGATGCTATGCATGTGTGTTCAGATAGTACTCAAGAATCTTCTAACCATTTCAACACCCCGAAACGCCTAAAAACGTTCCACAATATTATATAAATATGAATGTATATCCTGTGATCTAGTCTTCTTATGCGCGGGGCGGCCAAGTGGTTAAAGCGTTGGCTCGTCTCGCATAAGACCCGGGTTCGTTTCCACATAGGTACAATGTGTGAAGCCCATGCCTGGTGTCCCCAGCCGTGATTTTGCTGGAACATTGCTAAAAGCGGCGTAAAACAATACTCACTCACTCTTATGCGTGTAGTCAGCACGAAGTCTGGTCTTACTCAAGAATCTTCTTAGAATGTTCTTGTTTTTGCATCTCTTGGGCAACCCAAATCTGAAGAATGTGGGATGGCGGTTCCAGTTGACTCTGGTTATGATCCTTCTGGTGCCAGCACCCTGCTTGATGATACACCTGGAATTTTAAACCCAGACGTGTTACAGTTTTAATAAAATGACGGGTAAAGAAAGGGTACGAAATCACCATTAGGCTGGAAATAGTCTCTCAAACAGCAAACTTGAGGTCAAAACGCAGCACCATTCCAAACGCAGCACCATCGAATAACCATTCGTTTCATTTTAGCCATTATAGTAGTTTATTTACTGGTTTACAGGTACACAACATGCATACATGCATACCATATGGAACCATTCGTGGTGGAACATGCATACGTGGTGGAGAGTGGTCTTGTGCATAGAGCCCAGGTCACAGCTGAATTTAAGCAGCTTTGGTCACGGATAGTCCTTGGATGGGTGACCATTTCTTGTAGCTTAATTGACCTCTGAGAGTTTTAGGATACACGTGATACAGGCAAGTGCGTTTGTTCAAAACTGCCTCCGTTCACCCTGCAGAAAATGGGTACCAGGTAGAATAAGAATTATGACTATTAATCTTCTAGCGCCCCACAGGCAGCTTGGTTCATCCGGGGTAATAATGTCCATTAGGCTGTATGCGTTCAGTGCTGTATAAATAATTTGATAATGTCTGTTTTTTTATTTCATATCTGCTATTGATATTTTAAGGAATTGCGTGTCTCATAGGCCAACCGACCGGACGTTGTAATGTACCTGTATTTATCTTGTTTTTAACTGTTCACTTGTAAATTTTCACATAAATAAAATAATTTTCTTCTTCTCCTTCTTCGTCTTCTCCGTCTATATAACTGGCCTTGTTAAGGAACTTTAGGGTCACCGGTATTGGTTTCAGAACACCGTATGCTATGTAAGAAATATATCTATTTATGTGTTCATTGTGTGTGGTCTTCTTCACATTCCATATAACTCGCCTTGTTAAGGAACTTTAGGGTCACTGGTATTGGTTTCAGAACACCGTATGCTATGTAAGAAATATATATATCAGTTCATTGTGTGTAGGTTATTGATGATGAGGATGATGATAATGATGATGATGATGATGATGATGATTGTGAGATTTAATGTTTAATGCGTATTCCGCACACGATGTACGAGCCTGAACTAAACCCGGTTTTATAGTACCAGCCCACTGAGACACATGCATCATCCACCAGTTTAACACAGATACCCCGCTCAGACACTCTACTGACACAAGCCGACCAGACCGTGTTTTATCCTCTTAATTCCCAGCGCTGTGTAGAGTAACAGTAAATACCGCCTATTTAATGTCTCTTGGAGTGACACCGCCGGGTGTGACACCACCCTCGGCTCCCCGGGTGGACGCTCGTTTCACATCATGGAGGAGTTAGGAAGGTGAATGGATGCAATATGCAATCAGATCGATTTCGTGTTATATCAAACTCCGACGTGATTGATCGGATTTGATATGTTCGATCATCCAGACTTGATCGATACCTGTTCCCGTAATATAGGTTCGGTTCGTAAATTATATTACGGTTACAATCTCTAACATCGCATTTGCTCTCTCTCTCTCTCTCTCTCTCTCTCTCTCTCTCTCTCTCTCTCTCTCTCTCTCTCTCTCTCTCTCTCTCTCTCTCTCTCTCTCTGCTCTCTCTCTGTCTCTCACTGTCTCTCATGGCATATATAAAACTATTTAACATGCTAAAGTGTGTATTTAAGTGATCGGTATTCTTATATTACTGTATGTATTGGCACACCTCATCACCAACATATATTGTTGTTTCACGTGAAATGCGATATTGATGATGCAGTCAGTATTTACTCAAATCTGTTACATAGGCTTTCTACAGTAGGTGTAACACTTTCAATGACACTTTCTCAGAGTTATGTTTTCCCTTACTTATGTTGCGATCTATGATGGTTCGAACGATGTTTTTCACATTCCCTGTAGCCAGTTATACAATTAAAATTATCAAAACAACATAAAAAAGGTAAATCATTTAAACATTTAGATAAACAGGGAAACTTGTTCTCATCAAAGAGAAAACAAAACCTAAGAAAAGGAATTTGTTATACACTGACGATGTATAAACGATCAATATCATCACTTTAATCATTTCATACCTTCACTGTTTTAAGACACAATATAGACATAGCTGGCTTCAAACATATTTCCGAGAATTTTAATTTGCCATATTTGCACTTATTCATAAAATCCCATGACTCATTCGCATTAAAGTCAGCACAACCAAAGCTGGTACATCAGAGTGTCCATCCCTCATTTTAGACAAATGGTCAGTGTGACTGGTCACTCGACACGATGATTCAACCGAAAACGCCAAACAAAAGAGTTTAGCACCGTCTGTCAGAGAAGCTTCACCTTTACCCGCGTTCCATATTAGGTCAAATTACCATGGATCGATATGAATTTATACGCCGACCGACTTATCTGTATTCAGTGAGGAAGAAAATCGTTCAGGTTGTCAAGGACAATATGGAAATCTAGACTGTATTTAATGTGAAATTATCCGCCATTTTCTTGTAACCTCAGACCCCGATTCGATGGCCAGATTCGGGCGCCATCTTTGAAACGGATATCACGTGACCTATAACCTCCAATCAGCAATTCACGTATTGACCCCTTCAGACTTCATTGTGAACGTTCGGGATTCGTTAATACGTTTATGATTGATTTTCAAGGTAATTATTGTACTGAATGCCAATTTTTCTCGTCATTCTCTATTTCAAATATCATTTTTCCAGGATGTGATTATCAGAATATCGAAAGTGATTAAAGATTTATGAAATTAACCAGACTATGAAATTCAATATTTATTATACAAAAGCGCGTCTGCGTTCGATACACGCGTCCTGGTTATTCTGTAGTTAGCACAACTTGGCCAAACGAGCACTTACATCAACAATGATGGAAGACTTGGCTAATTCAGGTTGACAAATTTTAAAGTGGAAACGAAAGAAATGTCATTTTTAATCTTTAATCTCATCCAATACCCGGTTTAGCCAAATGTGAGTCACAAGGAAAACACTCCTCTCTCCGTATCCATCCTCGTTCGAAATGAAAATCATCACAATTTCGTTAACCGTTGTGAGAATATACACATGGGACCTTGCTAATCAATGGCTTTCCTTAGTAATACTGATAGGGAACATGTAATTAAAATTGAAATAAACATTCCTGAAATAATATGCTCACATTCATATTCATATAACGGATTACATTTCATAGGCGTCTTTAATTTTTTAATGATATAGGATTATTTTAACTATTGGTATGAACCCTCCGAAAATGTTCACCCCTCTGCATGCTGCTTCATTACATGAATGATTTTAAAACTAAAGCTTTTAAATCGGGGAGTAATAACTTTGTAAACTGGCGTGGAAAACAAAGTATGATATATACCAAATCAAAAATTATCATTCGATGGTTATATTTTACACGTGGTTGTTATGTTTGGACCTCAATTTTGAAGGGTTCGATAATAATTTACAGCCAAATTGGTTTATAACGATAGTATAATTTTTGGTCAAAGATATTTTTAAGTGTATTCGTTCCTTTTATTCGTTCCTTCTTTCATTCACATTACGATTAATCCCAGAAAGGTCAAAATAATATGTTACAAACTAATTTTGTTGATACTGCGATAAAACTATTTTGATCATTGTTTATCAATCTAACGAAATATTATTGAATGAGGTTAATGACAAAGGTTTATCGAAATGGCAGAAATTCTGTGTTTGAACCATTTTTGTCCGGGTATAGCAATAGGTGTTATATACTGCTCAAAAGAGATTAAGGTCCACCGATTCATGATGTGACAGGTTAACAATAGTTATAATAAAGAATCGGATGATCCTTAACATATTTTGAGTAGTATGGTCTTCAGTCTAGGATTACACGTCTAGGTACATAAATACTTCAATTCTGTATATAACAATAAGCTCTCTCTACATGATGGAGTGTTGGGTAACAATGTGGTTAAAGCGTTCATTTATTACGTCACAAATAAATATTGGTAAAATACATCTATTCCATTTCAGTGTCTAAACGCGAAGCAACACTTCCACACTCAACAGAGGGGATATTTATATTCATTTTATTTTTACGTCGAAAGGGGGCTCGAAAGCCGACTAATTCACAGCAATACCATGTGCAGAGTTGCCTGCCTTATATGTCCCAGAATCCTATTAGTGTTGGTTCGAAATACGGTTTGATAATGATTTCGGGTCTGTTAGTACCATAGGTACAATGGGTTTCCTTTCAGTGCATCACACCCTGGACTTGTACCTCGCTTCCATCTCCAACACAAACATGACACGCACTGTAACTGAAATACTGTTCGTTGGTGTTGAACCCAACTCACTCACTCACTCTCAGAAGCGGCAGACATGAATATGAAACATTCCTTCTCATTTGCATGTATTCTAAGAATACATGTTGATTCTTCTAACTCCTGGACGTAAAGAGTTCCAGTGTTTTATTTTTCAAGAGAAATGGAATCTCTGCTGATGGACCGCCCAGCAGTTAAAACAGTTAAACAATTTCCGTTCCGCTTTGAGAAGCATACAGTATAAAAAACACAGACACATATATTTTTAACATTGGTTTATTATATTGCAAATTTTAATGTTTGACCAGACATATCATATAAATTATTTTGACAGATATGACAGTATAAATAAATAATATCTCAAATAGTTTGAGCATACAATACTCTTCATAAAATGTTTCAAAGGCTGACCAGTTCGCCTATCACAAAGTAAACAAACACTAACATGCACAGAACTAAAACAGAATCATTGCGCGGTTATATCGGTGAAAATCTATATCCTGACATAGCTTTACGGCTTCGACTCCGGGAGATCCATTTCGCCTTGACGGGCGTTTCCCATGTTGGTTTGTCATAGCAACGAAAATATCTATGTGACTTATGAATATTTGAAGCAAAAGCGAAAAAATTGAAAATATTTTTATTTTTCACATTTATGATTTTTTTGGTTTATTTGTCGTTTTATCAATAAAAGAGAAATAGTTCTACTCCAATTTTGTTAAGAACAGTTAGGATTACATTGCTAATTCGATCTGGTGTATCTTTATCGATTACAATATGATCATTTAAAAAAAGAAAAAGAGTAACATATGATAAGTGAAATCTATGTTGTAATTTACACCAGAACATACCATTGGTACTGGAAATAGCTCGACAGGTATCTTCTAAAACGTCTATTCATTTTCATATTATTAAAAATTAGGAATTGCACAATTATTGTAACTCATTTGAATGTGTCATTTTCCAGTATGAGAATCACAGTTATGTGATCAGTCGGTTTCACACTCTGGTTTCATACTATTTGAGTTCAGAACCCTGTAGAAAGTGAAACCAAATACTGAAATCAGTAAACAATTTTTGAGCTTATTCGACATTAACGCAAATAAAACAAAATAAATAACAACTATCCACTAAATCAATTTTGTTTTCTATTTCAAATTGATCCCTAAATGTGAAATGCATTGATGTAGATTTCACGACTCCATATTATAGATCTATTACAAAATCTCATAACCCCAGGTGCAAATTTCACAAGAAAAAGCACAGGCCTGGCTCCTCTGTGTCTCCACTAGCACCTGCACGCTATGGAAACAGCCAATCAAATTCGCGGATCCTTTCGTCCTCTTTGTTTTTGCGAAATCAAGATCGAACATGTCTGTTAATTCATACCGGGTTCCGACAGCTATTTAATGACTTTTGGCCACTGTGCTCGGAGCAGGTTTAGTATAAACTCGGAAATGTACACTCAAACATGAAAATTAGAAAGGTTTTTGTTTTTTAAAGATAATATGATAACATAAAAATTTCAATTAACATTATTTTTTGATGCAGTGGGGAACATTATATCCTTTACTCTATTAGCGTTATTTTGATAGCAATCATTTTCTGTCAGGTCTTATATACCCACCCTGAGGACCTCGTTCGAGCACTAATTTTTTAATGACACTGGCTAGTGCGTGGTTTAATTATGCAACGAATGGAACGCTAAAATAGAAACTGTGATGTTCTGGACCCCGATACCTTCCTGGTGGTATTAATTTCAAAACAGTCTTCTAACTTCTTAAGAAATAAATATTAATTCTCAATAAGAGTTAACCGATCCATTAAGGAGACGATATACATTGATGACGAAGTATGTTTTCACATAACTCTGATATAGGTATGTTACTATCAGCCTAACCGAAAATACACAAACCAAAACATTTGTTAGCGATGAATTAAGATTGAAATATTGCAATTATTTAATTATAACTATATCTAAGGGAACAAAGGGTCGAGAGGATATTAGATTTAAGACTGTTTTGAAATCAACATGAACCTACATGATATATACACGATGATGAAGACATTGAACAGTGCACTATACACAAACCTACAGCACCATAATCGAAATTGACATGATCACCATTGAAATAAACACATGCAGCTTTATACACAGGCGTGGAATGTAATATGCAGTGGACATTGTAACAAGAATTACATCT
Organism: Haliotis rubra; assembly: GCF_003918875.1. NCBI lineage: Eukaryota > Metazoa > Mollusca > Gastropoda > Lepetellida > Haliotidae > Haliotis > Haliotis rubra. The sequence continues at coordinate 1,332,366 of NW_025767024.1, forward strand.
GTACAAAAATCAAGAAATTCATTCAGTCTGGAAGCAACGTTGCCATGCACAACCAGACACTACATTGTTAGCCGGTGTTCAATCAGGCTTAGGATTTCCAGTCTGAAAAAACGACACCCCTTCGGTTCTCTCTATTTCATTCTCGGATTCAGACATTAAATAATTCTATGAACTAAACTGAAGGCGAGACCACATATGCATACTAGGAATCTACATTTAAAAATCTGTATTTAAAAAAGTATATATTTTAAGAGCTTAGGCAGAACAATCAAGACTTGTGGTGGAGTAGGTAACTCTTAGGTTTTTTTTGGTCATAGCCACACTGCTCAGCTAATGCTAGAATATATAAGTCGGGTTTTGAAGACCTTAGGGTCTTTTCTGCTAGCTCTTTTAGGAGTTGTTATTACACCGTAACATAGTTCTAAATTATTGATTTCGTTATCGTTTACCGATCCCCACCTTCCAATTCAGTAACAATAAAATATATAGCTGAAAACAGCAGGGTGATGAGGAATTCACACTAGGTTACATCTGAAGGAAAACCTCGCAACAGTTAACTTTAAAAGACATCTTTAAACTAAAAATGTACGACTGAGAAAACACAAACAACCTCCGTGTCTCTATTTCAACTTGATGGCTACATTTTGTTATTTGAGAACGTCCACTATCATTGTCCAGTTCGATTGTGTGCAGATGTGCATGGCAACATTGTTTGACATATTTTCACTAACTCTTTCAAAATCAACAATTAATCATCTAATGGTCTACATACGTCTTTGAAACAAGTACAGAAAGTTGTCATGAAGTTGTTCTCTCTATAAACAGGAGCATAAACACATCGGTGGTCATTTTGTTTATGTCACGTGACAGATATTTGTGGCCTTTTGTCACTCGGGTTGACTGACCGTTCATGAAACTCGAACTCAAAATGATAAGGCAATTCGTTCGCTCACATACACCACACTTGACTTTTAATGAGTGAGAGAGTGAGGGTCTGATGCCGCTTTCAACAGTACTCCAGTTATATCACGGCCTGCCAGCTTAGTGTGAGTGAGTTTAGTTTTATGCCGCTTTTAGCAATTCTCCAGCAATATCACGGCGGGGGACACCAGAAATGAGTTTCACACATTGTACCCATGTGAGGAATCAAACCCGGGTCTTCATCGTGACGAGCAAACATTTTAACCACTAGGCTACCACACCGCCCCTAGCTTGGAGTGAAAGTCAAGCTAGAAGTCTCAGACGCTTGCGACTTTGGAACAGGGATTCGAACCCAAGACAGGTTTCTGACGTACCCAAGGGAAGCAACTCTGCGGTGCCTTAGAGGATTGGGTCATCAGTGTCCCCTGACTATACATGATTTTGAAAAAAAAGAGATGTCAAAATATAACTTAACTTCTCAGTGGATGTTTTTTAATCCTCAGGTCTTGTGAAATTAAAGATGAGCTAGAATTCTAATCAATGTGCCCCTATCGACAATTACAAGAGTGGATAAGGATATCTAGAAGGTAATGTCATGACCTCATATTTCATTTGTTATTGAATTGTCATGGTTACGCCTTTTTTTGTCCATTTCGTGTACTGTATTGCCCATACGGGCATATTTCTGGCAAGGAAGCTGCAAGTTCTAGTAAAAGGAAATTGAAGCGAAAGAAAAAGTCCTTTGAAAACAATGTTGTAGACTTCAAAGGATGGTGTCGACACAGTTGAAGAGTTATGCCCCTTGACACCACATCCGGTTATCTCGACGCCATATTGTGTCCATGTCGTCACTTCCGGTTTCACTGACGTATTTCAGCATTTGCATTTCTCCACTCATCACGGGCATTCCATTTCGACACAAACGAAATGAAATCAAAAGATGAAAGATATAACAGCTAGACACACAATATTTAACGCGCCTCATGGCACAAACTTAACGTTGGGACTGAAAGCCCTTCAAGTCCAAGTTGGCACGAATTTTCATTGCCTTTCTCGAATTGTATCTCCCTCATTCGTTTCTTTTGCTTCATTCGCCGGTTTTGAAACCAGATTTTCACTTGTGTTTCATTGAGCCCTAAAGCTGCTGCTATCTCAATTCTTCTTGCGCGGGTGAGGTATTTATTAAAATGAAACTCTTTCTCCAGCTCCGTTAACTGTTTATTTGTAAAATTGGTACGGCCCGATGCTCCTCCTTGCTGTTGCTGCTGTTGAGATGGTGCCGTGTATCCATACTCTCCAGGTTTGCCAGCTGAAAAACGAAAAGAACGAGAAAAAAATCAATTCTTTTGATGAATGATACGTCAGTCTGTCTGACTGAGAGATACATCACTGGTGACGGGGGAAAGCGATCTGAAAGCGACAACACTCCATGCAAACTGTGACACTTCTATGATGAGTTATTAATTGAATAATGGCACACTAAATGAGCGCTAATTTCCTAATTACTCATTCATCAATTTGGACTTCCTACAGAAGAGAGCTAAGGCGATATTTATATCACTTTAACGCCTGGTCTTGTGAAACCGACACCACGTCTATGACCAAGGTGCTATGATATATTTCAAAATGTACATCTTATTGTCATTATCGCCTTGTAAATTTCCGCCTCGTCACAGACAGCGGTGGTGGATCCAAAGGAAACAGGTTGTTAATTACGAAATTGAAATGAGAGAATTTGCAATAGACAAGATTCCTTCACGGCTGTCAATTACTTCTTAGTTTTCTGTTAATGAAGGCACACATAACCCGCCGAGAAACTGTTACGAATGTGACATCTCTTTGTTATACTGTAATGGATGGGTTCGCAAGTCAGTTTCAATGATGCCTTGTCAATATCTGTCACGCGTAGATTTCTCCTTACTAAGCTCTAACGCATGCGCCTTTGTCGATGTCAGATATAAACATGTTCATGTCAACGTCGACCCAACATAATATGTCCACACCCATTTATTCCCGAGGTATTTCCAATAAACAAAACAAATCCAATACACAATTACTTCCGGGACGATATGAATCTGTTAAGACCAAACATCCGTACTGCTCGGTGAAAACGTATCAATAATCACAATGTGTAAATGAAAACAGCTTCTACAAGTTTCAAACCACACAATGAGTATTATATGGGTTTCATATTCACTAAACCGGAAATGAAAACTGATTGATTTAGAAATATTTTTCCTGAAGTTAGATCAACATAACTGTTGATTGAATTACACAGGCTATCGTAAAAATCATATTGAGATGAACAAAATAGTTATATTATGACATCTTTTGTCCGTATACACTGCAAAGACTAGCCTCAAAGTGTATTAACTCAATTCAATGATGTTAACATAGCAATGTAAATCCCAGAACGGAATGTAGGCCTCAGCAAAACATTCTAGCCTTCTCCCGTGCTATATCAGGATATCGTTGGTAATGCAAATATTACCCAGTTCTCTAGTTCTTTGAACGTAAGTGTTTGACAACACCACGCCATTACATGGACCATACTGTAAGCACTAAATTGAACTAAAGTGTGAACTAAGAGCTAATACGACATGCAAACACAGCTGTACCTATATTGTCCTACAGCGTCTCCTAATGACGATGCCCGCGTATAACATTTCAAGCTTGATACACAAATATCGTTCAATACACATGTACGCATTCACTAAGCGTACATATGAATATTAAGTCAAAAACATCTTCATATGCACAAAATAGCATTTTTATGAGAATTAAACTAGGAGTCCTCTTTACATTAAGATTTCAGGGTTTTATTATATTAAAAATATATTTGTATTGTACATGCTTCCAGTACTGAATTACACCTCAGTATTAAATTTTCTTTTTAAATAAAATTTAGTAATTTATGTTGGCGTGGAACTGGAATGGTTTTCTTTGTACTAAAAATTTATCCTGCGAAGGCGCTTATTTGTCATTCTTAACGTCTAGATCAGGCAATTTTATTTCATTGACGCTGCCCTGTTTGTAAACATTATGCTTCGCGTGGCTATTACGATGTCACGATAAAACACCCGTTTTGCATTTTTATACGGTTTGATTGAAACGCGTGCCAAATTGTACGCGTTAATTTGAGAGTAAATCTGATAGTAAAATCTGTTTAAAGCGGCATGCCTAATCTATTGCAATATCTGATATGGTATAAAAGAGAAAAACGATGGCTTGCATAACAATATTCAAATATATAATATGAATTCAAAAATAAAAAAACATACAGAAACGTCTGGAAAACCGGACCCAATTGATATATGTTTAATATGAAATAATGCGAACATATATAATAATATTTAGGTTATATTTGATATTGCTAATATGAGATCAATAAAACCTTGTCACTGATTTCCAGATGTAAGATAATATTAAACACTATTGTCGTGTGTGGATTCCTAAAATAACAATTAATGTAATATACAATCCCAAATAGTAATAGATCGGTAATATGTCATAGAATTACATAGCTTCTGCTCTTACTGAGTTTAACAAAATGCAGGGGTGGCATTCAAAATGAAATTAATCATCTATATAGATTAATGTTACACGATATTTCCAAATAAACAGGCAAGCTAACTGTTAATTTAATAACAATGCAGCCGTAGCATGATGGATTGGCCAGCTTAATAAACAAACCCAGGTTCAGAGGAAATTGTATCCTTAAAAGCACGGTATTTCGTTGACAATAGCCTAATATTCCTACATATTAATGTTATTTGAGTTTCACTTAAGGCAATATCCATAAAAATATCTAACACTGCAATATCTGTTCTCAGGTTGTTTTCCGTTGGTATGAATATAAATACAATCTGAATGTAAGTATTTTCTAACAAGGAATGATGATAAGTGATGTTTTTAAATATAATACAAAGTTAAAATCAGAATTGAGGAAATGTATGAAGATTATCTAAGGTAAAAATAACGCAAGCGTTTCGTCCGTATATAATTCATACACGATTGATTTAATAGCTTTTGGATTTACCATGTGTAATATATTCCGCAGTACGTAATATATTTATTAATATTCACTATATTCAATTCACAATGGACTAAACACAGACCTTTTCAGTGTCCTCAAACCACGACTATCAGTGAATTCTTTCACAAATAGAATTCGAGGCACATTTCTGAAATCAATCGCTTGAATTAAAAAAACCTTTTCGCCATGAGATCAAATGTTTTTAACCTTATAAACCCCGCAGATTTTCATTTCCAAAAATGAAACATTTATCCCGACTTTCTAATGCAGTTTCCCGTGCTTCATTCGGATGACATTAGAATTCTAACGAGTGCAAATGAACATTTTGTACACCGAGTTAAGCTGTCAAGCTACGAAAGGGAAGGGCTATCATTTAATTGATCAATTCACTTTAAACCAGTATCATTCATCATGTGCGCGAGTTAAATCGCGAGTTGTAGATGTTAATTCACCACAAGCACGGTAAACACATGCAGTTAGCCAACGTGGAACATTTGTCTTCCGACGCCGATTGCAACTGTTCCAAGACCAACCGTTGTTACTATCAAAACATATCAATTACACGATCGGCGTAAAAGCGATGGCCGATCTATAATTGTATCTTTGCAATGGACAATTAGGTTTTGGCGGGGACAATGCCAAAAGCCATTGAGACCCATGCCGCGTAATAGAAATGTACAAGGTTTGATTTCAATCGCGCGCGAACAGGTGCCGCTCGTGCTGAAACTGACATGACTTTGTCATGCACGTGCAGAATGACCAAATGGGATAAAACTGCATTTACCTCCAAGAAAATAATGAAATGAAATGACAAGGCGACGAAAAAACCTTAAAGGCTAACGAAGCAAGGAATTTTGCTCTTCTGCCTCTCACAGTACGATACCCTCGTCAGAATGTAATTATAGAAAAGGATTAATCTACTGGCAATGTTATCAGCGGAAAACACTCGTGCTTTTCACATGCCATCAATCCAATGCTATTGAGTCAAAGTGAATTTTTAAACTCCGTTACGTTTTGGTCAGGCCAGACGTAAAATTAACCACATGGGTTTTATAAGGACTACTAGAACTGCCACAGAATACCCCAACCATGCTACCAGCGTCACCAACGACATGACTACAAAGCCATTAGAATATGAATATAATTTCACTTTCAAATTAATCAAAATTTAAATTCACACGATCGATCGTATTAAAATATGATTAAAGATAAATATTCAAGAGCGAGTGTAACGTTCGTACAACCGTTATGTTAATCGTCAACACCTGGTGACAAGTTTAAATCTAAAGATTTAACAGTTATCTTAATTTCCATCGTATTAATAATTATATGTCCAGGCGGGTTTAACAAATTAAAACATCGTGTAAACAAAAGTATGCAGAAGATTTGGATCACTATTTAAACTGCCATTAATGTATCCAGAAAAAAAGAAAACTTTATGTGTTTTTTTCATATTTGAAATCACAAGTATTGGTGAAATAGTTACGATCGATAGAAACATCAAGCGTGCTTTGGAATATGTATAATCTATCATCGATCGGGTGATCAATCAATAATGATCATAAGCTTAATTAGCGATGTTGCATGAAATTATTTTTTGATGAATTGATGCAATTAACTCAAATATTTGGGCTACAAATTAATTCATCATCGTTGATAGATGTAGTGGTCAGTTGCATTTGGCAGATGGCATGTCAGTGTGAAATTGTCGACATAACTAGCATGTCATAAATTGTAGGGTAGAAATATTTGACATATCTATCTCATACCGATTTCATTAATGTTGGGTGAAATGATAGTGTTCGACTGATTACAGTGAATAATTCGTGAAGAGCACGAAATAATTTAGATATTTGACGTTTTAAAGTTTCTGACAGATACGTAACATCCTTCCTCTAAATAGTCACAATCGATGAGTATATTCTAGTTCACATTCACATATGCAATAATAACCCTCTATGAACTGTATCAGAATCTCAATCTCAAATTGTGTACTTTTAAAACTATTTCTACTTGTTAGCATACAAAGCATATACAATGCACTTCATGTTATAAACAGGTTACTTTATAACTGATTTTAATCACGAACTATTCATACATTTTATATTCCTTGCAGTTGACGTATATTTTCATAAATGGAACTTGCGTAATGTACCAAACCCTAAATTAAACTCAATATCTTATGTCTTTTATAGTAATACATACTTCAAATACGTCGTGCCTTAAACATTAGCCTTACTCAAAGGCTGCACTGAATGCTAGGCCCATGGATGCATGGTAAGATTATCCTTTAAAGAGCCAAGTCTAGAAAAGTACTGCAGTCTGAGGACGCCAGTTTGTTATAGGGACAACTTAGTTCATATTAATATGTTGGCGAAATTATCATTTAAACTAATGATTATTGCCTTAGAGACGTATCCAGGCCTACTAAACATATACAGGATATACTATTCTCATAATACCATAATACAAAAAGTCAACGAATAAAATTCTGCTTTATCTAGATGTAGTCAATGTTCTACATGCATTGATAGTGTGAACTCCTTTAGCAGTGCAACGCATACCTTCTAAAAATATAAATTATAAAACATGATTTGTATGTATTTGAATTTCTGATTGAGGGTATTAATTTCATATTAAATCTCTGGGGAAGTTTTACGTCCTTAAGAGATGTCTACGGTTTCTCTCGTATATTCTTAGGTATCATTAAAAGACGCTTAACTTAGATGCATACACAGTGCTGGAGGATCAGCCCCTAGTATAGTATAGCCATAACTATTATTCTGAACTTGAGTACAATGGTACCAACAATGTTTTTTGACATAAATTCTCGGGCAAAAGACAGTATGCTTTTCGAACTTTGATTTGATGGACACATTGCAGATGTGGTTAAAACGTTATTAGGAAGAACACAGTCACCAACACACATGAAACCGCGTGTCTAAAATACAAGTAACTCCCATATTAAATACAACATATCTAATACATCACCGTCGAATAACTTTCGAATAACCATCCAATAATCTTATCTAATACATCACCGTTGAATAACCATCGAATAACCATCGAATAAGCATATCAAATACATCACCGTCGATTAACCATCGAATAAGCCTATCAAATACATCACCGAATAAGCATATAAGCATGTCAATACATCACCGTTCTAAGGATAGTCAACCTTGTTTGATCGAATAAGTCGCACTCATTGCAATAAAGTTGCAATCACCTTGAATACAATTTCAAGTTCTATGGATAGAATCAAATGCTTTGAAACTATGTTTGATAACGGTCAAATATGGGTTTAGTATCTTTGTTCCGACATTTTATAAGAGGAATTCGTCACGTTAAATTGGCAGTAGTCGTTACGGCAGCATGGTGGCACAATTTGTTTTGTTTATTGGGTTAAAAAATATTCGTATGAGCATTAAGACGTGTTTCGTCGGCGACAGATGTTAAGCAGATGCTTTCGTTTAAAATTGTTTAAAAGCTAAGGTAGAATGTTGTTACAAGAAAGAAATCCACAGTTGGACATTTGACCTTCCTTTGCATGTGTTTGATACATAGTCCACCGATGGGAAGTTTACACTCATATTTTCTCGAACACCTAGTGTCAACACTGTTTGATAGTGGTTCATAAGCACGTGTTTATGGTGGAGTCGGATTGGTACAATGGATTCTGCTTTTAGCAGAGAAGGGTATATGGGAAGGGTATTCGCGCTTTGATTGCATTAAAATCGTTTCTTTTTTTATGGAATTTAAAAGTATTTGCACAATGGAAAATGCTTTTGGATACCAGATCAACCACGTTTAAGGTAAAAAAATAGCAAAGAAAGGAAACACCACAATATACGAACACATTTGCCAAAGGCTATGAATTCGACAGTATTAAATGCTTAGCATTCACTTGGTTTGCATGCAGTACGTACACTGAATACAGTGAAAGTATAAATAAAAACCAGACCGAAAAATGCCCTCATTCTGTAAAATAATATGATCTACAGTATAAATCCTCATGTCAGAAGCTAAATCTTTTCCCGTCACATTTGACAGTAGTCGTCATGAATGTAACATGTTGAGTCATCGTGTTCAGGTCACGTGACGATCGATGTCGTAAAATATGTTCGATTAACGACATGGGCGTCGTAAGACTCACTTCCGGTCGTACAGTTCCGGAGGGTGTGAAGTGGCACTTGTTGACACTGGCGCGTCTTACGGTTTTATGTACCCTTTATTATACATGCCACGGGGTTCTAAATGTGCGATCATGCGAATTTGGAAATTATTTATGACCTTGCATTGAAAAGAAGAAGATTTAAGGATTATTTGATCTCTTAGCGCAAAAACAGAAGATCAAAGACACGACCTGACTACAGCTCGTCACGAATTCCTGTGTTTTATCGGTGCTCTGTCGCTAATATTTTATGCAAATAGTCATGTTCGACATTTTACGACGAGAGTTCGGAAGATGTTAGTCATCGAGGTATCGGTGTGGTCTGATGACTTTATATACTTCACTTACGCCGTAGTATATACTCTCATAGAGAGCGGTCTGCTATGGCTTCTACAGATATTTACGTGTTTTAAATAAGGTCTCAATTTAAATTCACAGCAGCAATCAATTCATTATTTTATAATAATAATAATGATAAGTCATCTTCTATAGCGCACAGTCTCCAAACACCAAGTGATTGCTCGCGGCGCTTAATCAGAATCGGATTCTTATTACCCCGGATAACCCAAGCTGTCTGTTAGGCGCTAGAAGGTTATAGTCACATGACTTTACCCAACCGGGTACCCATTTTCTGCTGGGTGAAACATTTTATGCGTTATTTTAAGTGACGAAATAGCATACTTACATTATACTTTGATGTTCGTAAAAGAATATGTTTTCCTATATCAAAACTGTTCTTAAATTTCGTGCATGTTTACAAACTTTAGAAATACGTTTATTGGAACTGATTATACCCGTATGTTCATATTCATATTCATCCTCAGGTCAAATGCAAATGTGTTCGTGTATTTTATATCATATGTTAATTGACATGAACCAACGTGAAATTGACCATCTTTCCACCAGCAATGATGTCGGCCGGGATCAAAGACTTTGTGAAACCGACACCTGCGCTGTACTAGCAACACATGATCAATATATATTAGACACGTAGAGTAAATCTCCAGGGCAACATAAGATCCCCCATTTAAAAGATTACATGCAAATGAAGCAGCGGAGAAAAATGTTCCCTCCCTAGACGGCTGTCATTTCTCAATGTTATTAGTCAATTGATGAGGTTCGTATTTTGGACCATGTGTCCAGATCTGCGTGCCGGGCGTGCACATATGTTGGTACAGAAGCCGACGTGGGACACAATGACGTCTCTACTGACCGGCTTAACAAACGAAATAGGTTAATTAGTGAGTGAGTATGGTTTTACGCCGCTTTTAGCAATATTAATGGCGGGGGCAGTAGTTAATTGATCATCATCACTGTCATCATTATCATGATCATCATCACCATCAGAAGTAGTAGTAGTTTTGGTGGTTGGGTTTTGGTGCTGAAAGTGGTGGTAGTAGTAGTAGTAGTAGTAGTAGTAGTAGTAGTAGTAGTAGTAGTAGTAGTAGTAGTGGCAGTGGTAGTAGTAGTAGTGAGCAGCAGTAGTAGTTAGTAATTGTAACGTCACATCGGCAAAGTTGCAGCCATAGTAGTGACGAGGTAGTAGTAGTAGTAGTAGTAGTAGTAGTAGTAGTAGTTTGCCTTTGTAAAGATATGAATCTAGATTTCTTGTATTACTACACCATCTTCTAAATGCCTTTCTTCTCTTTCATTTCACCTCATTGTTTGTACATAGTTAATTATATCAGGGACGGGGCGTGCGGGCGGGATTTGGGGTGGGCTGCCATGATGCGGTGTCATAGAGTTAGAACAAAAACTATACTTCAGTGCTGCATATGCATACATGTGTTTTTACTGTTATGTACGATTTTATCTGTCATAGTGTCTCGTAGGCCATATGGCCGGATGGTATACTTTTTAACTGTTTTATCTGTGTGACACTTTTTTAGCAATATATACCATGTGACACTTAAATAAAATATTATCTTATCTTATATCTCCTTCTTCCCTTGCGCTTGTATATATATGTACTTTATTTACATATCTGGCTTCCTATACATCTATATATATACTGTACGGTTCACTTTGATCATTATCCACCTGAAGAAGGGGCAAGAACTAGCCCAGAAACGTGAAAAATAAATCAAGAAGTTGTTATCCATAACATTTGTCTTGTATTAGATTTCTTTAGGTAAATGTTATCATGTTATCATGAACATTATCATTGACTATTGTTATCATTGTCACTAACATTGTATGTCATTGGTATGTTAAGATGTTGACAGACCTGATTCCATTATTGGTATGTTAAGATGTTGACAGACCTGATTCCATTATTGGTATGTTAAGATGTTGACAGACCTGATTCCATTAGTGGTATGTTAAGATGTTGAAGATGCTGACAGACCTGATTCCATTATTGGTATGTTAAGATGTTGACAGACCTGATTCCATTATTGGTATGTTAAGATGTTGACAGACCTGATTCCATTAGTGATATGTAATCAGGTGTTGACAGACTTGATTCCATTATTGGTATGTTAAGATGTTGACAGACTTGATTCCATTATTGGTATGTTAAGATGTTGACTGACCTGATTCCATTATTGATTTCATTATTGGTATGTTAAGATGTTGACAGACCTGATTCCATTATTGGTATGTTAAGATGTTGACAGACCTGATTCCATTATTGGTATGTTAAGATGTTGACAGCCCTGATTCCATTATTGGTATGTTAAGATGTTGACAGACCTGATTCCATTATTGGTATGTTAAGATGTTGACAGACCTGAAGGTATGTTAAGATGATGATTCCATTATTGATGTTAAGATGTTGACAGACCTGATTCCATTATTGGTATGTTAAGATGTTGACAGACCTGATTCCATTATTGGTATGTTAAGATGTTGACAGACCTGATTCCATTATTGGTATGTTAAGATGTTGACAGACCTGATTCCATTATTGGTATGTTAAGATGTTGACAGTCGATGTCGACTTCACATTACGAAGAACACGACGTTTCGTAGTATATGCTTCCTCCATCATCACTTGAAGTTCCTCCTTCATCACTTGAAGTTCCTCCCAATAAAGAAGTTGGCATCCATACATTCTCACCTTTCATGCTAATCACTTCTTCATGCCGTTCTAAGACGTTATTGGTATTGTTTAACTTATCGCTTGAGGAATGTCAGTGTTGATTTCAAAATTATGATTACAGTTATCATCATTAACAATAATTACAGTACAACTATATCATCATCATCATCATCATTGTCGTCGTCGTCGTCGTCGTCTCTTGTTCCACTGACGAAGGACATCTGTAATTTCTTTCTCACGATCACCTGAAAGAGTGGTGCCGACGCGTGCATCGATTACAAGGAAACAACGCATGCGTACTCAATACAATGAACGCCATCTGACGTCAAAATTGAACAACTCGTAAATGAATATCGTTAGTGACTGACTCGGGCTATCATGGCACCCGCCATAACCCGGAACAAGAAAAGGGGGACACGTCCCTGTCAGCGGGTTATTTGAAATCGAAATACTCCACCCATAGACAACCTGGCAATATGGAAGCCAGCTTCGGGACACGGCGTCACAATATGGTGTACGTAACCTTCACGCTTTCCCCGCTCTCAGTCACCCGCTTGCAAACACGTGGCCCAATATTGAGCACATGTTAGCGCTCCGAGTGTGAAAAACAAACGCTATAAATGTTCAGAATGATCGATGTTTGGTCCCCATGCATTCGCAAACTCACCATTGTGAATGTGACGGGGTTTGACGAGGTAAGAAAGGCTATTGTGCTCGGTGTTTTCACGGCGTTTTATATATCCCCCGATGGGGGGGGAGGAATCCAGTCAACTTGCAATTGCCTCTCACTGATTGCCTGTCAACGGCCTGGCAGAATGTTTAATTACACTGTGTTATGCAATGAATATCATTATACAACAATTTCACACGTATCTCTGCTCGGCAGGGTAAGCCCAATGTCCATTTTACCTTAAATGATATGAACATGTCTATGAGTACGTTTTGGGTTGTTAACTCCAGTAGCCCGTAACTGTGTTTGGTGATATCTACACTCATACATTTCAACTTGAAATCGACAATGCACGTCTTCAACGCAGTCTCTACGACCTGAAAACAATCCAGTCTAATAATTCATGAACAAAACTCAAAATACAGTCTTCAATAGAACGATTTGACAGCAAAGAAATTTCCTATTTCTTACAACAGTTTATCGAAAACCAGACCGCTCAATTTCGAATTTGTTATGTTTTAAATGCACTAAACATTTGTGTTTAGTTTTTAGTTGTTATTGTACGATCATAGTTTTTAATCAGTTTAATTCATATTCCTACCTGAGACACGAATAAATAATAATTCTAAATACAGTTATGGTCAAGATCTACCAACTTCAGGACCCTCGAAGCTACATCATTTAAACATCTCACTGTTTCTTTGTCTGTCGAGAAAACAAGCAAGACTCCGTTTTATTTTCTCACTGACACTTCAATAATTATTTCCAGTGTTCGTCGATGATGAATGTGCTTCAGTTACAGACTTGGCTTGTGCTAATCTGTTATACGGGGTTTGTGTGTGACCAGCGCGCACGTGTGGGGAGAATGATAAATGATGGAGTATCGCACTTAACGGGTAGCCGACAGCTCATTCAGGAAAGCTCGGGCGTGCTCGCTACGGTCGGATGAGAGTCTTGGAAAGTGGAGCTATCATTGCAGCGAAATAAGGGACTGGATTTGGTTGATTTCCATGGAGAATAAACATCAATATTTTGAGAAAAGATAGCAGGAAATGGTATAAAAAGCGGAGCTTCCTCTTCATTTGTACGGAAGTTCGTTTTATGAGAGGTGTAGAAGTACTTTCGTGGCAATTACCATTGTAATCTTTGGGGACTTCGGAGACATATGCTCTCTGGTCATAGTGAAAAGGAAACATGATGTATATTTGAAATTAGCTGGTTTTAGAATCAGCGTGGACTCATAAACAGCAAATCATTGTAGCCAAAATTCAAGATGAAAGATATCTACCGACTCTGGTATGAACTGAATTAAAAAATTCAACGAGTGAGTGAGGTGGTTTTGAACCTGTTGCAAACATACACCCTGGAACCTAAGTTTTCATATTTGTGAAACGGTAATAACATTCCTAACTCCGGGATTCCCCCCCACATCTGACAGACCTCACTTGATGTGACCAAACCATAACAAACATTATCAAATCGTAAGTAGGCCGACAACGGTCACGTAACACTACGCACTGAGACCAAATGACAACTCTGATATGTGTCACCATGGAATAACCATTTCCTGTTTGTTATATTCTAATCACCACTAAACAATGACTTGTACTTTCTTGTTCTGTCTTCATGAACACGGCTATAGGTGTAAATCTTCATCGACCAAATGAGGCATCTTGATGTGAACAGATTTGAGATGAAATGCTTACTTTCCTTAGCTCGTACATATCCACATTTATATAGAAAGTTATACTATGGTATTCCAGGCACATATCGCCTGATATGTACATCTCCATGTACTTAGCACTGACTAGCTACACGTGTCTATCACACGGTTTGAGCGGAATACTAATAACCCTATGACACGAGCGTGGTGACGTGTACATTGCATGTACATTTCAACCAAGGATACACTGCCACGAAGTCAGTTGTTCTGATCTTTCAACGTTATGTATACCGATTAGCAAAAAGTGTGAAAGATTATCTTTGCCGCTTACAAACTATTTGCCAAAAATAACACATGTTATACTTGAGAATACACTTTCATCAGTAAAGTTGAAATTCTATTATGGTTACATTTGGCCCTTTCCAAAAGGCATATTGTCTTCATATTTGCCCAATCATATTGGGTACGAAAACCAGACAACCATTGTTCCTTACTCGTACTATTACTCCTTACTTATTGCTATTATTTACAAACTGCCTTACATCCAGGTCTAAAGTTTCAAATCAAAATATCTCATACCTGTAAATAAGCTTCCTGATTAGCAATGGTTTAGCTATAATACGTGAAATCCTCTCTCAAATCTGTGATCAATATTTACAGAAAGGTGAATCCTTTCCCCATATCTAAAATAGTTTACGGCCATGAACAGATCTGTTTTAGAAAAAACCAAGAAATTGTCAAATGTGTGAAGTTTGATTACTTTTCTCATATTTCAACTAAACGTCATGATCAGTAAATTACGTAATAGTTATAACATATATCAGATAATATTATCATCATATCATCATCAACATTATGATCCGTAAGCTGCTATGTCCAATATACGCTGTACATTAATTATATTCCTGAATGAGCCGTGTACAGAGTGAAACCCTATGTTATCGATTCAATAAAAGACAGATATTGAACGTAAGGGCACAGATTTCAAAGTGGCACAACGTCTTGAAATCGTCAGGATCTATTCTTCTCCAATAACACAACCTAAAGCACCTGTCATTGGTGGGTGTTGAGTCGTTTTAACAAGTAAATACTCCAAGTGAAGCCACGAGTATATTATTCTACTATCTATATCAATAATAATCTATCTCACCTGACGGTTTTGTGGGTAATTGTAACGAAATCTGTTTGCAAAGTGTATCCAGAATGTCAGCAATGATCGATCTATATAACAATAGTAGCGAGGCCTTCGCCATGGCACGAGGACGGATTACCAAGAGGGTTCCATTCAGTTTTGTAGCAGAGCACAAACATATTAAATGGCTTTCTGACAGCAGGGTTAATCACCAAACTGCCTTTATGTCTATAACAACCACTTCGATTCCATTTACCGACGGGCCGGCAACACCGCTCATGGCCCTCGAAAGTCGATCAGATTATGCCCCTGTTACAGAAAGGCATATCGTCTCCCAGAGATGGAAGATCTTGCATAGCTTTCGTTATTTGTCATAACAGAAATGGATGCTTGTAGTTATATATATGATGTGGGTCACAGGGCAGATTTTTCATCGTTGGTGTTATTTCGTTCTGGAAATGGATTGGCATTTGTGTACATGATCTGTGTAGTGTTGTAATCTTTGTACTGATTTTGTGGAACTGAGAAGACACGCCATTTTAACAAATGTAAAGATGTATTGAGAAGAATGGTGGTATAAATCTGCTACTTAACTCCCCACTCGGGATTCGAACTGATGTACGAATGTTCTACGGTTGGTTGGTATTCCAACATCGGTGGGTTAGTGATACAACCCAGGAACCCGAATCCACAAACACAGACAATCCTACCAACGGACATGAGATGTAATGAAACGGCTTCACATTTCGCTTACAGTGCACACAAACATACATTAACATCGACTGACCTATTTACATTTTCATGTACATTTCAGGGTGAAATAGGATTCATACAGCTGACAAGATGACAGGTAACATGTCATTACAGAAATGTGCTGCTCCGTGCACCTGCAGATAGACACGGCAGTTCAAAGCCAGCAATGTCTAATCAAGATCGAGCGGATGTGAAAATACATCTGAAGATTCTCTCTTAAGTTGTTAACATGACTTTGAAGATCGTACTGCTTCTAAACGAACAGCCACATAACAAGTCTTTCTACCCTTTCCGCCAATCGCTTTCCTTCCCAACCAGGCTTGTTTCGGGAAGACGGATTAGGCAGTTTTGCTATGACGCTTACATGAGGAGAAGGACGTAGCTACACGACCGAGCAATCTGTGAGAGAGAACGGGCAAGGGATGACCTTTCCTTAAGAGTTAGGACAACCAGCAGTCATGTCTCACGATAAAACAGCCAAATACGTCCAGGTCCAACTACATGAATTCCGGTTGGATATTCTGATCCCGTTTTAATTCGGAATAAAAATATATAAATAAACTTTTATTGTGTCGAATTTTGATGTGTCTGAAGTACGATTGTTTGAAGTAAATCTTGATCTCTGCTAATTCCTTCTTAATTCATTATGTGTCGAACATCGGATAACTCGAAGTATTTTCAACTTCGACACATCAATGTTTAACTATATTATGGTTCAATCAAAATCAGTGATGACACCGGGTGTCCGCGAAAAGGGTATTTATGTCACATATGAAAAGGGATATCAATGCGATCTACAATGTGTAAGCTGCATTTGTACCTTCAAGCTTCAGGGTTTGTATTGCTAGAGAATTAAGCGCTGTGTGGAGGTGCCGGGGCCAAGGTGCCTGGGGTGTATAAGGTGGTATCAGGCAGTCATTGAGCTCTCATCCAAGCTCTGCCTAATCCCTAAAAGAGATTTATATGATCCTGTTATTCTGCTGGTGTTTTCTTTACACATAAATCTAATAGGTAGATATTGCACCGGTGTCGCGTGCGGAAAGAGCATTCGATTGTGACGAATTCAATATAGGTCTTCAAACTTTTGGGTACGGCTCAATGGTCTTCCTTTAAGCAAGCTGTCGACGTCTTGTACAAATAGCACATATTACATAGGCAGCAACGATAGCATGTTGTTATTGTAAACTATAGTTATAACGAATTCAAAGGGATTGTAGTTCGATATAACTGTAGTTCGATATCCGCATATTCGACTGTGATTGTCCTGTTTTTGACCATGAACGTGATCTGTACTCAGAATTCGAGTATCCGACACCCTCGATAATCCGACACTATGCTGTGCAACGGACGATATCGGATTAACGAGACTTGACTGTATACAACAAGTGTCTGAGATCAAAACAGTTCGTCATATCCGCCAGTTCGTTATAAGCGTGTTCGTTTTAAACGTAGTTTACGACATATTACAAAAGAAAGGGTAGTTTAGCAGAAGTGTTGACAGTTTTTCATCCATCTGATACATTTCCATCTCTAGAATCTCCAGAACAGAAAATATTCCTTCATTCCTTCAAATAATTCGAAGGGGCGGTCGGGTAGCCTAGTGGTTAAAGCGTTCGCTCGTCACGCCGGAGGCCCGGGTTCAATTCCCCACATGGGTACAATGTGTGAAGCTCATTTCTGGTGTCCCGTACAGTGATATTGCTGGAATTTTGCTAAACGCTGCGTAAAACCCAACTCACTCACCCAAATAATTGATAATCGGCTGGCTATCCATACACAGCCTTTGGCCGAATAAACACAACTGATACCATTCTTTAACATCATCCCCTCTCCAACAGGACCAATTTTCCACCCTTTACATCTTTACATGCATTGGAACATGGCAACAACAGCGCTGATATTAACCATTCGGTCCCTGGTGGGGGCTAGTTTGGAAATCTGGACACACAGTAATGTTGTTAAGTCTCGTTAAATTTCGCGACACCTCATTTTAACCAACCCCCACGACACAGGAGGGTAATCTTTTCTCCTCATAAAGTGTACAACGTGCTATCCCGCGACAGCCCAAGGCTCTTGAAGAGCCCTAGGCGGGGCTCTTGGGAAGGAGCATAGTTAAAGAGACAAGTATTAAACGATATTTTTATTACCGATGCGCTTTGATCTTTGACATGAGATATGTGTTTCTGTCTCTCAAAGCATCAAACTAACGTCAGGAAGATGGCGCCTGTCAATTGTTGCCATTTTTTCAAGAAAGATGTATTTCTGTGTGAGTTTGTGTGTGAAGGAACCCGATAACATGACCAAATAATGAGCTTGTATTCTTAGTTTGTTTGTGACGAGAAATGACGAACGCAACGCTCTTTCGAAATCAACAGAAGTGAAGGGTTTGGTCTGGTTTTGTGAAACTAGTTTTATGGTTTAATATAATGATCATGAATCATGTATGCATGTATAACTTTAGTAAACAGACATATTTAGAATCAATGGTCAGAAGTGTGACAGAAGAAAAAACACAAAACTACATGAACATCTAAACTACCATAAGATTCATTTACATAAATTATGATTTTAAGTACGGACGTCTTTGTGCAAACTGTGCGAGCGGTGGTTGCTAGCGGTGGATCAAGACATGCCAAACCCTTTACGCCAACACCTGGTGTCAATACAGATTTTTAGACAACCATTGATGTAATTTTCATTACCATTGTCTATTACGCCCAATAAAATCCGTTTCAACAGCTTATTATTCTGTGGTGTTTTGAATTATACCCACAACTGTACCTTTCAGTGCAATACACATTTCTCATAAAAGGAACCCAACGGTTTTAGTGGTATGGTTGCTTTTGTGTAAAAATATAAGAAACGCATTGCATATTTCAGAAATACTACCAGTGAGAGTATGTTCCTGGTAGGACATGAACCGCCTCGTTACAATCACATTCAAGAATTCGAAATCAAGACACGGGTCATAATCAACGTATGTAAATATCACGACGGGGGATACCAGACAAGCAAAGACATGAAATGTACACGCCTTTTTCTTCCTTTTAATGATCCCAGACAATGCAGCAATTGGTATCAGTGTGAAATGAACATCTCGGTACAAGACTAAGCTGTTCCTGATGAGCGGTATCTTGGTCTAACGGCACCAATGGAAGGGAGAAGCTATTCTAAAGCCTGCGTGTTTCTAATTTTACAGCGTCGTTCATCTTCTTCCCCGTCATCAGTCAGACTCGGTCTTTCCGAGCCCTTGAAATAGGATACTATTCGTCGATGTGGATCCCGCGATCATCCATCAGAGACATGTCCTGTTTTAAGGGGTCTTTGCGAGTTAAAACATCATTAGAGAATGCTGCATTTTAGACGAAATTGAACAAAATAAAAATAACGAATCACAACAACTCAACACTGGATATTTAGAGCACAAATAGAACACATGTTTTGTACGGTCATAGAACATAATTGAGATTTTTGTGAAATACGTTCTTTTCCCTTTGAACGATAACGTAGTATATATGTTCTCTTTGCTATTTCATTTAGAAGGAAGAACTGCAACCTTTACAATTTAACAAAGCAAAGAAACTCTTGACAGTTTCTAATCATTCCGAAGTTTTTCGTAGTGAGAGATAAGAGTTTCATTCAATTAAAGGCTACGAACATAATTAGTATCGAATGAATAAATTACTTCAAATAGCACAAAATATTTTTCTACTGCCCTTCGATGTGCATTTATAACAAGTTTAAACACATTTTACAGTTTTAGATATGTACACTCACTGTGAATGTGTAACTTGTTATATAAATATTTTACGAAAAAACAAAACGATAATTCCGTGGGTTCTGAAAGGACATTCTTGAATGAATCACGATTATCGGTTTTACGCTTGTGCAAGCAATGATCGATGAGAGTTTAAGGTCGGGCATTTCAGTAAACTCCCTCATGTCTATTTGTTTCACGATTTAAACAAACACACAGAACGTGGTAATACCATCTAACGTACAATTTCGTGGAAAGGGCGAATTTTTCGGGTCATGGATAAACGCATTTCGTCCGAGCATCATGCACGGAGGATCAGACGGAAATTGGAAATGAAAAACATCAAATAAATCAGTTTCAAAAACTGACACTTTCTTTTGCAATTAACATTTTTTGCATCTGGGTAGATTTTTTCCATCACTTTTGAATTCTTTCCTGAGAGGTCGGTATTTTGGCTTCTATCGTAGGCTTTCAACTGCAACCAATATGTCGAGGAATATTTTTCACATTAGCTCCGATGTTAATTGAAACTGAGGACCATTGCGTCGAGATCAGTCGTGCTGGGCATATTTCTTACACTCTACAAACAAAACTTGGATTTACTGTCAAATAGCTATGTTCGGTATCGTTCCCCATAGCCAAACGGTCCCCTAAAAAATTCTGGCCCCAAACCCTCCCCGATCTCAACTATTTCCGGTTGTGCGAAAGTGTCACTTTTCAAAGCAGAAAGAGAAGTCTTTTTCGAATGACTTTTTAGATGACATGCAATAATGTAGATAGCTACACCGCGATCTGTACGTTTTCTTTCCTAAATAGGTCTGAATTATGCCCGCGATGCGAATTAGTGAAATACTTCACAAGACCGGCGAAAGCAACGAGAACTTTTATAAATAATTCAACGAAAAAACATACAGATATATGCTACTTCGTAACATATGAATCATTCATAATGATTTTTATATGTTTATCTACATATATAACATGCGTCTTATCGTGCTTATTGTATTACGTATACTAGTATTCATATTTTTATAAATAAATAAACGTGAAATGAAACTGAGCTCGAATGCTGTTCCATCCAGTGTCAAGTTACACATTCATCTTAGTCCAGTGGTATAATTACACATAAGAAGTACACATTAACTTTAAACTATTCCATTCCTTGTGATAGAGGCACTGGATGACACATTAAGACGTGATCTAAACGACATCACAGGTAATTTGTCCAAAACTTACTTCTTCTGGTCACATACTTTCATCTCGATAGAAGATTACATTAACTGACCAATCACCTTAATGAAAAATTTAAAAACACACCGTTTGCCTTTATTTAAAACGGTAATAAAGACACGCATTCGTACCCCCCAGAAACAATAAGCAAACTAACCATCACAGTTTGATTTGTGAATCGGATACGTGTTCTGTAGTCTAGACTCGAAACTTCAAATGATTAAACAATGGCTCTACTAACGTTTTTTTGTGCTTAAAAAGTTCATTTTTTCAGTGGTAAAAAACTGTAATAACTCCATTATGTAGCTGGCTTAGGTTGGTGAAGAATTATTTGTCTGCAAATTGAAAAGCATTATCAATCACAGAGACAAAAAATGGAGTTGGGGAATGCCAATGACAACGAATCGGAGTCATGTACCTTCAACTGACTTGACTGTTTCGCTATCCTTTTCACCATCATACACTTACAGTCAATACTGTTACCTACACGAAGACGAACAAGGGTGGTGTAAATCCAGTTTCGCGTTTCGTTAAAAAGAAATGAAAAGAAACACAACATTTTCATTACGTCACTTCGCTAAGAGTAACGTGTCCTTGATTCTACGTGTGACCTTTCACATCTGGGATAAATAAAGTTTAAGATGAATCTTTGAAGTGGGAAGTGTGCGTTTTCAAAATGCAGGAGACTGTGTAAATATGAAAAATAAGTAAACCACTTAGAAATGATGCGGTCATCGAGAACCTATGTTACACAAAATATAACTTCTTGTAGGTGAAATATTTGCGTCGAGTTCTTAATGCAATCAAACTGAAGCTCAGATTATGCGAAATTCATTTCTCAGAATGGTCGACAAATAATACCATCAAACCTGAAAAGATATACGTCTCATATCCGTAGTGTTCAGGTCTAAATCACAGTGTAAAAACAACTTCGAAATATTTTTTAAACTTGGTAAATCGATCAATTTCGTTGATAAAAAAATATTGCGTAAAAAGTGGAATCTCTGCACATATTAAAAGACGTGCTGTGAACCCAGTGGCACTGGCAAAAGTATCAGCTTAACCTATTTTGCTTCAGTTTCAACACAATGGCGAAAGTTTCCACCGAAGAGCGCTCTACCCGACCACCTCAGTTAGTAAATTGATAAATTGTCAAGTTTAATAGCGACCATCAATTTTATTCCTAATAGAAGCACAGTTGCCTGAATGAAAGTTCCATAAGCCTATTTATCATAGTCAGAACGCTGACATCAACTGTCCCAGCATGCTTAATGTAATATTTCAGTTGTGATTGCAACTTGCGAGGAAATTATTTGTTCAGAGAAAGTTTGAGTTGGTGAAATTGCTGAGGTGTCTTGCGACTGTCAATGGATAATAATACTGTTTGTTTTTCTCAAGATATGTTAATTTCTTACCCGGACTATGATATATTAGCTTACTTAGGGATGGGAAAGGACATAATTTCATGTTGCACAACTGATTAGAATGTTAACGAATTTGAAAAAGACAAATCTGTTATTATGATCAAATGCTGTTATTGATTTCTATTAGAAACAGTTCAATTAGAATTTCAAGACAACCCGAATTTTTATCGCTCAATGATAATATGTACGCCAGTCAACCTGATTCATTAAAAGAATGGATTTATGAAATGAATAAATCAGCCCAAAGCTAACCTTATCTGATACTAATCAAAAAGCTGGTTGAATGGGTTCAAGTATACTGACAACCTATTAACGTATGAAACCTTTCCAAATGATGCTCCAGTGATCAAATAACATTATCATCAAAAGAGTCTTACACCCGTATCACAATTAGAGCCAAGCAACACGAGACTAAATTGACCGACAAGCAATCAGAAGATAAATCCGTTTTAATTCCGATCCCAGTTATGCGCCAACCGGAAGCAAGATAGTGTCGGATGCGCAGCGGGAGATGTCATGTTGTCTCTGATTTCATCCAGGCCGTCAGTAAATGACATGTTTTAATTCTCGTTAAAGAATATTCAAAAAGCAATCCCCACCATCAGTGTTCATTAATACAAAAAAGCCAGGACTAGTAGTCGAGATGCCGGTTTTAATTGGTCCGTCGGGGCCACGTCTCGAACGCGTGGACAGACCAGGCCACTGATTAAGGTCATTGCTGCGAAGGCAAGGTAACGGTGGGGCTGCGATCGGATGGAGTCACGCTGTATCAAAAGAATACGATTATTGCTGTAATTATAACAGGCTTATATGAATACAGAAGCTGCGATTGGGACCTTTATGTTCACACATAAAATTATTTACCGACAAATGTCAGCAGATATTGGTTGAGAAAATGCCAATTGGTTTTCAAAATCATGTTCAACACAGTTCCAGATCTACGAAGGTCGAGTTGCCGTTATTTAGACCAAACCACAAGATCCTAGTGTTTGGCACAGACCGTTTGAAATCATACACTTCCATCCAAGAGATGTTCTGGTTGGAACAAAAGGCACCGCTATGAGTAATTGTACAATATCATCCCCCGAGACACCGAGATGGTACATATTGTACCCTTTCCTGATAAAGGGTGCCAAGTTTGATCCACTATGCATATCATACGTGACTGTAACGCTTGACCCTGTTAACACTCAACTGGTGAGATCGGTTCATATAACACTCAAATTGCAATTCAACATGTAGGTCGTTTCAGATAATACAATAATCCCGACCAAACCCCTACCATAAGCCTACAAATATCTGATAAAAGTACAATGCAATGTGCGAATATAAAAATATCACAAGTATTTGTTTATAAATCACTATCAATATGGTGATGAGGTGTTCAGAAGAAACAATCCAGTTAAAAGATGAGGATTTGGACTCAACGGACCACACGTTACCAGCAGAATATGAATCTTGCTTTATCCATGTTTTCTTTGAAAGGCGAGACCGGTGAATAAACCCTTTAGCAGAGATGGAATAAAACTTAAGCGTTCGAGCTGAACGATCAATTAAATATTTATAAAAAGGACCAACATATGTGCATCTTGGCGGTTTCTGAACAAACGAATTCTAAATTATCAATGTACTAGATTATATAGGTTCCAGTCTTATAGCTATGTAAAAGAGCCCGTACTTTGGTTCAGTACCGTGGCAAATGATACTGACTCACAGGAAATTTCTTATTCTTACATGCTAACGGATATACCGAGTTAGAAATAGTCGATGCCATGACCGTTTTTTGGTCAGTCGAAGAGACTGAAATATTCTAATCTAGCAAAGTGGGAATACTTTGGCGTTTTCGCTATGAAGTGAAGAAAAGAACGTGAAGGTTTTGCTGAAATATGGTTCACTTTCTGATAGTATATGAAATAAAAGAATCGATAGCTCGACCTAAATATTTTCTTCAGCCAGTCTTAATTGAACGACAAGTAGCACCGAAGCCTCTCTAGTGGCATGTTCGCGACGTCATTAAAAAGCTACGTCAACACCCCCTCTCCCAGTCGACTCAGAAGAGATGGTTTGAACTTAAAGGTGACGTGTTCAGGCTCAAGGTCAAACCAAGGTCAGACTGGTCCGGAGGTTGCACAGCTGTAGGCGATGGTCCAGGAGCCCGGATCAAGCCCGCTTTGCATGGCGTACAGACGTGGTTGTAATATACACGGCCTGTATCGGACGGCAAGTTTCCGTCGAGTGTCCGGCAATGTTTGTCCAAGCGTCGGCGACGTTGAGAACGAGCGTCGATGGCGATCCCTAGCGTCTTGTCAGGTTACGCGCTCACCGTCGTTTCAGCGGGCGCAGGTGGGATATCATCCTTCTCGCTAGTTTTTGAGAGTTTGGCAGCCCCGTACCGTTACTGGTCACCGATTCAACTCGGTTGTGGTCAGTTACAATGGACTATTGTTTTCGGACAGGTGTAAGCTGACCGTGGTCAACATTTCGAGGTCAAGGTATCATTGCGTGACAGCGTCGTGACGAACATCACCACGAGTATGTATATAATACATATATGTACATAAACAAAGAGTGCATGGCGGATTTCACAGTGTGGTACATTGACATGCAACAAAATAGCACATAAGTAATAAATTTTGAAAACATGAAGAAAAAAGTCTAAAAATTATCAAACGAGATAATCTTCACCTGTACCAAAGCAAACTACAAACTTTAAATGTTGTTTTATGATAACAAGATTTTCGCAAAAAAAATCAAAAGAGTAGAAACGTATAGCTAAAGTGAAAGTTTTGCAGCACATGTCAAAATTAATTTCAGATTTCGTTTAAGTGACATGATACCGTTCCTGACATCCCGACATTCTTGCATATCATTGCGAATTTTAGCTTCACTTTTTCCGTCAGAATACATTTTAAATTACATTAAGCTGAAATGTCGGAAAGATCGGAACATACATTCCTTCATATTTGTTTCCTCGGGCTGGCTCCTACCGCTAGTAATGCATTCCTAATAAGGAAAGCATGTAGATTAAAGTTGACATTAGTTAGCATTGCTGTAATATTCCTCAACTGTGTGCCTCCTGGAATGCTCAAAGTTGAAATGCCGGCGTTTGAATTATTGATAAAGTATTTGAATATAAACGAAGTCATTTCCGTTGGAGGTTCCCTGTAGCAAGCATAAGATTACGAGGAAATTGGGGGATGTTACAATCAAACCGATTGTGAAAGATCAAGACGAATGCTTGAGGGGATTTTTAGAGCCTACTCAAAATATTCAATGTTATTATTGTGAGTTTGATGGAGTGTGTAT
This sequence comes from Haliotis rubra, assembly GCF_003918875.1. Classification (NCBI taxonomy): domain Eukaryota; kingdom Metazoa; phylum Mollusca; class Gastropoda; order Lepetellida; family Haliotidae; genus Haliotis; species Haliotis rubra. The sequence continues at coordinate 1,358,475 of NW_025767024.1, forward strand.
TTACAATGTACGCCACGATCCATCCAAGAGCTTATTACGTTATAATTTGTCTGGTAAAATTTTATTTTCCCCTGTAATTGCAGTATTTTGGTTTTCAAAATGCTTTTCCATATTTGGCGTTTATGTGAGGATTCTGGAGATGTTTTTGGTACTTTCTAAAATTCGTTATGCGCAAAGATGTTATGACACAGCCGTTCCTTCTCCAGACGTTATAATCCGAACGCCAGTCATGAGTCAACGTCAAGATTTGGTAACGTGTTCACTCGACAGATATTGCACCGAAACATCCGTTTCTTACACCAACACAAACAGCGCTGTCTTTTAACCTTGCTTGCTTGTTAACTAAAATTGCTTGAAACAATTTTGCTAAACGAATATGCTATGCACAGTGTTTTAAACCGTTCAAATGACATTGCAACGTCACATTTCGTTTCTCATACTGCCGACGTCATTTCGAAATTCAAAACAACAAAAATGTACAAAAAACTTGTATAGCATGTAAAGAAGGATATATGACATCAATCTGTTTTAAGTGTTGGCGTAATTCATGCCGTCTTGGCAAGTCCAGATCCCTTTATCTCAATTTATATCGTATTTATATCGTCTGTACCTTAATATATGTCACTAATGCTATGTTTATCTCTGACATAATGATATTTATATCATGATACTTGTCTCTAAATGATAAAGAGTATCCCACCTTGGCAGTGCAAATCGCTCCATCACAATGCTGTCTTGTGTAGGTTGTATGTCCAGAACGAAGTATTGTCTCCTATAGGCTTATATTGTCATTATGGGGTCATACAGGGTTACTATCTGCGGCCCCTGTGATTGACAAATGGCTATATGATAGGTGTCTCTAACGTCCCTGTCTTGATTGCTTCAGAAGGCATTACATATGATATCGGTTACTGGGTTTAGAGGAGGCGTGTGTATTTCACGTACTATTGATACAAACACGTGAGATAGTATCACTGATACATTCCCTTGTGTGTACGTGACACTGTTTTGAGGTAAATGTTATATGGGTTAACTATAGTGCAAATCGAATGTATGAAGCACATGAAAACGTGTCCATGAACTTTACACAAAATGGGTCAATTCCAGTACTCTCATAAAATACTACATCGAATATACAAAAATATCAACTTGTTATAAATTTGTGTTAATATGAAGAAAACGTTTCATCTTTTTGTCACGGAATTTCATTCGGAATTTCTTTTATGTATAATTAGGATGTAAACTTTCTACTTACATTGACAAGCCTGGGTTTCTTGACACGAATAATCCTCTTGTTTTGTTCGAATTAACCAGTCGGAAAGTGTATCCGTTAAGGGCTTCGGTTCTACAATTTTTCAAAATATTTCTCCTAAAAACTCGATCACACGAGGAAGTGCAGTACGTAGGATAGTTCCTAAAGCCTTTGATAACGTCGAGGCTTGGGTGCCGGGCCTCTGCTGTCAGTAGCCTCTGGCGTACCTATATGGCTCGTAAAGTTAAAGTCTGTATGATTCATACAACGATTACCTGAGGGAGAGGTGACGTCTTGCTCTTTGAACACATATCGTGAAATATGGCCACAATCCCACCCTAAGGCTCAGACGCATCGAACATCTGAAGCCTTTTAATTCTAAAAATAATGTGCAAAGAGTCAAAAGTGTTTCGTTCTGTAAAAACAAAGAGAATAATGATTTATTTGATTTATACAACATCTGTTAGTTTGAAGTATTGCATTCTATGAAAAAAATACGTAAAATATGTTTCAGGTACATGAGCTTAATGTGATCGGAGGGTGAGGTGACGATATGAAGTATTTGAATATTAAATATTAACATGTCTAATAATCTCTTAATTATATACATAAAATATGCATTTGTAGTTTATGTGTTACCAACATAAGACATTGTAGTCCTTTTAACCTTACTTGAATATATGCATTAAGTTGGTGGTATTGGCTTCCTTGACAATGTACATACCTGCTTAAGTATCTTTACACGATTTTGAGATTCAGGAGTGGTTAGTAGGGGAGTATTTAAAAAAATCATAAAGACTTCAGCAGTTTCGTTGCATGTGTTAAATGATCCTATTATGGCACAAAGGAGCGAGTATACGCTTCGTTTGTCCATATCAATATCTTCAACCCATGTGTCGTCTCTGGGCCCTCTTGCAGAATACCGTATCACAAACTGACGCTTTTTAAGTTTGTTACATACCTCATAAATCTGAATTGTTCATTTTGTTGTGTCTTTTCTTCTTCTTAGCGGTTAAATGTGTGAAATGATGTATATATTTTGTCTAGATAACGTCTTGGAGACATTTGAAGACGTAAACAAAGGCGCGTTAATTTGCGAGAATTCGTTTCTGGAATAGTGTGCTAATTGCTGACCCTGGTGAAATGAAAAATGAATGTTACTGAGCGACGAATATATTTTTACAGATCTAGTAGAATCTTTTTTTTTTGAGTGTCCATTGTACGTGATCAGTTCTTGTAGAAGGTCAAACCGTAAGAGGGATTTTGCAACTGTCATTTGCGGCATTCAATTTAAACTTTTAATAGCTCAGCATAATATATGCATTGTGTATTTTGTTAAACAGCTTAAACGAAGTGTTCAACAAAACGCTGACTTAACACAATGAACTGTTACTTATGCGAGAACAGTAACACCCTTTTCAATTAATATTCGTGAATTTGTTAAATTATCAATGTGAGTATTTCAAGCGTGTATTTTAAACACATAACGTGTAAATTCGCAAAATTAAAAATTCAATTTCGAATTATGAGGCTTCGATGCTATGTTAATACCCATTTCCCTGGGATGATAAATGACCGCCATTTCTTTCAATCAAATTTCGAAACATCGCGCCAGAATTACAATTGTTCCTTTGAAACCTAAGGTTGGTCGTCTAATAGAAGAGTTAAGGGGTCTTTCGGCACAATATGAAGGCAGCTTTACATTTAACACCGCTGTGTTCACCGGGGACACAGAGGGCCCAACACAACTAATGAGCGCCTATGATGAATGACCGGTGGGTATTTCCCACCTCGAAACACTGGCGAACGGTCACCGAGGCCGTGGCTTGGGATTCGACCTTTAATCCTAAGCTTCACAGCGGTATCTCAGTGTTGATTTATGACTTTAATGGAAAGAGTGAGAAAAATAAAAGATAAATTCCTCGACACAATTTTCTGGTGTTATTCGCCATATTTCGTTGTAGTGTTTCTCGTCCTTTATTGCAAATTGTGGCAAGCGAATATAAAAATATTCTTTTTTTCCTTGATAAACATATATATTGTTTTTTTTTTCCTACATTAGCATAGTTATTGTTTATTCCAAAATAATCACGATTCCTGTATATCTAAACCATTTTGCCTGTTTACTTCTAAAACTAGCAAGACTTACTGCAAATTATTATTTATGTGTTATTATTATGAATGTTATTTTGCTTGTAACTAATAACGTAAGTATTATTCCCTTGTTCTTTTTTATCATGTACAGCACCTCACGGGCCTCAGCAAAAAATGGCACTGAGATTATAACAGTAATTAGACATGTTAGATCACATGTGACTGAAACTTATCACTGGTCTATATACCTAAGAAAACACGACAAAAATAACAATGCTATTTGAGGGTTACATAAAACTTCACACAATGTTTACTTCCCTGAACATATTCACATATGAATTTACCAGTGAGGGCTCATATGTAGATGGAACTAAATCAGGTGAAAAGGTATTTATTGAAGAGGTCAGTGGTTAAATGACAGGTCGGGGATAATACAGGAACTACGAAAGGGGCATAGACAAGCTGTAAGACACATACTAAAATATCGCGAGTGGCCATCTGGCTTAGAGGTCTCAAACAAGTCCCCGCTTAGAACCGGGGTCCTCCTCCTGTTTCAGTAGTGCGATTTCCCAAAAGGGACGATGTCTGCCCTGGTTATAAACGCCATCTTTCACAATTGGGAAAACAGAAAATCGCTCATTTATCTTACGGGGTGACAGGCCACTTTCGCCAAGACATCCACGCAATTTGCAAATCCATATTCCACCATATCCCAAATTTTTGGCGAGGAAACGATAAGAGTACTGATCGAAGGCGAGCACTCTTTAAACCACCGCCCTCACGGTGTTAAAGGGGGAACCTTAGGCTATTTGTCATTACTATCAGCTGAGTATGTGGAAGATGCCGCATCCTTCTTGCTATTAACAAGTTGAAGAATTCTGATTTGTTTCTTCCAAATGCACTGCACTGTCCGGGAAGATACTTTCGGTTAATATCATGAGTCTGACTCTCTATGACAGATAATATGCTGAAAATCAGTACAATGTGTTAAGGTTAACGAGCGAATGGATGACAAGTCGCGTCCATGCATTTGTCATTTACAAGTGTTCATATGAAATAGACGCGTGTCGGTATACACAAACGACAGTCGTGTTAAGTGTACATCCTCACGATTTGGGGTAATTTGAAATGAAACGTTGTCAATTTCAATAACCTAGAAATGTACATGCGTATACCAAATTCTGACCCTTAACACGTGTAAAATGCATGTGGGTAGAACGTAGGGAATCTATAATTATATTATATATATCTATATGTTATCTATTTTGTTTACAATTAAAATAAACAATTATTTTAAGAAACATAGTCATGACTATGACATTTGTGTCATGAAAATAAAGGTCATCCATTGTTAGTTCAAAGAAAATGTATAATTTTATTTCGAAAAAGCAATGCAGTGATCGATCGAAAGTTTGACAGTTCATAAACTTGATCTTCATGGTGTATACCAAATCCGGTCCTTGACAAGGGATAGTGTTGATATGTCAAACACTTGTAACTAGATACGATCGACGTTGAGAAAATACCGTAGGCGACGAGCCAGATATAAGTACGACACCCTACATTGCCACAATAGTCACCCACTATCGCCGCATACAAAAAATACAGAGAAGGCAGGTTTAAGAGATTGTCTTAAGGAAGACTGTGTACTTCACATTTCAATCGAAATTGAACTCACTAGAGATTTTTTTCCTTTCAAGTTAACGGACAATATACTGTGTATATTCACAAACCTGAATATATATTGAAAGTTATAAAGATTCAATTAACATAATCATTAAACGTATCAGATATCCAGTAAGTAAAGTTACAGGGGTAATATGATTAATTTGTATAGCGCGTCAGTTGTCACTGTAACGTCATTTCCATATCGATAGATGTATTAAAATGTGCATGTATGGTGTGGGTGTGAATCATAAACCATAACATGAATTTACAGCGAATTAATTTCCAAATTAAAAAAGGATACATTATGTATGAGGTAAACAATTTGTTCGTATACGCAGGACTAATTTGAAATGAACCAGACTGATAGCAGTACCTCCACTGCATTATAAACTCAGGTGAATAATTGCACAGCGTCTGTGATTTGAAATAGATCATACCAATAAGTGTACTTGGTGTATCGATTTCACGTAATCGATATTCAGAGGAGGTATCGGGTAATCGTTAAAATTGAAACAGTCTGTTATTTAAAGATCGGATTATTTTCCTACCGTACAATACCTGTAAAATCGATGTTGATTTCAAACCTGTCATGTCAGTTTCACACTCACCATAAAAACAAAACTTACATACGCCGTAATATGACACTAAGGTTTCTCGAAAAGCCGAATGTGTGTTTTGAATAACTGTGGTGCTATATTGCATTTTGACTTCATGACTTTTAATTTAAAAGAAATTCATATACTACAGATTGTTCATTGCCATGTGTTTTATTTTCATCCGTTTTAAGGATGATCCAGTTGCTAGGAGACGCTATGAATGTCATCCATGCCTCTAACTAATAAACAGTGATGAAACATTTTGACGATACGATAAATCATCCTGTCGACTAAAGGTGACATATATTTTCATTTTTCCTAATTGTACATGTTGACTGGAGTGACATATGGTTTGTAGATATGATAGATATCTTCCGTGAATATATGTTTGTTTAACAGCTACATGCTGTTTTAACACATATATACTATTTATGAAAGATAATATTTATACTACAATGTACAACAGATACTATTATTGGTCACCTGCATTTGATTTTATTCATCAACAATATTATTATTTTTTTTTTTGGTCTATTGATATTAGTAGTAGTAGTAGTAGTAGTAGTAGTAGTAGTAGTAGTAGTAGTAGTAGAATTTCGTTATCGATATTGTCATATCTATAAGAAGGGTCATTCTCAGTACAACTAATAAATGCCATTCACATCACAGATATATGAGAGAGAGAGAGAGAGAGAGAGAGAGAGAGAGAGAGAGAGAGAGAGAGAGAGAGAGAGAGAGAGAGAGAGAGAGAGAGAGAGAGAGAGAGAGAGAGAGAGAGAGAGAGAGATTATTGGCATTTGTGTGGCTTTCCACCTAAAGATCTGGTTAATTTCAACGTCGGATCTATCACAAACATTGCGATATCACACCGTGGTGCCTTAAATACAACCATTTTGTATTATTTTAATGAGGATGGATTTAACTGTGAAATAATTTCTTTTTCTATATTCACAATACAGACTCAACCGATTAGAATCCATGGCTGCTTTATCAAATGGAGATTACTAACATCATTTTTATTTTATTTTATCCTTACTTCATTTCACAACAAATATATTTGTCAGACTTTCTTTCTTAACAAGATTACAGGGACATCTGTAAAACGTGTAACTCAATGTATATGAAAGAGATGTCTCATGTAGCTATGGCCTCTTTGAGAAATGTATCTTTGTAACAAGATAAACATTGTACTATGTAAATTCATTGGATAGAATTCACTGTATACCTTAAATCGTATGTTAATACTATTCAAAATACCTAGGTATGATAAATGTCCATTAAAGCAAGACATTTTTGTGTTATTTTGATTACTGTAGACAATGAAATATCATTTATAATCTCAGTCCATAATTACACTTGATTAAATATTACAAAATCATGTTCAGAAGACATAGATGCTATCTTCAGCTTGTTTGAACCGATCACCACTAAACACTACCCACAAGGCAAAACGTTATTGCTTATGTACCGTATATTGAAATAAACCCCAATGGTAATCAGCTGCTAGTGAGTGACAAGAAATAGGCACGTGTCAATTTCACCGCCAAATTACCATAATCCTCGTCAAACACGATAAGAACCGACGAGACTAATATTCAGTAAATGGGACTTTTCTATTTAAATGACTTCTCGTGTTGAACGGAAGAGGAAAACTCAGGGAGAAGAGGGTGGAAAAAGAACCCAGTTAGGCGTGGAAAAATAAACAATCAGGCTGTTATCAGGCTGTTAAGAATAATGTACCCGTTCCCAGAAGTAGGGGAAAACTAGGGTAGGAAGATTAGTCTTAGTAGAAGCGCAAACATCTATTAAGCATAGTCTGTTTTTTGATTGTCTGGTTTAAGCCAAAGGTCACTTGCATAGGGGCTTAAACACAGATGAAGGGCTTAACTCCATATTGAATCGTTGAGAAGGGCTGGGTAGCCAAGCAAAATGTAGACAAGATCACTATTCGCACTTGATGAGTTCAGTGGCTGTAGAGGCCAGCTGTGAATATGTTTATGTATGAAATTGACAACGGTCCGTGTAAGTCAATGAACAGGTGTTGGATAGAGCTGTACAATTTTGTAGATTTTTCTATAATGCTTGTTTGACGAATATTGGTTAATGGATAAATATGTAAAATTAATATTAAATCTTCGTGAATAGGTGTACCCTTCGTATTAAACTCTTTATGTTAAAAATGGACATTTGAAAGCGACAGACATCAAGCTGAGGTTAAAACTGAAATGTACTTCAAATGAATCGTTGCGAAGAGCTGGGTAGCAACCATTCACCTGACGAAGGAGCAAGCATACACTCCGAAACGACGTATTATTCACAATAAAGAAGTTGACATCCATAAATCTTGTATTTCTTACTTCAATTGTGTATTTCATGTCTATTGCAAATTTATGAAATGTACATAAATGTGTGTTACTTGTCTATTGTAGATGTATGATACTCAGTCACATGTACATTTCATTTGATCATATATACATTTTGCCAGGCGTTCATCACCTATGTCAATAGGTACAGTCAGGAATGAAATATATACCAATAGTTGTTTTCATAAAATAATTCTGGATTATTAAGCTTTCGTTGGTGTTTTCAAAATACCATACGCTTTAACAATAAAGAAACACATTTCAGACAGAAGCGTTATGAACATATACACAGTGACATGTGCTATTTTCACTGGTTTCATTTTAATAAGCCTCCCTACCCCTAGTCTCGTGCCAGTGTAGACCTTCTACCAAATACTATTATCATGCCGTCTAGGAGATCCTATTGTCCGTGGTCATGCATTTGAGTGGCGGTGCCTTTCATCTTACAGGTGAGATTGTTGAAAAGAAAATTCGATACAGGTAGAATGAGACGGGTGAAAAGATCAGGCACGAGTCAAGCATGGTTTTTGACAAAAGTGTGGAAGCGTTTTCATCAATTAACTCAAGAATAGCGATGTGATTATGGCTTTCAACACATCGCTGGGCGAGAATAATAACACACTAAAACGGCCTCCTAAAGCCTGACGGAACGCATAATCCAGCCCCGTGTAGCAACCGAGCGAGACACTGTCTACTGCAGCCGTTACCCAGGCTATTTCCTGGTTTGACAACGAGAAGGAGTGAACGAGCGTTGATAGAGAGAAGTATTGAACGAACGTTGATAGAGAGAAAGAAAAACGTAATGTTAACTTACCTGGTTTTGTCGGATTTCTTTTAATTGTCATCCAACGAAAGGGCTTCGATTGCATGGCCTGACTTCCGCACTGTTCAGACTTCAAGGGGGAACCCCCAGGTGTGTGGGAAAGGTAAGCGCTGGTTCCCCCCGTGGGGAGGGTGTTCCGAGAAGGGTCAGAGGCACAAGAAAAAGGCGTCCGCACCCCCATGTCCATACATGCTGCCCCGTTACCATTTCCGTTTGGCACATAACATTCATTGACTGTGGGGACAGGCGGGATGTCCCCAACCCCCAATCCGTACCCTCCTGGGTGGCGTGTTGCTCGAGCGATAACGCTGGTAGATACCGGGTAGGAGAGCTGAGGGTTGGTTCCCAAAGCTAGCTCCCCACCCTGAAGACTTCCAAGGGAGGGGTCAGGACCGTAGTACCCCTGACCGGTATCGAGTGATCTGTTATTTATGTTTGCAAATCCGTAAATGCTCGCTGGTATTTCGGAGTTAGGGAAAGTGTTAGCATAGGAATGAGCGTCAAGATTGCACAGAGTGTAGTCGTTATCAGAATTCATAATTTTGTCCTGTTCCGAGCCGTGCCTGTCAATAGGGGTGCTCAAATTAGCTGTCGATGGAGAGATAAATCTGAAATAAATGAAGGTAAATTACGCCTGGAAAATGACAGGATTAGAGGCGCTCGCGAGCCCACGTGACACCCTTCAGCCAATCGGCTTACACCTTCACTGTATAGGATGAAACGGAGCAATGATAGATCGGTCTAGCGACGGGAACATTTTCCAATTTCTCTCTTGTTTTCTCGTCTTAAATGGGCGATTTCTGAGCTAGATTTACGACTTTTACTCCAAAAATACAGCTACAAGTCCGGACGAAAATGTCGACGCTGAACAGGGAGTGCTTTCGTCACTGTTTGTCGCCCTATCGAGACACGTGCGATCTCGAGACTTGATGGACAACGAACGAAGGTATTTGCATGTTAAAAGCTATATTATTCACTCTAGAGTAGCTAAAGTAGATCACTGGCGATAAATATTTTCGACGTTATTAACCACCTACCTCGGCCCAGCGAACAGGACACATCCGGCCGTGTCAATTTCCGAAGCCATGGTGTTGTTATGAAATGTACAAGCTTTGCTCTCGCGTGTGTTCCGTAACTTGTCTTAGCCCACACTGAAACTGGTAGCCAGGAGTTTTATTACTTTACATCTCAGGAGTTTATTTTGATAATTACCCTCCCTGATAACCCCTAAGACTTGATGACAGTTGTCTTTAGGGGATACCCCGAGGACGGGATTCTCCTCATTACGTCATAATCCCCGAATCGGTAAGCGTTGATGGTGTGATTTCGTTTTCCGTGCTGACGGTCCGTAGTGGCATGTGCCTATTGTCTTCTCCGCTGTTTTGTTAAACTTGTGAAAATCTGTTTCAAACTGACATTTAATTATGTAGATTACAAACATTTAAAAACATTTTGTTCTTTGAATTATTTGACCGGTTGCCATATTGCTCAGCTGTAAATTGGGACCCGTATTTGAGATATTTAGATGCTAATGTTAAGAGGTCGTTTATATTGTTACGGGGTGTTGTTGTTTTGGAAGTTGGATTAATAGGTTTAATTTTATTCGAAGGGCTGTATTTAATGTCTAATTTAGAGTGTTGAGTCTGGGATGCAGGGTGGATGTTTTATTGATAATTGACAGGTTTAATTATTGTGCTGTCATTCCTTTTAATCAGCTATTTTCGCCATTTGACGATACCCAGAGTTCTATTATGGCTTAATCCAAGTAACCGTTTCTTAATTATAAGCATTAATGAGGTTGTAATACATTTAAATTAAATAGCAAAATCGTATTTCGATATAATTTGAAATCTATTTACATACAGTGGTGAACATATATACACATAGACAAGATAAGTATTTTGACTTTTGTCATAGAAATTCCATTTTCTTGTCAGAAAGTCTTTAATAAATTTTGCATTTGTATACACTCGAAACTCCCACAGTGACCTACAATATTATACGTCTATATATTAATATGCATACATTCCTAATATCATGTTATTACATATATACATCATAGAAATATATATTTGTATAAAGTACACACTGACACATACATGTTACATTTATCACATATCAAACCATTTTCAAAATTTAGCAATGAGTAAAACCATATATATTTTCAATTAATTCAAATTATTCTATGAAGCTACACTACCCTTTAAAATAATCAGAGCTGATTTTAATCGTAATTATGAGGTATAACAGTACATGGGAAATAAACATCAACACACAGCGGAAGACCGTCGATCTGAAATGAACAACCAACATTCTGAAATAAACATTCAACACTATCCTTATCTTACATGATATCAATGAAAACATTTTGTTAACCCAGACCTCTCCTTCCCAACCCTCGTTAATAAAACGATCCTCATTAATTATACACGTGTGGGTATATAATAAACTATGCTATAAATGTATGATTCTGAAATGAACAAGGGCTCAAATGAACAGACATGTATGTCAGTAGGAGTTTGATTCACGTCTTCCGAATGATCAGGTCGTGTTGCGTGTTATATGCATTTGCGGCGTAGCTTCTATGCTGGGAATAATTACACATAATTACATCTCCTGGAATGGACGGGGACACATTTTTGGATAAAATACGATATTTACTGGGAAATTTCTTGAAAAATGCACGAAAAGGTTACCAGTGCAATGGATTTTCTTTGCATCTGGAGACAATTCACGTGATATGGTTAAATAACAGTCGCTAATGGGTTTTAAATCGTGGTCCATTTAATATGGTTTCACGAAAAAATCATTTATTTGCATAGAGAGAGTGTAAAACATGTAATTGTCCCGATCACCGTTTCACTTAATTACTTTCTCTTGGGTTGTGTGATTAAATTCAGGCAGATTCCTTAGTATTTTTCTGCTGTTTTAACACGGATTTTAAATTCAGTTTATTATTTGTAATTAAATCGAAATTTATATTATTATTTCAAATCGTGTTTTATAAGAAAGTGCAGGGCTCATTAATTATTTGTTTTTCTTATGTAACATATTGTAGAATTGTTTTCGATGTTTGGAAATTTTAACTGTCCATGGTTTTGTATTAAACGCATTATTCATGATTTTCCAATAAATCTTCAATTAATTTATAGCGTCGTTAGTGGTTGATGAGATTGATAACCCCAGACAAACGTATTGGTTGAAACCACATGCAACTGTGTTAATTACAGTAGAAAGATGTCTATTACAGAATCAAGTGAAATTAACAATTGGCGTCAAACGGTGACTTTCATGAGCAATTGTACATTGATTGACGTTTGCCGTAATAGATTTCAGATCGATTGACATAGTAATAATATTTGCCCTCAAAATTATCAGCAACAGACATGCGATTGCTTTGATAATGGTCTGATTATTCTAAGACACACTTAATAGCTTTGGCTTTTGGCGACCGCTTATTATTTGGACTCAAGCGTCGGACTTAACATTCGGACTAGTGGTGGGATAATTAGATTTCCACTCAGGGAAAGCGGGGCTACACTGCCTTACAGCGGAGCTCATATGAAGCTCCGAGTGGGGCTGGGGTGTTCAGAAAGAACAAATTTCCTGAAGGAATTTGAAGTTTTAGAACGTTTGACAGCATAGTCATTAGCAGACTTTATCAGAAGCGCCCACATTGTGAGCTTTTGTTACGCGATATGGCATTTTTTAAATGACTGACAATTTTCCACCATCGGTAGTGAAATTTTGTTTTATTAGAACGTTATTCCATAGCCATTGTATTGTTTGATTTTAGAGTCCCGTCCCTGCGAGACGGTAGCTATCGAATCAGCCATATGGTGATATAATTTAGTTTTCTGAATGTTTTCTCTGTCAATAAGAGGCTCTTCAAGAAGGATTGTGTTTCAAGTTTTTGTAGTTATTTAAGGTGATTAAAACTGCCTCTGTTACTAAAACCAGAAAGGATAGCACCATTTATCATTTTCGTATATTATGTATTGCGATCATTTAGATATAATTTTACTAAGTTTTATGAATTATATTTTTATATGATTTTTAAAATAACTTCATTTCATTATGTTATTGAGTCGCCATTTTGATATCATAATTGTTTAGTAAACAGCAGGTTATTGAAGAAATTGATGATTATATCAGCTGTCTCATTTATACATATGTATAGTGTTTATGATATCGGTAACATGTTGTTTCACTCTATGTCAGCTTTTTAAACCATAATAACAAGTATAATTCGAAATGGCTCAACTGTACAAATGCGCATAGTAGATAGCGTACGAATCAGTATATACATACTTACCCATGCCATTTCAATATTATACATTCAAACTGAAATATTTTCACAAAAACGTCAGTTGAAGTCAGTAAACTCAAATTCAAATTGAATTCAAATTTAATTCAATAAACAAATTAATACCCACAGGGACGTTTTACGACATGACTGCGAAATGAACACAGTTTCTATACTCAAACGCCATGGAGTTAGACCAAATGCACAGAATGTATAACTGAAATCAACAAAGCCTATTTTGAAATTGACATCACTGTGAATGAAGTTGACACCTAAGGTCAGTTGTTTATCCCCGCTACACAAACCAGCGTTTAGACGTCTACTAGGGACAAATTAAGCTCTCACTTGGAGGTATTTGTTGGTTGCGCCACAGGGTAGCTTACTCTCACACCATCCTGACACTAGACAGCGATCCCTAGCGTCCCGACGGTCCACAAACTACATAAGCTGCATTCTGAAGCTCACTATGGCTCATTTCAAAATTTCAAAAATTTCAAACTATGTTAACAGGTCATGTATTGTGGAGTTGAGCGTAGAGAGAATTACGGTAGCATATAACAACGTTGCATCTTCCTCAGGAAGGATTGGGTTTTAAGCATAGACTTAAAACAACCCTATCTATAATAAATCGAAAAAAGAACAAGCGATTGCATCGCTCTTTTATAATTTAAGTGTATTTAAAATTTAAAAAGAATATATGCTTATAAGTATGAAGAGAGAAACATCTTGGACTGTATTTTAAAGAAATATATAAATTATAAGGAAATATCAGGAATGGGTACATATCACATTTCTGTGTTATGATGAGTTCTAAATAACCGACCTCATAGCTTTGATGAGTTTTTCTGTATATGCATATTTGTAGAGAATAATATATGTTTATCGAAAATTGTACTATTCCAACTCTGCCATGATCATGAGTTGACCATTCACAGACAAACAGCCCTGATGCCAGTGATGGGGTGCTATCGAGAGAAGCCTGTCCTTTCACATCAATGGCCAGTTAAACACATGCAAATAACAGTTAATGGTTTACCTGACAAAAGTGTCCCCCGCCGTGATATTGCTGGAATATTGCTAAAAGCGGCTTAAAACCAAACTCACTCACTCACTTACCTGACAAAAACCACACGCTTCAAGAAATATGGAATATACCTGATATTGGAGAAGACATGGCACCAAACTGTTGTTCATGATTCGCGTTTGAGGGCCCCTTTAATAATATTCAAAATATCAATGACGCTGAATACGTCTATGGCGCACTGCAAAGTTTAAACTTTGAAAATTACACATTAACGTGAGCATGATATAAGCCTGATAACGTGAATAAGTGAACTGGTTTAACGCCCGTTAGAATAGTACATCACTTACATAACGATAAATCAGCTTGAGGAAGAAGTGAAGGCCAAAGTCACACACTATCAATATCAAGCAATCAACGGCTCCTGGCAAGGCGAAGGGAAGCAACTCTGTATAGTGAGACGCGGCACTGCAGACTATTGAATATTTTCAATACGTATTTCATAACGAAGACTGGAAAACAAATTTCATACTTCAGATGTATAATAATTCCTCATCCCTAACATGTTTCGTTCAGTATAGAAGAGTCGCCGTGTTTTCATGTGAAATCCATTACACAATATCCGATTCTGATAACTATAATAGATCATCAAATATCATAAGCTGCTTTCATCATCTACACATGTATCATACAATAATACAGTGATGTATTGACTACTGTAGAAATGCACATTTCATGAACATTGAAATGTATTAATATTTCAGTCGAAACGGATAAAGTCACATAGACTTACATAAATTGCAAAACTATTAAGATTTGCGTTATTGACACTATTTTGCTTCCATCTGGAGGGCAAGTACCTTTACTGTTGAACAGTGAATCGAAAAACCAGTGAAAGATTGCGACAGGCGCATTGACAACAGTGTACATATATAATGAGCATTGGTCTCATTGTAATCTTTGTATTGGTGAAGTTTGATTGAGTTAGGTTTCATTCGACAATTTACTTCCACCGCGCATGCTTTTTAAAAATAAATTAGCCCCCTCAACAGTGTACACAATATGCTACTGACGCAGAGTTATTCTTATCACAATTACCACTTTGCGGTAATGAGCACGCCTCATCAATTTCAGGATGCAATGATATTGATTACCCCTACAATATATCTCCTCAACGCGTCACGGAGCGGATTTTGAAATGGAGTATAAACAGACGTTGTCAATATCATATAAGCGTGTTGATTACCATGAAAATACTCTGAGTTGGGTTCGAGTCATATCGTGGCACACACCCGTCAGGTAGGCAAGTCCCTCGTGGAAGATGATTGACAGGTGAATAGGGATTTCTACAAAGGATGTAGTTTTCATTCCCTCGAAATTCCATTCAGGTTAAGAAGAGAGTTTGACGAACGTTGTTGGCCAGGTTGGAAAGAGTTATTTTTAAGATAGTGGAAAATGTGTGGGTTGAATACGATATGATGACTTTCATTACCGACAGAAATATACACATCGGTGGTATGGTGTGTGACTGAGATGTGATATATATGGGCTTTTAGGACTGACGTTTCATTGAAGCCTTGTTAATTTCAGTTTGTGAATTCTCAGCATTTTAAACTACTTTGCGAAAAAGGTAGCTTTCGAAATATACATTCATGTTATTTCAACATATCTCGCAGTAAATATCCCTTGACCTCACCTACCTCATGACCTGCCTAATTCCCCCTCCACATCATCATCATCATCATCATCATCATCACCAATAAAAGGCAGATATTCGCACAACATGAAGTTTTAAAACAAGATGGAAAATGAATTTCAGACAGGGTAACATGTGTTGAAAGATTCGTGTTATCAGACTTGTTATCAAGAAAAACACACAAGTGTGAAAAAATGTTTTGGCAGTGCATCGAACCTTTAATAATGGCAAGAAACCACCGCTATAGTACGGTTTCCCTGTATTTTTTCGCAACAGTCAAACTGTCTTTGTCACACAGGCGGCTGAATCTGTTTGAAGTACATGTTCTTTATCCCAAAAGCCGCACAACATTCAAGTCCCACAATATTGTTCCCCATTTTCAACAGGCGTCTCGCCATATCAAAACCGAGTATAAATGATACTTTAGAACCAGTAAATACAAAAAATGACGTGTCTATAAATTTCTGAAATACCCATTGAAGTCAACACTTGTATTTGTAGTCAACGTGACAGATTTCATATAGAAACGACATATTCAGCTGTAAAAACCTTAACCATACATATTCTAACTATGGCAGTACTCGATTTTCGCGGACGATTTTAACAAAGTAGCTGATGTTGAACCATTAACTGAGTCTGTGCATTTCCATAAATCAATATCATATGGTCAATTTCTACAGTTTGTTTAATTCTCGCAAATATTCTGTCATTCAAGCCGGTAGTGTTTTGACATATTTGTCATCTGTTATGAAATGTACACACGTCCAGTTATTAATGCATTTTGTGTTTATTTTTCCATATTTCTGAAACTGCAAGTTTTGCCTATTCAGTAAGTTGTACAATACTTGTGTGGATGCACTTGAAGTCACTCTGATTATATTGGATGTAAGGATCTAAAGATGAAATAAAACTAAAGAAACAGACAACGACATGTAATCGATATCAGTGGTTATAAATGCCTGGCAAAAGAAAATATACATCCGTTTTTATGATGGCGAAGAAATAATAAACAGCAAATGTTCATTCGATAGGGAATCATAGTTTTTGGACTTTAAGTTTGCAGTATCGGCGAGTTTTTTCAGCCTAGTTACGTTCTCTTAACGTTAGATTGTTTTGTTCAAATCCAGATTCTTTTCCTTTTTTTCTCGGCGCTGTATTCGAAGCAATAGAGTATAGATGTGTCTATTAAGGTGCAATGGCCCTTAGTGCTTTTAACGAAGAATCAGGCTATGTAGAGCATGTTCAAATGATAAAATACATAGTCTGTGTTAAATGCATGACACTTAATCCTGAATATATACTGTTCTGTAAAGAATATATCATTTAAATAAGGATGAACGTATATCACTAATTCTGTTACTTCTGAATCCTATATCTAGTTTCTAATTGTTGTATTCTGTTTTTGTCTACATCTACATGTATTAAAACGGGGAAAAAATCTACGAAACAGGAGCACCTAATTTCAATAGTCACAATAAATCAGAATAATTAAATAAGTGCCGTTATAGCAAAGTGCACTGACGTTTAATTGTTCATATTGATAATACGATTTTGTTATCAAATAACCAGATAACATCTCACTTCTCGGATCTGAAATTGACACCTTTGTGTATGTATATTGACAATAGAGTGGCCTAAGAGAATAGCGCAGCTGATAACATCTAAATCCTCGTTTGACATGCGTCACCTGTTATTCACATGCCATTAACACCTGACGAGTTCACTCTCTCAGGTTGGAGAGATCTCATGGTAGGTGAGACGTGGTTACCTCCCTTTGAATGTATTAATAGCATGGAATAATTTGAAAAGGTGAACAACCGATAGATGTATATAAACACTATACTTGTGAAATGGAAATATGGACAGTGTATAGTTGATGATGTTGCATTTCGTTAATACACTATTTAGCAAAACCGGGTTATAACTTTGATAATTTGGCTTTCGTGTTGGAAACAATTTAATATGGCTCTTTTAAGCGAGAAACAAGTTTCATATGGTCTTTTATATAATCATGTTTACCTAACAGAGTAAAGAAGTATCGAATAAAATAATTAACTCGCATCATATACGATGCAATCTGCGAAAACGATTCTATATCCGAATTCTAATTATTTCTTTATTCTTAAGCTCGAATATAAAATAATTTTTTTGTCAAGAGACAAATCGGTCTTTATAATGTATAGACAAGTCGATTTTTTAAAACAAATATTATTTTGTCTCTGGTTAACTGTACTACACATACACGTATGCAAAATACAGAGATCTGCCATGATAGCGTCATATAGGACATTTACTTCAAATGATTATGACCCCAACATATGTTAATTTTAATATTCATGTCTAAAAGTGCAGCTTGTACGCTGTCAAAATATGTCGAACATATTGCAATGGGTTATGTATATTAAGCACGCTTGTGCAATATATCTGTCATAGGTGTGCACAGAACAGCAAGGTGCTCTTGGAAGCAGCCCTTGTTACCATGACGTCCCCGATGCAGGTCGATATCTGTTCATTTCACCCAGTGTCATTCGTTGTTGATTCTCTTTCATGTACATTTCATCTCAGTTGTTGTCGATAGAACGGGTGATTGAACGTCGCGACCTCAATTGCTCTGACTGACAGCAATGTACGATTTTTCATAACTGTCAGTTTCTCTAAGCCTTCGTGTTCTACACGCGTTACCAGGTATGGAAAATTATAAGTTTCTCATTGAGAAGATTGTCGCCGATGAATGAAATATATTCCCCGTACTGTCGCGTCTGTTTCGAGCAGCTGTCCCGCCAGCCAATGTGTGTTCACGTGACAATGAAATTGACAGGTGATTGACAGTTGTATGGTGTATATCTACACGCAGAGGGCTGGCTTTGTTGGGCCTTACACACATCACAATCATTCTAATTCGGGCGGGAAAGTCATCGTTCACATTCAATATATGAAAACAAATTTGATCCAGTTCGTTTGCAAAGGCATTGGGACATCAATCGTTTCAAATCGATGTGCATTAGAATTTGTAACTGAAATAAATGTGGCTGCATGTGACGGGTTTCACGCAACAAAAGATGTAATATCAGCTGATTTGATACTGCAACAGGTGGACCATGTGAACCGTGCTAAACAGAAACTCTTATGTAAAGTGATGATTGAAATGTGAGTGATGTTTTCACAAAACGTACATTCAGGATCTGGTCCAATATAGTCATATGAGAGAGAGAGAGAGAGAGAGAGAGAGAGAGAGAGAGAGAGAGAGAGAGAGAGAGAGAGAGAGAGAGAGAGAGAGAGAGAGAGAGAGAGAGAGAGAGAGAGAGAGAGAGAGAGGCTTGATATCACACCGTCTGCCGCAACATAAATACAGCCGGAGTGTGTGTGGAATTAACAGGCTTGCACGCACGCACGCACACACACACTTTGGCTGCTTTATGAAAGTTTATTAAATGCCCATTGAAACTCTGCCGTAAAAGTGAAAAATAAAGTGTGCATCCCTCCTTTTATTAAATGCCCATTGAAACTCAATAGTGTATTGTGTGCACCCCGCCACCCCTTCTCAAAAAGCTGTATCCGCCCCTGCGCAGGTTACCACGTATATCCCACTCAGTGACATTACCGTCCCATTGCCGTCCCTGTTTTATCCTCTTAATACCGGACTCCAGGCAGGGTAATGACAAGTACCATCTTTTAACGTGTTTTTGTATGATCAGCAACGGTTGATCCAACCACCAAAGTTTTGCCCACCTCGGACCTGCTTTATGACCTGGATCACGTGGTCTGTTTCAGAAAAGACACAATATAAATCTGACACACCCATAACACTCACCCAGAAGGTGTCCCCTGACGTGAAACTCCTGGAATAAGCGGCATGGAACAATGCACGCTCACTCCTGTTGTTGAGTGTCGTTTTCCAACTTGAAACATTCGGTTCATCAAGAAAAAATACTCGCTTCAAAAGTTAGTTTCCAGACAACGAATAACAAAGAAATGGGATACAATTCACATTACATATTATAAAATTCACGAGATTTAAAAATCAAGATAAATTACCGCAAAAGAAATGACGATGGCAATACAATATAGAGTGGCATTGCAAAATTCAAAAACAGAACAATTCCATTGGCAGTATTAAATATAATACTCTGGCCCCGAAATGCTGTAAACTTGATACTTATGATAATACTTATGATGATGTTTTTTCAAAAAAGTGGTCCAATGAAATACACAGACGCACACACACATGTATATTCTTCCCCCCACCCAACCCTCACTCACTCTCTTTACGTCTCTCATATATACCTCTCGCTCTCCTCCAAGGTACAGTAAGGTGACCCCACTGCACACTGGGAATACCAATATGATTATCCCTGTCAACGGATCATTGTACATTCAATTGCATTCTCAACTCCCCGAGGAACATACGAAAGCTCACTACGCACTCGTAGCGGTTCAACATACAACAGTCCAGAAATGTTCAGCGGACATGTTGTTCCAGATGAGGGTTTGTTTATAACAAACATCCTAGTGGTGATGTTTCGTTCAAAGACAAGTGTTCATGACGTAATGTCAAACATATACGTCGTGTAATCGTATACAGTGAAGCCTCGTTAATCCGTACCTGTAATATTATGCTTTGAATTATTATAAATAGTTATTTGTAAATCCATTAATACGTTTGCGCTCTTTCATCGGGACTTCATTGAGTGTGAAGATTAATGATACGGCTCCTTTATCTGATTGACTATGGTATCTAAACATGGCATTTTAGCCCAATTTTGCTGTCGTGGATTACGATCAAAACCGGCCAGCTCTGTCTGTTGATATAACAGGATTTACTCCAAATTGAAAGAAAGAATACGGTAGCAAAATAATCGGAAATATCTAAGAGCGATCGAGCCGAATATCAACCTTCTCATATGTCTCACAAAAAGGTGTAATCAACTCCGGATTCGTTTCCTGTACACCCGATCCGCAAAAACGAATACGGAATGTTATAGGAAATCTCGGCGTAGTCAATTTGAGCAAAATCAATCATGAGAATCTCGACTTGGGGATTATCACCAATCTGTGCTCCCCTTTGATCCCCCTTCGTCAACTCTGGTCTCTCATCTCGTGATTAGGGGGCCCTCTGTCGCCAGGGTTGACCGATTCTCCACGGCCCGTGGGTCCCAGGAATGACACCCCCTGGCCCAAAGGGCAGGAGCATGTAAGTGGATAGTGACCACCGCGCCAGATAGCATCACTCTGAGTCAGCGGGGAGTCAACTCAATACACCCTCTGTTTCCAGGAATGACAGATATCATTTTGAAATGTTTAAATCATTATTGTCCCTTCATTTAATATTCTATTCTTTAATCTTGAAATCAAAACTAAAACCATTGTGTTTGGCATTGTAATTTTGAAATATGAAATTTCCTTCTGCATGCTCGCCTTGATGACATTTTGTATGTTTCGGCTGAGCTTCCACAGAGCATGCCAAAGCTGGCTAGGGGATTATCAGTTCCGTATCAGATGTTGTTCTCATGGTACAATCTTGATAAATGTTAACAATATGGTGAGAACAATAGAACTCTAAAAGAAGGAAATAGTATCTGTCAATAACTGCTATTTCAGATTTGAACATAAGTTGTATTCACGCTTAAAGCACATCTCCTAAGGTCTCTACCTCTACTATGTCTTTCTTAGATGAGAGAGATAGAAAGTTGGGTAGGGTCTTAGATGAGAGAGAGAGAGGGTAGGGTAGGGTAGGGGTAGGGGTAGGGTAGGGTAGGGTAGGGTTCAGGGGGTAGGGTAGGGTAGGGTAGGGTAGGGTAGGCGTTGGGTAGGGTAGGGTAGGGTAGGGTAGGGTATATCTACATCATTCATGTTCTTCACACCAAGTTCCTTTTGACAGCTATCTACATATATTGTATGTCGTTTTGCATATCAAACACGTGATTGTTGTGAAAATCTGTATGTTCTTTAAGAATGAATTTGAGTTGATTGTCAAAAGTAACTGTCATAAGTCACATATAACGACAACTTTCCTTGCGATTCTCACAACGACTGCCTTGTCGTCCGGGACACCGAATACGTCCGTAGCTCAGTCACCATACAAATTATATTCGGCAAATAGTAGCATTACATTTCTCATGAAGTGTATGATAACCCCATGTTGGTATTTGCCTTCATATGTCGAACCTTAATATATTGGCCCGGGAGGCCCAGTAGTCTATTTTCCGTGCATAGCGTGGAGTCTTCGTTTGTTCACATGAAAATTTTCCTTTCCTTTGCATGTGTTTGTAGCAATATCCACCTTTGTGTCATATACGCTCGCCTTGTAGCGAACACCTGGTGTCTTCACTATCTGATACTGATTCATGAACACTGGTGTTAGAGTCAGAATCGTACTCGGTGAAAATTGAATGATAAACAATTACAAGAGAAACCTCTTTAAATCAAACTCGTGTAACTCGAAATACCATTTAAGACAGTTTCTCTCCCACGCCCCGGGGAATACTTTAAACAAGGAGCCCAACTCCAAGAATGATTGGATCAGTCTAGATTGTCTCATCACTGAGCATTGTTTCGTGCTCCTTTCAGATACACAATGCCGTCCGGTACTTCCGCGCACCTAAGCACATCGATCGCAACACGGCAACTAACGTCTCTTATTTTTTGTGGTTTATGTGACTAAACATGCTGGTATGCATCATATTTCCCTAGAAATACAAGTTTTATAACTTTTACGACTATAACTTTCTAACGTTGCATTATGCCATACGGTTGACCTTACCGGCGTTCTGACGACATCGCTTGCTGTCCGGTAATTCTGCGCAGCAACTGATGCGCATAACATCCAGCTGGGGATCCGAAGTATGGACGCGTATTAGGGCCAGATTATTTTCAAAGATGACTTCATCAAAGTAAGGAAGAGTGTTTCATGTTAAATCCAATTATGAATAATGAAGAAAAAGGTTTAAAAGTCTGAAGAAAACGAATTTTCATAAAACAGTCAATTAATCTGTCAATTACTGTTATTTACTTATTTTTAGTGATTAAAAGCCAGTCCCTTGTAGAAATGTCCCGATTCAAGCGTAAATGTGGTAGCAGACAATTTTTACCTCGATACGGAAGTACGCTATTGCAGCTGCGCAGAGTTACCGGACTTGTTTGTATATTTTCTATTTTGTAGATACGAAGTTTAAGGTAAGGTAGCCATATTTCTTCGACAAAATGTGTGTCTATATATACAGTAAACTATGGTTATAGCGAACTCCAAGGGACAACTATTTTAGTTCGTTTTAACAGAAATTCGTTTTTCGTATTTCGACTGAAATATTTAGGAAGTGTCACGGACCCCAGAATCTGTTCGTTATGTCTGTCAGTTCGTTACAAGCGAGTTCGTTATAAACGTAGTTTTCTGTTAAGTGACAAAATACTTGTGGAACCTATGAATATGTATACTCCTCATGTCATCTACGAAGCCTTCGAAATATATTCGACTTTAAACTTCGAGTTAAACCCGGTTTTCTTGAATTTCTTGAAAAGCAATATGAAATCTAATTAAATTTTATTATTCGTTCGGTTGTTAATTCTACACTGACCAACACCATCGTAAATCTTCAACGACAGGTACACCGTCTGCCTAAATTAATACGTTGACAGTTTATGTACACATGCATAAGTGACACTGATCGCTATGGACACAGCGTGGCACCCAGCATCAATGTCAAGTTATATGCACCGTGTTCCGTCACATAACGTCCAGGTGAAGGCAATGTACATCGCACGGGGTGAAATGTACAAGAAAGCGCTCACCTCGCCTTGTGTGATCTATGTCAGGTCATGTGATGACAACTGACATGACAGCTTGACCTTCCTTCTGACGGGAGATGATATTGACCTGATATCTCGAGAGCCCCCTAATGCCCTGGACGTTACCGAGGCCATGTACTGTACACGGGGGGTTACCGAGGGCAAGGTACTGGCACTTGGACGGGGAGGGGTGGCCGTGTCAGCGAACTGCGGGTGCCTTCGAGTGATGAAATGGGTGTGGTGTTTTTGAGGGTGTTGTATTAGTGTCTCAAGTAGGTGAATCGTACGCTACTCATGTACATTTCAGAATGATATCCTGTCGCTATGTTTGACTAACACGTTTGGGGTTCGTTGCGGAAAGGCTGACCTATTGAACGTGGGGGTTCTGCCGATTAGATACCACCCCTTATTGATTTTTTATATCAATATTGATTAATTATTGACTTTGTTGATTTAATTGATCACGCATTTTCTACATTAGTGACACATCCGTATGTAGCGGGTATTAGGGAGGTGTATCACACTGTCTGTCGAAAACTGTTTGCTTGTTTGTTGTTTAACGCCACACTCAGCAATATTCCTGCTACATGGTGGCGGTCTGTAAATAATCGTGTCTGTACCAGATGATCCGGTGATCAATATCATGAGCAGCGATTCACGCAACTGGATTCGATGACATGTGTCAACCAAGTCAGCGAGTCTGACCACCCGATCCCGTTAGTCGCTTCTTACGACAAGCATGGGTTGCTGAAGACGTTCTAACCCGGATCTTCACGGGTCTCGAAAACTGTAGTCTACGGCGCCTTCGTTTAGCGGGGAGATCTCAGCTGCTGATAACTGATGTGAGAAGCGACGCTGTGGATTGGATGGTGGTGATAAATCTTAGGAATAGATATCACATGACATCGCAGCGTGTGAAGTTGTTCTTAATATCAACCGGGCGGTGGGGTAGCCTAGTGGTTAAAGCGTTCGCTCGTCACGCCGAGGACCCGGGTTCGAGTCCCCACATGGGCACAATGTGTGAAGCCCATTTCTGGTGTTCCCCGCCGTGATATTGCTGGAATATTGCTAAAAGCGGCGTAAAACCATACTCACTCACTCTTAATATCAACCAGTCGTCCGACTAGCCCAAAGATACTTACGGACAGACCGAAGTGATACGGCTTGAATGTTGTCTGGAACCCGAGCCGACAAATTCATGTTTTTAACGTAATTTCATTTGACTTATACCATGTGTTCCGTGAACAATTGCCTTGTCTTTGCATGTGTTTGTGGCATGTGCGTCCGGTGCAGAAGGATGCGCTCACTTTTCGCGAACACTTGGAATCATTACTTTCTGATATAGATAAATATATTATCGTTATATAATCAAGTGAACTCTGTCTTTAGTCGGCATTTCTTTATCATATACTCATGCCAATAATGGTTGTCACCCCTCCTGCGCCCCAACCCCCACCCCGAATTACTTTCCTGTATTGGAGGAAGGGGGGTAGGGGGTAGGTGTAGCCTAGTGGTTATAGCGTTCGCTCCTCACACCGAAGACCCGTGATATTGCTGGAATATTGCTAAAAGCGGCGTTAAACAAAACTCACTCATTCACACTCACTCAACACATGCAGCAATTTAAGCCGATTTTAAATCATATTAATAATGGACTCGGATATATTTCGAAATTTCGATATGGCTAATTCTGTTATTGCGGAACCTCCATTTTCCAGGTGAAGGCGTTACCTTCAAACCCACACACACAAGACTACATGGGAAATCTCAAACTCTACCTTCCATCTCTCCCCAGTCACCTGCTCATCTTTGTTACATCACGCGACCTCTGACCTAGTACTGACCCCGTGCTAATTTCTAATCTTCCCCCTGTCTGTCAGACGCTTGTTTACACGACATACCAAGTGTAACCACTACTCTTACTTCGTCTTTTCGTTTGACAGATAAGAAATTGGAATCTCTGGCCGAGAACGCGTGGAGATAGTGTCGGCATGCAATATTCGCTTCAGACGTTTTCTTTGTCTTGCATCAATCCCAAGAAACGTTAACTGCAGATCAGCTACTGGCAAGACCGCTAAGGGGATGCGTGTGAGTTGGATGAGGCTGGAACATGGGGGATGCTGGCGTGGAGATGGGTTTGTGAAGTCTGGCAGACCACTACAATCTGAGTGTTAGACTAACGTTTAGTCTCTGAATATATATAATTGTGATAATAACAGATAAATCCATTTACATTGAATAGGAGCCTCAGTTTGATGAGGAAATCTAGACTTGTTTCATTAAGGGTTTTAGCATTGCAGGGAGGGCTAGGCAGAAGGGGAAATAATGTGGTTCTGGGACTGTAAGATATAGACGACTTGAGTGTTGGGTTGGCGGGTCTGAATCGTCATAAATGAGTGAGTGAGTGAGTTTAATTTTACGTCGCACTTAGCAATATTCCAGCTATATGGCGGCGGTCTGTAAATAATCGAGTCTGGACCAGACAATCCAGTTAGTCGACTTTTACGACAAGCATGGGTTACTGAAGGTTCATTCTAACCCGGGCCTTCATGGATCCGTCATAAATGAACACATTCCATGTTAGCGTGTATAGTATCATGTATTTGTATAGAACATTCACACTGTTGAATACAAATAACTAACATTTCTAGTGTCCACCATCTAAATGCCAACTCACTCACTCATGTAAGGTGCTGTTAAGTTAATTTTTTCATCCAAGGCTCAGACAGGGACCCCCCTATTCATTCACCAGCTGATTCACACACACATCCATCAAACGCCTCACTCACACATCTCACTCATTTACCTCACTCATTCATTCATCCACCAACTCACTCACTCACACACGTCACTCACTTTCCTCATTTATCAACCATCTCATTCACAATCCTCACTCGCTTACATTACACACTCAGCCACTAACTCACTCACACACCTCACTCACTCACACACCTCACTCACTCACACACCTCACTCACTCACACACCTCACTCACTCACACACCTCACTCACTCATCCACCAAGTCACTCAAACACCTCACTCACACACCTCACTCACTCACATACCTCACTCACTCATCCACCAACTCACTCACACCTCATTCACCTACCTTACTCTCATATCTAACTCACACATACCTCACTCAGGCATCCATCAACTCACTCACACACCTCACTCGCCTACCTTACTCTCATATCTCACTCATACACCTCACTGACTCGCCTACCTTACTCTCATATCTCACTCACACACCTCACTCAGTCATCCACCAACTCACTCACACACCTCACTCACCTACCTTACTCTCATATCTCACTCACACACCTCACTCAGTCATCCACCAACTCACTCACACACCTCACTCGCCTACCTTACTCTCATACCTAACTCACTCAGTCATCCACCAACTCACTCAAACACCTCACTCACACACCTCACTCACTCACATACCTCACTCACTCATCCACCAACTCACTCACACCTCATTCACCTACCTTACTCTCATATCTAACTCACATACCTCACTCAGGCATCCATCAACTCACTCACCTCACTCGCCTACCTTACTCTCATATCTCATTCATACACCTCACTGACTCGCCTACCTTACTCTCATATCCCACTCACACACCTCACTCAGTCATCCACCAACTCACTCACACACCTCACTCACCTACCTTACTCTCATATCTCACTCACTCAGTCATCAACCAACTCACTCACCTCACTTAGGCATCAACCAACTCACTCACACCTCATTCACCTACCTTACTCTCATATCTCACTCACACACCTCACTCAGGAATCAACCAACTCACTCACACACCTCACTCGCCTACCTTACTCTCATATCTCACTCACTCAGTCATCAACCAACTCACTCACCTCACTCAGGCATCAACCAACTCACTCCCACCTCATTCACCTACCTTACTCTCATATCTCACTCACACACCTCACTCAGGCATCAACCAACTCACTCACACACCTCACTCGCCTACCTTACTCTCATATCTCACTCACACACCTCACTCAGTCATCCACCAACTCACTCACACACCTCACTCAGTCATCCACCAACTCACTCACACACCTCACTCACTCACCCACCTACTCACTCACTCACCTCACTCACTCACCCACCAACTCATTCATACACCCCACTCTCTTACCTCACTCACTTACCCACTTACACACCCCACTTCCTCATTCATTCACAACTCACTCACCACTTCACCCACACACGCATGTATTCACAACTCACTTGTACACCTCACTCACTCATTCACACGTCCACTGTCTCACTTACCTCAGTCACTCTTTACCCCACTCACTCACTCACCACCATTCCACTGAGAACGATCACGCCCGGAGTAACGGTACATTGTTCAAGTGGACCCTGCTCTCTGTTTCTAGGTTTTACTCGGCGTTGTACATAACGGTTGTCATAACGGTTGTCATAACATTTAGGATTATCATATAACTAAATCGAATGCATTCGTCCCCAGTTTCCAAACTCAACGTTTGATTTACCACGCCATGTAACAGCTGGAATATACAAAAACGTGTTAAAATAACATACTTAAAGGAATCTTTATAGCCCAAAAAATCATTTTCAATCTGAATACTTTTTTTACCATCTCGTTTATTCTACCGCACAGATGACGAAATAAGATAAATTTGCCGAAATGATTGTCAGTCTTGTTCAGGGCCTTCTTGCTTCCATGAGCTTGACAATGTAAGTGCTCGTGTAATCGATTTTATAGTTAGATGTGTCTTGTCGGTGCGCTTTTCCGGCCTCATTACACCCATCAATGTCTATCGCCCTTGTACAAAAGACATTTAGGATAAAAACTCTGTCTGAAGACTTTATTGTTATTTCTTCACGGAAAGGAATATATCCGCTTCAGCAGCGCGAACTAGCGTCACCAAAAGCGTTAACCAAACTGGAACGAATGAATTTTTATTTTCTATGCCTAATTTCAGACCTTGGCGAAGGGTCTGTAATGTACCCTTAAACCCAGTGGCATCACTCTCCTGGCTGTAGTTCTATCTCCATCGGAAAGGAATCTGACATTATGGTTTAACAAAAGCAAGAAGAGTAATTTTACGGTTTCCCTTTTTACCCTTGATGTGGATTTGTTTTCCAGATGGTTTTTGCTTTGATTGACAACTACTGGTATCTATTTCTCCTGTATTTCCAGATGGTGCCGTCAGACCTCGAAATACGTGTGTCGGTGATGAGGCCTCGAAACCAACTGACGTTTTTGCGCTTTTTTCTCGTCTTGTTTTTTACGTTGGCGGTTTGATGCTGCGATGACTTGTCAAACTGTCAAACATCGTGAGGGTCAAGGCTGGAAGTGAGAGAAAATGCGAGGAGGAAGACGGAGGAACAACCGCAAGAGTTTTAATTGAAAATGTAATTGTGGTAAGAGTGATATAATGAATCCGGGGACTATTGAACTTTGATGATGTCGGGTTACTTAATTGTTTGGTAAGTATGATGACAAACGACTGTTTGGAGTGTCTGTGGTTGAAGAGAGAGAGAGAGAGAGAGAGAGAGAGAGAGAGAGAGAGAGAGAGAGAGAGAGAGAGAGAGAGAGAGAGAGAGAGAGAGAGAGAGAGAGAGAGAGAGAGAGAGAGAGAGAGAGAGAGAGAGAGAGAGAGAGAGATTATTGGGATTTGTGTGGCTTTCTACCTAAAGATCTAGTTAATTTCAACGTCGGATCTATCACAACCATTGCGATATCACACTGTGGTGCCTTAAATACAACCATTTTGTATTATTTGAGAGAGAGAGAGAGAATGACTAAATTTATAGCGATATATTGTATATTGTGTGTGGTGTGTAACCGGACGAAGCATGATATCGACATATGCTGACGAAATAGAGAAACTTTAGACTACCTTACATGCAAGTCAAATGTCCTCCAAAAGGATGGAAGGCTCGTACCTTCCAGTGGGTGGATGGATGGATGGATGGATGGATGGATGGATGGATGGATGGATGGGATGGATGGATGGATGGATGGATGGATGGATGGGTGGGTGGATGGATGGATGGATGGATGGACGTGTTTATTGTTTCCGATTGTAGATGGGTAGAAGGTCGTGTGGATTTGTCCGAATGGCAGATGGGTAGATTAAGTTTTACCGAATGGTAGACAGATGGATTGGAAGGCTGTGGGAAAGTAGGCAGAGCGGTAAATGGTTGTATGGGCTATGTTACATAATGAAATATGTTTGTTTGGTTTGTTGTCGAATGACAGATGGATAAATGGTTGTGTATTGTATTACTAAATGGCATATGGTAAATGGGTGTGTTACTGAATGCCAGATGGGTAGATGGTTGTGTTGGTTGTTACTGAATAACAGATGGGTAGATGGTTGTGTTGGTTGTTACTGAATAACAGATGGGTAGATAGTCGTGGAAGTTGTTACCGCATGACAGATGTGTAGATGGTTGTATGAAATGTTACTGAAGGGGATTTGGGTAGATGGTTGTGTTGGTTGTTACTGAATGCCAGATGGGTAGATGGTTGTATGATGGTACTCATGTGTGATTATGGTTGTTATTGGTTGACAAATGGGTAGATGGTTGTGGGTGCTGTTACTGAAAGACAGATGAGTAGATGGTTGTGTTGGTTATTACTGGAGAACGGGTTGGTGGATGGTTGTGGGGGTTGTTACTGGTTGACAAATGGGTAGATGGATGTTACTGAATGGCAAATGGATAGATGGTTGTAAGGATTGTTACTGAATGGCAGCTGATAGATGGTTGCGTGGTGTTTAACTGCATGACAGATGGGCAGATGGTTGTATGGATTGCTACTGAAGAGCAGTTTGATAGATAGTTGTTGGGAAAGTAACTGAATAACAGATGGGTAGATAGTTTTGTGGCTTGCTGATGAGTAGAAGGTTGGGTACATTCACTGAATGACAGATGGGTAGATGGTTGTGTTGTGCGTTACAGAATGACACATTCACAGGTGGTTTGTGGGGTGGTTCATGAATGCCAGATCGGTAAATCGGTATATGGTGTTTTAGCAAATGACAGACAGGTACTACTACTAGATAGTTGCGTGGCTTGCCACTGAATGGCTGATGGGTAAAAGGTTGTGTACATTCACTGAATGACAGATGGGTTGAAGGTTGTTGGGGTTGTTACTGAGTATCAGATTGGCAAATGGATATGGTGTATTAGCGAATGAAAAATGGGTAGGTAGTCGTCGAGTTTGTTACAGAATAACTTTGGTAGATGGTTGTGGGTTTGTTAATGAATGTCAGATAGGCAAATGGGTATATGGTGTTTTAGCGAATGGCAGCTGGGGAAATAGGTAGATGGTTACAGTTGATTTTTACCCAGCTGTGGATGCTCCGACGGATGTAAGGACTTAATGGAAACGTGGATGGGGAGTTGAATGATAAACAAACAGGTACATAACCCTGACACATCGAGCGAGGACATTGCTACAAACACAGGGAGAATAATCCGACATGTATTAGTGCCACCTTAATAGGCAAAGAATTGCCTTTTCAAATTCAAACTCGAGAAGTAAAATGTTGAATATCTTTGCGTTTGTTGTTTATTGTATGAATTGTCTTTTTAATTTGTAGCCAATGACAGGCTATCAGCGTCTTCGAGAATAAATTGTCATCTCGGTGGAAATGATGTACATGATATCTTCCCACGACGTTGTAGAGCTTGTCGTAAGAGGCGACTAACGGATCGGGTGGTCAGGCTCGCTGACTTGGTTGACACATGTCATAGGTTCCCAATTGCGCAGATCGATGCTCATGCTGTTGATCACTGGATTGTCTGGTCCAGTCTCGATTATTTACAGACCGCCACCATATAGCTGGAATATTGCTGAGTGCGTCGTAAAACTAAACTCACTCACGTTGTAGAGCAAACCATATATTGGTAACCTGGAATAGTATAGTCACATCTCGTTTCCTTGTCCTGTATGGACTTATTTGTTGTTTTTGTCCTCCACTCCTTCCATTCACGGGCCGTCTTTGAAATCTTAAAACATAAACAGAGCTGGTAGTCTGTCGTTGACACATTTTGTAGTGATGTCTTGAAGGGTTTCTTTGGGTTTTCAAATATTCAAGAACTGATAAACCATTAATCTGTAGTCACATACTTCATACCAACTGCCTGCAGGAAGACTGGTGTTCCATCATTTCAGACGGTTGGGTAGGCCCGTGGTTAAAGCTGTCGTTTTGGGCACATTGGACACGAGTTCAGATCCGGCACGGTAAATTGAACAATGCGGCGTAAAATGAACCTCACATACTGTAGGATGTCTCATCATTTTCTATAAATGTATTTGAATATTTCTCCTTTTCTGTTGGTAAGTCCATGCCGTCGTCACCTATATCGCAATTCTCAGCGTCGCTGTACATGTGCCAGTAACCTGTTGCAGTGGGTTCCAAGCTGTGTATTATGATGATTATGGTAGATATACATGTATACCGACCTCCGGGCGGTTAAAAGCGTTGTACGCCGAAGACCAGTGTTCGATTCCCCAAGCGTTGCCCATTTCGGTTACGCCGAAGACCTAAAAGCGGGTTCGATTCCCAGTCAGTCAGTGTCAGCCACATGTGTGAGGCCCATTTCTGGTGTCCCCGCCGTGATGTTGCTAAAATATTGCTAAAAGCGGCGTAAATCCAAACTCAGTCAGTCAGTTAGTCAGCCACATGTGTGAAGCCCATTTCTGGTGTCCCCGCCGTGATGTTGCTAAAATATTGCTAAAAGCGGCGTAAATCCAAACTCAGTCAGTCAGTTAGTCAGCCACATATTGAAGCCCATTTCTGGTGTCCCCGCCGTGATATTGCTGGAATATTGCTAAAGCGGCTTACAACCGTACTCACGCACTCACTCTACCGAGCTCATCTGCTCAGATTTCGAGATATGTGATAATTCGCGTAAAAGCGTTGGCCACACGGAACATCTGGGTTCGATTCAGCCAAGAGATTCCAATGCGTGACGCCCAGTATTGTCCTGTTGTGGCTGATATGTTTCTGTAAGCGGCGTAAACACATTGGTTGACACATGTCATCGTATCCTAATTGCGTAGATCGATGTCCATGCTGTTAATCACTAGATTATCTAGTCCAGACTCGATTATTTACAGACCCCGCCATGTAGCTGGAAAATTGCTGAGAGCGGCGTTAACAGCAAACTAAACAAACCTCACACCCTTTTTATCCAACAGCTGAAAATTAAAACAGCCGAAAATAAAGAACGCTCCGTGATCATAAAGAA
The DNA here is from genome assembly GCF_003918875.1 of Haliotis rubra. Classification (NCBI taxonomy): domain Eukaryota; kingdom Metazoa; phylum Mollusca; class Gastropoda; order Lepetellida; family Haliotidae; genus Haliotis; species Haliotis rubra. Next base: position 1,391,348 of record NW_025767024.1, read on the forward strand.
CACTTCCATCATCACGAGGTTTCAGAACAAAGTGAGTGAGTGAGTTTAGTATTGCGCCGCACTCAGCAATATTCCAGCTGTATAGCGGCGGTCTGTAAATAATCGAGTCTGGACCAGACAATCCAGTCAACAGCATCAACATCGATTTGCTCAATTGGGAACCGATGACATGGTCAACCAGGTCAGCGAGCCTGACCACCCGATCCCGTTAGTCGCCTCTTACGACAAGCATGGGTTACTGAAGATCAATATTCTAACCCGGATCTTCACGGGTTCAGAACAAAGTGATGCATTCACGATAACCAGCTGTGCGTTACAAGATGACACATTGACAAGGAGTGGTTTGTTGAGGGTGGTTCATAAATGCCAGATCGGTAAATCGGTATATGGTGTTTTAGCAAATGACAGACAGGTACTACTACTAGATAGTTGCGTGGCTTGCCACTGAATGGCTGGTGGGTAGAAGGTTGTGTACATTCACTGAATGACAGATGGGTTAATGATTGTGGGCGTTGTAATGGGCGTCAGATGGGCCAAATGATATTGTGTATTAGCGAATGACAGATGGGTAGATGGTTGTGTATTGTTTTACAGAATGGCATATGGTAAATGGGTAGATAGTCGTAGAGGTTGTTACAGAATGACTTATTGGTAGATGGTTGTGGGTTTGTTAATGAATGTCAGATGGCAAATGGGTATATGGTGTTTTAGCGAATGACAGATGGGGAAATTTTCTTTGCCAATGCTACCGTCTAGTAGGTAGATGGTTACAGTTGATTTTTACCCAGCGATGGATGCTCCGACGGATGTAAGGACTTAATGGAAACGTGGAGGGGGAGTTGAATGATAAACAAACAGGTACATAACCCTGACACATCGAGCGAGGACATTACTACAAACACAGGGAGAATAATCCAACATGTATAGTGGCACCTTACTAGGCAAAGAATTGCCTTTTTAAATTCAAACTCGAGAAGTAAAATGTTGAATATATTTGCGTTTGTTGTTTATTGTATAAATTGTCTTTTTAATTTGTAGCCAATGACAGACTATCAGCGTCTTCGAGAATAAATTGTCATGTCGGTGGGAATGATGTACATGATATCTTCCCACGACGTTTGTAGAGCTTGTCGTAAGAGGCGACTAACGGGATCGGGTGGTCAGGCTCGTTGAAAACATGTATGGCGGTGGTCTGTAAATAATCGAGTCTGGACCAGACAATCCAGTGATCAACAGCATGAACATCGATCTGCGCAACTGGGAACCGACGACATGTGTCAACCAAGTCAGCGGGCCTGACCACCCGATCCCGTTAGTCGCCTCTTACGACAAGCATGGGTTACTGAAGATCAATATTCTAACCCGGATCTTCACGGGTTCAGAACAAAGTGATGCATTCACGATAACCAGATTTCCATTTAACAACAGTAAGCAACGTACCATAGAGCTGGTGGATCGCTGGCTTCACTTTAAGATGTACGAGTTAGTCTACAGTCTACCACACTTTCAAAATACAGTTCTAAAATCATTTATAGTCCTTACGCCATCCTATTTACTCACACAGGATACTATGTTGAAAACTGACTGACTGACTGACAGAGTTTGGTTTTACGCCGCTTTTAGCAATATTCCAGCAACATCACGGCGGGAGACACCAGAAATGGGCTTCACACATTGTACCCATGTGGGGATTCGAACCCGGGTCTTCGGCGTGACGAGCCAACGCTTTAACTACTAGGCTACCCCACCGCCCCTTATGTTTAAAGCGAGCACGCTTATAACGAACTAGCGGACATTGTTAGTTAGTCCCAAACATTATCTATATGTTGTAGTCGTATGTTCATACAGGGCGGTGGGGTAGCCTGATGGTTAAAGCGTCCGCTCGTCAGGCTGAAGACCCGGGTTCGATTCCCCATTTCTGGTGTCCCCTGTCGTGATATTGCTGGAATGTTGCTAAAAGCGGTGTAAAACCATACTCACTCACTCACGTATGTGTATAACGAACTAAATTTGGTTGTCTGTTTGAGATCGTAATGATCATTACTGCATTTCATTAAGTATGTCATTACACGAACTTCATTCCAGTCCAGTCCATTCAATCGAATTTCTACCTTCAGATAGTGAATGAAAGTAGTTTAAAGCCGCATTAAACAGTATTGCTATCGTATCTGGGTGGATTGGCAGGTAAAAGTCGTGTGGGGCGTTTGGCTAGCTCAGTGGTTAAAGTGTTCGCTCGTCATGCCGAAGACCCGGGTTCGATTCCCAACGTGGGTACAGTATGTGAAGCCCATTTCTGCTGTTCCTGTTGCTGGAATATTGCTGAAAACTCACTCACTTTAGGACATGTACCATTTTGGTGAAACCCATTACCACCAGTATGGTGCTTACACAAACAGAACGAATCATGGGAATCAACGATTGGAACCCATGAATATAGGATTCTGGTACCTGCAAGAGTGACAACTGTTTACACTAAATTATTTGCCACAACTGTGCACCCACACCCGTGGAGATCCGGGGAGATACGGGTTAGAATTGTTCTTCAACAACCCATGCGTGTCGTAAGAGGCGACTAACGGGATCGGGTGGTCAAGCTCGCTGACTTGCTTAAATGCGTGTCATCGTATCCCAATTACGTAGATCGATGTTCATGCTGTTGACCACTGGATTGTCTGGTCCAGACTCGAATATTTACTGACCGCTGCCGTACAGCTGGAGTGCGGTGTTAAATAATAAAAAAAAGAGAGAAAGAAAAAAAAGAGTCACCATGTCCCTCCCAGAGATTAGATATCTTTGGAATTAAGTTCTGAATGGTCACACCGAGTTCGAATTTTGCAGTTACTCTATGCTGCGTTTCCTTGATAGTACCGCCATATAGCTGGAAAATTGCTGACTGCGGCGTTTAACAACAACCAATTCTTGATAATATCAAGGTTTTGCCTTGGGGACACAGTCCTCTGGATGAGCATCCATTAATTCGATATTTCTCTTCAGACTACTCAACTTAATGGACCAGATGTTGTCGCCATTGTTTAATATTTGTTTCGAACTATGAAAAACTCGACAGTTTAAATAGTCCTGTGGAGATCTTACACTTAAAAAAACAGTCCTGAAATAGTGGTTTATAATCTCGCTCGGAGAGGAGAACTGGGGTAAAGGGGTAAAACGTTCGCTCGTCACGCCGAAGACCCGGGTTCGATTCCCCACATGGGTAAAATGTGTGAAGCCCATTTCTGGTGTCCCACGCCGTGATATTGCTGGAATATTGCTAAAAGCGGCGTAAAACTAAACTCACTCACTCAGTCGTGGAGAACTCCGTAATAAATGGGTCACCAGTAACATATGTTGATCGAAATGGATCTGGCGGTCACACTTGGCGACTTGGATGAATGTATGTTATTGTACCCCGAGGACATGGATCCTTATAAATATCAGTCATGGCCCTGTTTTTCAGAGTAAATAACTTGGCTGAGTGGACCTTAAACAATCACACACGTACGAACGCAGGCACGCAGGCACGCACGCACGCACGCACGCACACACTCTCGCATAGGCACATACACAAACACTAAGCCATACGTCAGTCGCACAAGTAATATTTACCGTTAGAGTCGATGCAATGTTGTTTGACGCCGCAGTCAGCAACACTGGAGCCATATCGCGGAGGGTTTCGCCAGACACACCAATGAGTGATATCATGAACACACAGAACCTGATCGCTGAACAATGATGCATACACAATTATATAATTGAATACCACACAGGCATTTGGGTCGATTCCTTCCATATGATTACATCTGGGTAGAAATACTGGCACGGCTCCTTCTGCCGAAAGGTATGAATACATAATGTCATTTAGAAAGTGATCAAATGTAAGGAAGCTTTCGGCCATGGGAACCGTACCAATTCACATTTTTCAAAGGTGTATACAAAATACGAGATCTAGAAGATCCGTTGTCAGACTCCATTACTTGGGGAAACCACGGTGGCTGATTGGGTAAGATTGCTGACTTTGAGTGCTGGCGATAAGGTGCCTCATTCTGAGGGTGAGGGTTGGAATCCCAGATGGGACTCAACCTTCAACAAAGTACTAGAATCTGTACTTTACTCAGAAAATGTAATCCCAAATATAAGATATGTCACAGTCACTGGGTTGTCTGGTCCCGACCCGATTAATTAGACCATAAAGTTGAATATTGACCTTTGCAGCGTTAAACTACACACACATCAATGGTTTGTTCTCTCTCGTCTTGGCCAAGGTTATATGGCTAGCTCGCAGTGTGAAAGAGAAGCAGCATCTTCATAGAACTAGGAAGATCATACGCTCTCCGATCGATATGCACCATAAAAACTGTGGTAAGTGGGTATCCTACGTTCGCTCTTCAAGCCTAATCCCCGGGTTAGACACTGAAAGTGCGGGGTCGATGGAACTAGGTTAGAACTGGAAAAGAGTGAGTGAGTGAGTTTTACGCCGCACTCAGCAATATTCCATCTATATGGCGGCGGTCTGTAAATAATCGAGTCTGGACCAGACAATCCAGTGATCAACAACAGGAAGAACTTGAAAAGAACTATAATCTGTACTTCTCTGAGGAAGACTAAACCCCAATATGATATGTTACATGTAACCAACTTCTAAATGGCATTCAGTATTCATTTCAATGGCAGCGATAACATCCGGATTTTAAGGATTCATTTGGCTTCGGTAACACCACCTTTTAAAAACATGTGTAAGTGTGTATAGTCCGGGGGCGGTGGGGTAGCCTAATGGGTAAAGCGTTGGCTCGTCACGCCGAAGACCCGGGTTCGAATCCCCACATGGGCACAATCTGTAGCCCATTTCTGGTGTCCCCCGCCGTGATGTTGCTGGAATATTGCTAAAAGCGGCGTAAAACCAAACTCAGTCAGTCAGTGTTTAGTCCGAATTAATGGAACAGCCTTAGCAATGACCGGCATATACAATATGACGAATATTTTCATCTAGAGTGACCAGAAATCACAAATACACAAAGTGTTTCAAATTGAATTTACATACAGTTAAATAACATGTGAGATCTTTGACTGTCACATTAGTACGTTGTAAGTCAGTTGTATTGTCGTGAGTAAGGTATGAGACCATTCTTAATTGCTTGTATCCAATCTGTAATGCAGCTTATACTTGAATTGTATAAACATCGATATTTACTGGGAATTCCCTATTAAATGCCAACGCATTTATTTATTTCGACGATGACATAACAATTATAAGATGGCTTTCGTTCTTTTCGTCCCTCAGCAAATGAATCAATATCTGATGCAGTTGCCTGTCTCGCTGAGCATCTTTGTGTTACGAACATTCTTCTCCTGAGTGTGTTACAAAAACAGAAAGATCAAACTGAATTGTTTTTCATGAAAGTCTAGCGTATATTAACATAACGGGGCCAAATTTCGGGATAAATTGAAATAAGAAAATTATTATTATTATTATTATGAAACTTCAGGGAGGGCGGGAGATGGGAAGGAGAAAAAAATACGGGTGGTGTATCAGATTCGGAACACTATTGCTATGCGACGTTCAACAAAGAAATTTGCACGTGGTCACCTTCAACCCCCCCCCAACTCAAGAAATAATCGCTTGTTTTTAAAAAAAACTGTCATAACTGAATAGACAGCAAAAGGATTGATATGAATGACTCACATGGACCTCGAGCTGAGTGATATTGCTACAATCAGAACGATTATGAATGCTCTTTGTCCTGAAAAAAGTTTCAATCCCAAAAGTCTCTTCAGTTAAACGCTTTTTCAACGATCAATTATAGTCCCAAATATACAATGATTTATGAAGGATGTCACCCCAGGGCAGCATACGCCCTTTTTTCGTTAACAGCTGGTGACATCACTATATGGTTGTGATTCAGAGTCACTTGCATATAATACTGTCTGAATCGTACAATGGGGTCTAATTAAGTCGAGATTCCCTAAATAGTTTTTTGTCGTATATATTTGTTATATATTTATAGATATTGAACTCAATAGTGATATTCCCTGTGAAATATTGTTAAAGGGAGCTGCCTAACACATGTTAATGAGTGAGTGAGTTTAGTTTTACACCGAATCTTCAGCGTGACGAGCGAACGCATTGACCACTAGGCTACCCCAACGCCCCACATGTTAATGAAAGCAGATGGCTCTGCCCAGTTGGGTAATATCAAGACGTCGATAAATTTTGAAATACAGCTCAGAGCACTGTTTACACTGAATTATTTGCCAACTGCTAAATGCACTCGACAATTCCTTGATTTTCTCGACCAGGATATTGTCGGTTGCTAGATGATGTCGTCATGTTAAATGAATATAGATCCGTGAAAATCCGGGTTAGAATTGATCTTCAGTAACCCATGCTTGTCGAAGGAGGCGTCTAACGGGATCTGGAGGTCAGGCTCTCTGACATGGTTGCCACATATCATGGTATCCAAATTGTGTAGATTGATGCGCATGATGTCAATCACTGGATTGTCTGGTCCAGACTCGACTATTTACAGACCGCCAAAGTATAGCTGGAAAATTGGTGTTAAAACAAACACTGAACAAAACAAACAAACAAACAAACAAACATAAGTATAAAACGGAAAACACGAGAGAATAATCTCTGTCGATCATACGCCGAAACTGATGCCTTTGAGCACAAAAGACCTATAAGGACTTAAAAATACTCAAATATACTCAAAGTACTAAAAATCGGTTTCGTGACAGTGTTTAGTTTTACACTTCTTTCGAACAATATGCTTGTTTTGTTATGGTGTACTGTGTGTCAAAGGTTATGCTGGATTTGGACTTTACCGTGTTCGAGAAACACGAGAAAGCGCAAACTAGTAGCACAGTAAGCATTTTAATCTGTGAGAATGATTACAAATTAATTACACATTAATACAGTTTGTGAACAGGAAGTCGGGAGCTCTGTCCAACATGCACCCTTCCACTTCTACAACATCGAAATGCTATATTTGACCCACAACAAAATACACTTTAAATACACTATCGATATATTTTGTTACAATTCATAAATGTGTCATGAATAAGACAGCTGGAAAAGGTTTAATTTAATTTATTTCAGTTTTCCTGTTTCTTTTGTTCATGTTTAATTGTGAAAATTCTACATATTGAACCGTTCTGCGTGCCTCTTTATAAACGCATCAGTGTTAACAAGAGAGTATCTTCGCATGTCTCAGCTTGGGAATTTACGACCAAAGGGACGCAACTCCAGTTAACATTGTGTATGTATATAGCGTAAGCCTGATATAGATGCAGAAGCTATAAAATCTACTGCTCTCTTCATTCTTCATCCTCTGATTGCTCGGTCATAAAGTTGTTGTCAGTTTCAAATTTAAACCAGAATCAATTTGAAACGAAGAACTGTAACACTTGAAGTTCAATTCTATTTTCGTTTCATTACTAAATTCAGGCATAGTGTTTGAAACGATCAAATGAAATAATTTAAACTTAAACCGTGGAAAGAGTCTGTTACATACCATTAATAAAACTCTTTCCCAAATAAATTCATAAATGCTCTGACTTTTATATGCATGTATTTGCATATTGGTCATCGTTAATTCTTCACAAGATAAACTGAATACATATACCACATAATTCAATGCAACATATGTTTCTGGGGAGCGGAAAATTACACAATGATCGATGTACAACATATGTTGCATAATAGATAACTTCCATGGTCACGCTAACCGATGTTCAGACAAGCCATTTTGAAAATTAACAACGTCTCACTCAGCTTGTCCTCACTAAGAGTTTGAATCCGGGGCAATCCTTAACGAACAGAGAGAACCTTAATATCCAAAAACGGAACACGGTTAGTGAATATTTAAATCATATGCAAATCATTTAATTTAACATGATTTTTTGTGCATTAACAACAGACGTCAAACATGGTTTGCACCGAAATAGCTAATGTAATAAGTTTAATATTTACGGTGGAAATTGAAGGCAATTTCGGAAAATGTTGAATTAAGTGTTTTTGTGGAAATAGTGGATGGACTTTTATTTTGGTTCCGGTCTGAGTAAAACGGGGATCGGGTAGTCAGCATTTGTGTGTGTGCGTTTTGTGTGTGTGTGTGTGTGTGTAAAACGGGGTGCGTGCGTGCGTGCATGGATCTGTCGGGTGAGTTTCACTGGTTGGGATGACAACTGACACCTTTATAGTGATCATCTATTGAGATTTGGATATTTGTGTGTGAGAGCGTGCGTGTCTGTATCTGCTTGAACTAATCAATGCAAGTTTATTATTGCCAGATATTCTGCTACAGTTTTAACATGAATACCCCACTCGAACACACTCCACCGGCGGGAGTCCACTAGTCCTTCTTTTCCCCGTTACCCCAGGATAACACGTACCATTTTATAACGTGCTTTGTAATTACTCTACCCTTGGATCAATCCATCGACTTTCGCTCTCTGACCAGAGGGCGGGTCCGGGTGGTCAGAACGGTTCCTGAAAGCAAATATTGGATGAAAAGGGAACACAACGGAAGTTAACGAATTAGAAAATCGTGAGTACAGAGTAATGCGATTTTATACATCTCTAGATCTTCGTAAAAGCAATGCTCCACTATGCGAAGTTCAGATCTAATCTGTCTCACAGTCCCTGAACCACATTATTTCTCTTTCTGCCTAGCCCTCCCGGCAATACTCAAATCCTAAATGAAGCAAGTCTAGATTCCCTCAGGTTCTGAATTTCCCATCTCACTGGGGCTCCTTTTCAATTTAAACGCCAAGTTCAGATCTAGTCTGTTTCACAGTCCCTGAACCACATTATCCTCTTTCTGCCTAGCCCTCCCTGCAATACTCAAGTCCTAAATGAAGCAAGTCTAGAATTCTTCAGGTTCTGAAACTCCGATCTCACTGGGGCTCCTTTTCAATTTAAACGCCAAGTTCAGATGTAGTCTGTTTCACAGTCCCTGAACCACATTATTCTCTTTCTGCCTAGCCCTCCCTGCAATACTCAAGTCCTAAATGAAGCAAGTCTAGAATTCTTCAGGTTCTGAAACTCCGATCTCACTGGGGCTCCTTTTCAATTTAAACGCCAAGTTCAGATCTAGTCTGTTTCACAGTCCCTGAACCACATTATCCTCTTTCTGCCTTACCCTCCCTGCAATACTCAAGTCCTAAATGAAGCAAGTCTAGAATTCTTCAGGTTCTGAAACTCCGATCTCACTGGGGCTCCTTTTCAATATAAACGCCAAGTTCAGATCTAGTCTGTTTCACAGTCCCTGAACCACATTATTCTCTTTCTGCCTTACCCTCCCTGCAATACTCAAGTGCTGAATGAAGCAAGCCTAGATTTCCTCAGGTTTCAATCTCCCATCTCACTGGGGCTCCTTTTCAATTTAAACGCCTTGGGTTTATTTGTTACTATATATTCAGAAACGAAGCGTTAGTCTAGGTTCAGATCTAACGTCTCGTTGTATATGGACTCTGACAATAGGACATGGACATCCTTACCTTTCAGCCGTCACATTTATTTGCATATTTATTCAATTTGTCTTTCAATACAAAGTTCCAGTATCCAGAAATATAAATTAATCATTAAACAGTCGCTTGAAAATTTGATCATATATTTACCATGACCATGAACTCAACTTCTTTCTATTTTCAAATCGTAAACTTCAAATATCTTTAAAACGGATATTTATTTGCATATTTATTCAATTTGTCTTTCAATACAAAGTTCCATTATCCAGAAATATAAATTAATCATTAAACAGTCGCTTGAAAATTTGATCATATATTTACCATGACCATGAACTCAACTTCTTTCTATTTTCAAATCGTAAACTTCAAATATCTTTAAAACGGATGATACTGCGTAAAGAAGTCAATACTGCCTCTAATCAATCATAACGTGCGCCTGAAGGTAGCATATTCACCTTAGTCATCAAACGAAATGTTATCGACGTAGGTACACGTCGGGTCAGGCGGTACTGGTTTCAGATTGACAGATATATACATGCAAGCCTTTGGGTGAATAATTGTCTATAACACTGCGTGTCTATCCCATTGAGTAGTTAATGCTTTGTGACACGTGTACCTTGGTCGTACCTTACCTGCCATGTTCATTCGACGTGGAGGACTTGTAATTGTTTTTGATATAGGAACTGATCTGACGAAATTATAGGTGATTACAGTAGGTCAGCTGGTTTGGTGTGGGGGTGCGTGGGGTGTCACTGGGTTTTATTTTCCCATTTTCCCATGATGAGGTAGTGAATGAGTTTTCTGATTGGCGGAAGTCACCAGGTTGTTTCCTCTTCCTTTAATGAATGAAACTGAGAGCTTAAACCTTGGGGCTTAAAAGATGAGGAAAGACGTGTGAGTATTACGTCAGCACCCAATGAAATGTACATGCGTGGAACACCTACGCATAACATTTATATTAGATTTGATTGTCTGTACAGACTTACCTCATGAAATGTAGATTCAATGTTGACACCCTCGTAGTGAAACAAGAGGCGACATGTATACACTCGACTGAAATGTCCACGTGATACAGACACATCTATCGACTGAAATGTACAAGTGATACAGGCACATCTATCGACTGAAATGTACAAGTGATACAGGCACATCTATCGACCGAAATGTACAAGTGATACAGGCACATCTATCGACTGAAATGTACAACTGATACATACACATCCATCACCTGAAATGTACAAGAGACACGAACACACCCATCACCTGAAATGTGCAAGAGATATAGAAACACCCAACGACGACTAAAATGTACAAGTGATAAAGACACATGTATCGACTGAAATGTACAAGAGATACAGACACATCCATCGACTGAAATGTACAAGTCATGCATTCACTCGCATGCTGAAATGTACAGGTATTACAAACAGGTATGTATTGAAAGTAACAGATAGTATATATTACACAATCACTGACTGAAATATACAAGTGATGACGACACCCTCGTGTCGAAATGCACAAGCAGTATAAGTCAAAATCGACTGAAATCCCGCATACCTAAATGAGCATCAGCTGAAATCCACAAGCTATGAACGCTCATCCAGGTGTACGTGCAACGTGAACAGGCACTTCTAAATCTAAAGCAAAATAAACACTCACCTACTGAAATGTGAATGCAAAACAAACATAAGTCAGGTGAAAAGCACTAGGAGTATAAACATAGCCTACTTCCAGGTCCCAGCAATGTACAACTCCTCTGCAAGCAACACAAACAACCACCTACTGATATGTACAAATAATGTCGACAATACCAGATGAAACTGACAAGCAATGTGAAAGGGAATGTACACACAAGTGCCAGCAAAGGAGACAGCCATCCAGCTAAACGTGCATGCAACCTACACAGAAGCAATATAAACAACAATCAAATGACGTATGTAAATGACATGAACACAACCTAATGACACATACAGGCAACGGAAACGTACATCTACTGGTATGTGTAAGTCACGTGTAAAGCCACCTCCTGAGACTTACAACATCGTAAGCGTACACCCGCTGACATGTATGTGTAACGGAGGCAACGGTATGCGAGGAAGGTACTGAAATATGCAAGTGTAGTCATCCACTGAAATGTGCACGCAATATAATTATCTATGTACAGTAAGGTGAAATAATGAAATCAGCTGCTTACTGTAAGGTCCACGTAATGTAACCAGCTGTCTACTGAAATGTACAAGTAATGTAATCAACCGTCTACTGAAATGTACAGGTAATGTTATCAACTGTCTACTGAAATGTGTAATGTAACTGAAATGTACAACTGTACTGAAATGTACAAGTAATGTAATCAACTGTCTACTGAAATGTACAAGTAATGTAATCAACCGTCTACTGAAATGTACAGGTAATGTTATCAACTGTCTACTGAAATGTACAGGTAATGTAATCAACTGTCTACTGAAATGTACAAGTAATGTTATCAACTGTCTACTGAAATGTACAGGTAATGTTATCAACTGTCTACTGAAATGTACAAGTAATGTAATCAACCGTCTACTAAAATGTGCAAGTAATGTAATCAACTGTCTACTGAAATGTACAAGTAATGTAATCAGCCGTCTACTGAAATGTACACGTAATTAAACAACCGTCTACTGAAATGTACAAGTAATGTTATCAACCGTCTACTGAAATGTGCAAGTAATGTTATCAACCGTCTACTGAAATGTACAGGTAATGTAATCAACCGTCTACTGAAATGTACAAGTAATGTTATCAATCGTCTACTGAAATGTACAAGTAATGTAATCAACCGTCTACTGAAATGTACAAGTAATGTAATCAGTTGTCTAATGAAATGTGCAAGTAATGTTATCAACTGTCTACTGAAATGTACAAGTAATGTAATCAACTGTCTACTGAAATGTACAAGCAATGAAATCAGCCGTCTACTAAAATGTGCAAGTAATGTAATCAACTGTCTACTGAAATGTACAAGTAATGTAATCAACCGTCTACTGAAATGTACACGTAATGTAATCAACCGTCTACTGAAATGTACAAGTAATGTTATCAACCGTCTACTGAAATGTACAAGTAATGTAATCAGCTGTCTACTGAAATGTACAAGTAATGCAATCAGCCGTCTGTTGAAATGTACAAGTAATGTAATCAACCGTCTACTGAAATGTACAGCAAAAGTAAAAAGTCATCGACTAAAACGTGAAGTCATGCGATCAGACTGTCAGACATCTACTGAAATGTGCAAGTAACGCAAGCAGTGACTACTGAAATGAACAAACAATATACACCTGCAACAATATATAAATTTACATAATCCGATATGTACAGGATAAATACCAAAATGCACAAGAAACGTAACCTACTCCTATCAGAGACTGTGTCAGTAATTACAATGCATTCTATCAACAAGCGGTTCATCATATAGATGAAGAACGCTCAGCTGTCCCGAAGTGGGAGCCGCAATTCGCAGAAAGTCACGGGGGTTATTGACGAGAACTGGCATCACACTATGCTCCCTTCAGGGTAATCGACCACAGATCTTGTTACTATAGCCACCAGAATATGTAGGCACCGCATATCTCCCAGTAAATAGATGCAGATCATAATGGCATTATTCACTGTATCTTTTTGAGATGGAATCCAATCTGTTATTTGCGGCCTGAGCACAGTGAAATATGCATGAAGGAAATGATTTGGTTTGGCTGTCATCCAATGTTACTCACGTAAAGCTTTACGCTTCCGTCAGCTATAAATATATAAACGTGTATATGCACAGTGGTGTCAGTGTCCTCAAACAATGGTAATGTTGTGTTATGTAATCCACACGGATGTGGAGGCGCACTGGATAACCGATTACAACTCATGTACAACTTTTGTACAACTTGGGATTGTGTAGGAAATTCAAGATAGGCCATTATAATATGGTGTGTGGGAATGGTTACCCTCTTGTGGAAAAGACATTAAAACTACATCGAGTAAGATCTAGCTCGAGACAAATATAAAACTGATATGTTACTCAAAAGATGTTAAGGATCATCTGATTGCTATGTATTACCATACCTATTCGAAGAATTGATTAAATATAGTTTACGAAATTTCAGGTGACAGCGATGTGTTTGATTAAAATACACCCTGCCTGATTACGCGCGCGTGCGAGCACACACACACACACACATGCGCGAGCGCGGACGGGGGCCGGGGGAGTTGCCCAGTGGTTAAATCGTTCGCTCGTCACACCGAAGACCCGGGTTCGATTCCCCACATGGGCACAATGTGTGAAGCCCATTTCTGATGTCCCCCGCCGTGATATTGCTGGAATATTGCTAAAACGGCATAAAACCCAAACCCACTCACTCACTCACGCGGACGGACGGACGCGCGCACACACGAACTTTGTTTCACTCTAGCGATCTTTTAATTGAAGGCAAATGAAATATATGTAAAGTATGAAATATGAAATTATGCAAATAGGTTCAGTAGTATTTTATTGTTATCGATTGATGACACTTCTGGGACCCCACGTTTCGAGTTTCAAGTTCCTAACAACCTATTGTTGTCTTAAGAGGGTCGATGGACAGGTTTGTAACTTGTCATTTTACCCTTACGACGTGGATCGTTGTTCATGATGTCGGTCACTGGATTGTCAAGTCCTGACCCGGTTATTTAAAATACTACCGTCATGCACCTGGAATGTTGCTAACTGCGGAGTTAAACGACAACAAACGAATATCGGTGTTGACACTAGTTCAAAACCGAGCATCTAGCTTCGTGAGTTGAACCCGTGAAGATCCGGGTTCGATTTGATCTTCAGTAACCCATCCATGTCGAAAGAGGCGACTAATGGGATCGGGTGGTCAGGCTCGCTGACTTGGTTGACACATGTCATCGCATCCCAATTGTGCTCGTGATGTTGATCACTGGATTATCTGGTCCAAACTCGATTATTTACAGACTGCCGCCATGTACAACTGCTGATGATGTCGCAATAGGGCAATGGACACTGCTTTTTAAGAGATTTACTATGATTATAAATGTTTCCTGTTGTTTGTGTTTTACAGGAAACATCGAGGTCGTTGTAACCCTTAGCCACCTTGTAACTGTTCGAATGACAAGAAACCAACGGATATGAAATCGACCTGATCAGCCTCTTGAAATTCGTCTGTCCATGAGTCTGGTATTTCCTGACAAACTGAGAGCTGGGTAACACAGGAACTGTGTATTCGTTAACACCTGGTCTTAAAGGGGCAGTGTGTTACGAGGTGACGTGTTCAGTGGCTGTCAGTGGTGCAACGGGCCGGTGCAACTAGAGCGTGCCTTGCATGGCATTGCCTCAGCTACCAGACAGCTGCCAATAGTTAACAGGACACAGGATATTCCATTTGGCACCTACACAAAGTAGCATTTCGAGGATAATACCAAACGTGCTACTGTTGTCTACACTTGTTTTAATAACAAAACCCGTGAAGGTCCGGGTTAGAATTGATCTTCAGTAACCCGTGCTTGTCGTAAGAGGCGACTAACGGGATCGGGTGGTCAGGCTCGCTGACTTGGTTGACACTTGTCATCGGTTCTCAGTTGTGCAGATCGATGCTCATGCTGTTGATCACTGGATTGTCTGGTCCAGACTCGATTATTTACAGACCGACGCCATATAGTTGAATATTGCTGAGTGCGGCGTAAAACTAAACTCACTCACTCACTTTAATAACAAAAATTGGGAGATCGGTTGTTCGATCCCCGGCCTGTCACATTAGGCGTTAAAAGATGGTATATGTTGTTACCGTGCCTGGCGCTCGGTTCTTTCGTTGCTCATGGCCTCTGTGCGCACTATTCCATCCATATGACAGCGGTCTATAAATAATCGAGTCTATACCAGACAACTTGAGCATTGATCCTGCAACTGGGATAGGATGACAGGCATCAGCCAAGTTAGCGAGACAGAGCACCAGGATCTATTTGTTGTGTCTTACGACAGGGTTGCTGAAGACCTCTGGGGCTCCTTCCACGAAGCTTTACTAGTGAGTGAGTGAGTATGGTTTTACGCCGCTTTTAGCAATATTCCAGCAATATCACGGCGGGGGACACCAGAAATGGGCTTCACACATTGTACCCATGTGGGGATTCGAACCCGGGTCTTCGGCGTGACGAGCGAACGCTTTAACCACTGGGCTACCCCACCTCCCTCGAAGCTTTACTAAGGTTAACCGTAACTCCCATTCTTTAACAGGTTACCTTAGTGACTTACGATCACCTCAGTGCTTTGTGAAAGGAGGCCCTGCTCGATAGTATGAGTATAAAACAAGCACTGGTCATAAGTCCTGACTAATACAATCAAACAGCAACAAACGCGGACGCACATACACACATTGCATGTCTGTTCAATAATTGTGAAGGAAACGTCAAACCCTTATTTCATTGCTGGTAATCCAGTGTATTCTGAAAATTATTACCTAAAATGAAAACATAGATCACAGCAAAATGTAATCTTTTCTCAGTTATCTCAGTCCTTAATCGCTGTGTTTACAAACAAGCGCACCCCGTTAACACAAACAGAACCGTTTACAGTGATATTGACAAATGTTCGAGATAACAATTCATTGGTATCGCGTAATGACCTAGGTGCATGAAGGCGTCCCAACAGGATGTTGGGAAAAACAGAGATTCCGGATAAACGGGTTCTTCATTAAGGGGGTTCAACTGTAGTTATGATGACTGGATTGTCAGGGCCAGACTCGATTATTTACAGACCCTCTTCATAAAGCTAGGGGCCGGTGGGGTAGCCTAGTGGTTAAAGCGTTCGCTCGTCACGCCGAAGACCCGGGTTCGATTCCCCACATGGGCACAATGTGTGACGCCCATTTCTGGTGTCCCCCGCCGTGATATTGCTGGAATATTGCTAAAAGCGGCCTAAAACTAAACTCACTCACTCACTTTTCATAAAGCTGGAATTTTGTAAGTTCCAGAGCAATAAAAATGAAAAACGTTACACTGACGGTCCGGTCTGGAACACTTCTTGCCTCGAATTAGCTTTGCAATCCCAGTTTTGCACTGTTCGAGACAAGCAGTGCTTGGTTAAAGGTGAATAACAGGGACTCCGATTTTGCAAGTCCTCTTTGAGAAACAAGATTTGTCTGTTGTTTAACGCCGTACTGAGCAATATTTCAGCCTATATGACGGCGACCTGCAAATAATCGAGTATGGACCAGACAATCATGTGATGGACATCATACGCGTCGATCGACGTATTCCGAATACGATGACATGTATCAAACAAGTCAGCGAGCTTGACCACCCGATCCCGTTAGTTGGAGATATACGATCAATCGAAGGAACAACAAAAACATTCTGTTTTAAGATCACAAATGTTTTTATTTCTCGTTGTTTCACAATAAATAAGGAATGGGAAATCGCCACTAAACAACAGTTTGACATATGAAAGACACTTCATGTGCAGGTGAGCGAAATATAACAGCGAATTAAGTCATAAACCTTTCAATGGTTGAATATAAATATTGAGACGTATTTAGATCCAAACCGCTACCAATAAAACACCTTACCCCCAAATACAAACAAAATGAATTATTGATCACATGTTAAAATATTAAACAATTACAGTAGTATATACTAATGTTTACATATTCATAAGCATTAAGTAACATCCTAATTTTTTACAATTATTAATATTCTTGTTACCCGGATATTTTGAAATTTTCGTTAATTTTAACCTTTGAAAAGTTTAGACAAACTATGACATGACTAGGGTTTCTGATAGCAAATTGACGTCGACATGATATTTATCATCTGCTGCCTTTTTTGTACATATGAGATTCATTGACACGAAACAGGTGACATGTACAAGTGCGTATTTCATCGTATATCAAAGTATGTGGTGCTGTACACGAACAAATAATTGAATAAATTCAAAACTTCAAAAATATTGCAACGAAATTGTAATATCGTTTCGTGGCTCTAATATGATAAATGAGAAATCTCGTTGTGAGGATTCTGGTGTTGATGAATGTTGGTAGAGTATTATAACAGTTATAAATAACGTCATCAAATGACTGTGAAGAATATACCTTTGTCCATAATGGCGTTTTGTTCATTCCTTTTTCTTTGAACGAAATATATACAATCAAATTAATATGTCCATGAATTTCTCAGATCAAGAGATTAAAACTCCCCACGTGACTGTTTAAATAACAAGGTATTGATCTCATCTATACAAAGGTTTTTCAAACCAAAACGCTTCGCCGATTTCATCGAATATTTTAACAAATAGTTCTTATTACTATATGCGCACTTCGTGCATAATATGTTCAATAATATTTCTGGTATATATGCATTAAAATGTATTTTACATAATTTTAATACTTCTACTACTACAAAACATGAACAATGGAATTAAGTCAATGTTCAATTCAGCTGTGCAACAGTTTGCTGCGCTGATTTTCTTTTAATAAACGTGACACAGAAAAGAATACCTCTTTTGCTAAGAGTTGGAAAAAATGACAATCAACAATGTTGATCTATGAAAAGAAAAGACATGTGCAAACGCTTGGAAGCGCAGCGGGGAGCGATGTGTCAATCATTCTACATCCTGGGATGAAAGTTACATAGGTATAAACATGTTGAAATGTAATCAATTGCGAAATGAATATGATATATACCGAGCTACCAGGACAAGACTTTCACAACTTTACCCGTTTTACAAGACAAAATAGATCACTCACAAGCAAATGAACGATATACCATTGAAATGCACAACCCCTTGTAAAGATCAGCTTCGACTTCAGTTCTTGGATGATTTACCACACATCTGTCAAATTGACGATGGTGTCAATTACAACGTCGGTTTCACAAGTTTATCATATGGAATTCTTGGGCCTGGTTGTAAAAGTCATTAAAGGGATTGTTTATTTCGGAGTTATAATTGTCCATGTATCCGTTACACATGTTCGGGGCCTGTGCGTTACAGGAGCTGCTGCTTTGGTACTCTTGTACATTGCATGCTGGGGTGAAATTGGCATACATCTGTGTCGATTGCAGATGAGGCCTCTGCTCACTCGGCTGATTGGCAGCTGACGGGTAGCTCGCCATGTAATCACTATCATAAAGCGTATTGGCTGAATGTGAGTCTATTGAAGAATTCTGCTGGGGATATGCAGTCGATTTCTCGCCATAGCCGGCATTATAATTCAGATTGCCAGTTCTATTACTCGCGCTTCTAGCGTAGAACCCATTACTGTAGCCCATGCTTGACGCTTGACTCTGCCTATTCAAACTTCCCCGTGCGGCAAAATTCACCTCGTATTGATAGTGGTAATTCAAATTGTCATCTTTGAAGCCGTTTTGGGTAAAGCCTGCTTCGCTGTTGTTTCTGGGTCTGTATGGGAATGTGGGCTGAGCATCCCGAGTAGGGCGGTCGGAGGTTTGACCTTGTCCTTGAGGTATCGGGTACTGAGGAGGGGGTGGCATCCCCGGGGCTGCTCCCTCCGTCCCTCGGGGGGTATCGGCGCTACCACAGTCACCGTGACCAAATCCGGGGTATCGCTGACCGGGAAAGCCGGTCAATGTGTTCGGACTAAACTGTTTCGAATTAGAAGCCTGTCGCTGATACGCGATCTGATCGGATACCTGATACCGCGGGTCTTGGGTACACACATTCACTGCAGAATACCCTGATGGACATTGAGGCTGACCTTGAGTAAAAGGATTGCTGACCTCAAATCTTGGCTTTGTCGTTGGGTAGTCTCCTTGCAGAGAGGCTGCGTCGTTCATGACTGCGCCGTGAGAGACGGCAACGTCTGTGGGGTATCCGTCCTGTTCTGATTTGTGGGCTGCAAACGGATTATGCAATCCAGGTTGTTCGCCTGGGCTTGGAGATGACCCTTTGACGTCTTGTGAGGGAACTCGCTGATGAGTTTGGTTTGGGGAGATTGAAGCTTGTATCTGCTGAGGGACACTACCAGTGGACAAAGCCGGACTTGTAGCGCTGCGCAGACTGTCTGGTGAGCAGAGTCCAGAGTCTGCCGATGAACTCAAACTTCTTGTCGTCTGCGGACTTGTCGTCTGCCGATCGCCATTCTCTTTCACTTCCGGTTCAATGGGCTCCGTTTTCGTTTGGGAGTGCGAGTTCTCACTGAGCATTGTCTCTTTAAAAACGAATCTTTACACATCAACGAGCTTTCATTGTGAGCAAAGACATTGTCTTTCAATTGAAAGCCGTTCCTGGCTTCTCGCTTAAAGCCGTCTGCTTCAGCAATTTCCTTTATCTCGCTGCGGTCCGAATCGGACTCCATGCCGTCTTTATCATCCAGCCTATCGTTGCTATCTCCCAGAGATCCTGGACTCCCAATCTCCCGATCCACACGACTGCCAACGTTTTTGATATCATACTCCGCTTTCTGTCGCTGGGACTGAGTCTGACGTTTGTACTTCATCCGTCTGTTCTGAAACCAGACTTTGACTTGTCGCTCTGTAAGGTCGAGTGAAGCTGCTATCTCGATCCTTCGCGGCCTGCAAAGATACTTGTTGAAGTGAAATTCCTTCTCGAGTTCCAACAGTTGGGTGTTCGTATACGCCGTCCGCAGCCTCCTCGACGTGCTGGAGTTGCCGTTACTGCCGACGGAGTTTGGGCTGAACCCTGAAATGAATATATATAAGTATTATTTCAATGTAAACTTCACATCATTCAAAACCAGCTACTAAAAATCTAGCTCCCTGTATACAAGAGGTAGCCCATTCAATATGTCATAACAGTCCTTTTACACATCTATACTATCTCATAGGCTGCTTAGAAGGTTTTGCATTAGACTAATGCTTAGTCTCTGAATATATATAATTTTGATAGTAACAAACAAGCCCATTTAAATTGAAAAGGAGCCCCAGGGAGACCAGAGATTGAACCTGAGGAAATCTAGACTTGCTTTATTTAAGGCTTTAGCACTGCAGAGAGGGCTTGGCAGTAGGAAAATAATGTGGTTCAGGGACTGTGAGACAGACTAGTGTTGCATCAATACACGCAGGACTGACTTGCTATTTCAACATCTTTTTATTTTCAGATATATCATTTCATATTGATCAGATATTGGTCTAGTGGACAGATCATCTGAACGGAGAGTGGAAGGTCGGGGTTCGATTCTCGGCTGCATCAAATCAAAGGACTTGAGGTGTTTCTAATTGTTACCCTGTGATGCGCTTGATCTTAAGGAGATGTAACTTGTAGTCGTGGACGCGGAGCTAGTATATTGTGTCTGAGCTGCAGTGAGTGAGTGAGTATGGTTTTACGCCGCGTTTAGCAATATTCCAACAATATCACGGAGAGGGACACCACAAATGGACTTTGTGCCCATGCAGGGAATCGAACCCGACTCTTCAGCGTTACAAGCGGGCGCTTAAACCATTAGGCTACCCCACCGCCCCACGCTGAGCTGGGTATTAGTGGGTATGGAATCCCAATGTCCTAGCACTATGAAAGTGACATTGATCCTGACAAGGACAAGCGACAACGCACACGTGCATGCATGTCGCAGCATACAGGCAGTAACCTTGAACATCGCATTAAACTCGTTTCACCTCGCCTTATCGTGATTAATGTGACAGTAGAAAGCATATCCTTACGCCGTAACTCCCAGATGTGGTATAGAGGGACACATTATGCACACTGTACACATAAAATCACTCGCTCTGACAAACATCAGAGTTACGAGGCGTGTACCTGTGTTGTACCACGGCGTGAAAGTTATGATATTAATAATGATATTAACATATCAGGCGTGATTTAATATCTACACTGCTGTGCAAACCTTTCATTCCTTGGGACATGATGTCTGAATGCCATAAAAATATAATGTATAATTTTATTTCACGTTGCCACCAACACAACTATGCTAATTGTGTTACACCGTCCGATTGCGAGTCTTTTATATATTTTACACAATAACTTTTATGTTATATTATGTTAATTAGGGCAATAAAACAAGGCTTTTCATCCTTCAGAGGAAATGCGCTGAAATTTCAACTTGATTTTGTTTAGTGGTTGTTATGAAATACTGCGGATTGCACATGTTATGGGGTTTTTCAGACTTGGTTTGGCGTCCATAACTGTAAATATAAAACACCGACACTGGTGAATAACTAATCTCGATTATCAGTAAATCACGGCGAGTTTTCATCCAGTATCGAGATTTTCATTCACCCACATGGGAATTTCAGACAAAGTTCGGAACCCAATTGATTGTGCCAAAAAGGACGGGTGCAATAAAATATAAATATTTAAACCGTATTAACATAATGCATTAACGTGTGGAATTGTATTTGGGAAGAAAGACCAGTTGTTGATTTCAATAATTTAGCAACACGCCTGACAGTATGGGGTTTTATGTTACAGCTGTCAAATCACCGAGGCTCAGGATGATATAGACATGCAATGGACATGCAATGAACATGCAATGAGCATACACTGAGCATGCAATAGACATGCAATGAACATGAAACGAATATGAAATGACATTGCAACACTCTGTATTTACGAAGAATGGTTCCTATTCCGCAAAGCGATTGTAGTACAAAGATGATCTTAACGTCCATACCTCAAAATAGACTTACGAGTGTCGCAGAGATACGATCGCTTCGTGGAAGGGTCCCCTACTTCGATGAGTTTTGACATGCCAGTGCCACTCACTGCCTTCAGAAATAGGACTTAGCTACCACACGTTTTTACATACATTAGTAACCAAGAAATCATATTCCATGTTCCTGGAACCGTATTTCACTTTCAAAATGTTTATCTGCAACAAAACCCCTTCTATCTGAAATAAAGCCTGACCTGGTTATATCGAACTTTATTATCTTGATACTATCGTTTACGACGACATCGTTATCATGATTTACAGCGACGAAACGCCTTTTTCGAACAACGGATAATGACATATCCGTTGGTCTCAATGGTTTCAGGTTAAAGATGTTTGACTACGTATTCATATGTTAATGTCACAATAAAATATGGCCTCCAGTCATCTTAACGGCGTACGGAGGGCCCAGTCATCGAAGGCCCAGAAATTTGCTGTTCAAAGTTACCTCCCTTGGGTACATCAGGAACCTAGGATTACATTTTCAAAGTCCGATTCCTAAGACTATTTTTTAGTTTGACAGCACCGCATCATGTGTGTGTGTGTGTGTGTTCATCGAAGAGCTAAACGACTGAGACCTGCATAGCATCGATCTTATCTCCCACATTAACCTGTCATATCGTAATATAAGAGGAATACCGTTGAATGAGCCGTTAATCAAAACTCTTAACGTTTTAGACACTTTGTTATATAATTGTGATAAAAATTCGATACGATCGAAAAGTTAAATTTTCAAATCTTACCAATTGTTATTCGACAATGCTGTAACGTATAGTAAATGAGACGGTCTAACTAACACCTGAATTGACAATAAATTATGTTCCCAATGATCCGGTCACAGGACAGGGGGAATAGCCAGTGATAGAGAAGTGACAAGGGGCATTTCTTGACAGAACGTGGGGATTTGCCGATTGAAACCATCAGAGTTCTAAGGTTCCAAGCTTAATCACTTATGAATCTCACTGACTCCCGCGAGGATTTACAGAGATACTCGCTCATCAATAGGCTTTTAGTGAAATTTCTTGTCAGAAATAATTTTCAAGCTTGACTACTCGTTTTAATCATTAATCTGGTCAGGAGAAGAACGTGGAATAAAAATTGTCTTTGGTAATTGGTGTTGAGGGGAGTTTTATTACCGCACGCTTGTACTTGAATTAATCTAATTAGCAGATGCAGCGGAGATAATCCGCTTGAAGTTGATTTACGTGTGACTGCGTTTAGGGGGATATGAAGACCAGTGTCTAAGTCATATGTGTGTGTTGTAAGTATTGTAAATTTACATAATTATTAATCAGTTTATGAAGAAATACCACACTATATATCTTTTGTAATGTATGAGACAATTTGACTGGATTAACGTGTTGTTGTCTTGACAGTGTAGTGTGTGTGACATTTTGTTATTGTGTGTTAATAATCTGATAACATTTGGCAATTAATACTGCTATTATGTCTTCTCCTGCGACACCTGCTACTGCTGCTACTACTGCTGTTACTGTTGCTGCTTTTGTTACAAATTTTATTGCTACTGCTATTGCTGATGCTACTACTGCTGTTACTGTTGCTGCTATTACTACAAACTTTATTGCTACTGCTATTGCTGATGCTACTACTACTGTTAATGCTGCTGCTGCTGTTTGCTGCAGCTCTTAGTGCTACTACTACGCAATGATACTACTACTGTTACTGCTGTTAGTGAGTATGGTTTTACGCCGCTTTTAGCAATATTCCAGCAACATCACGGCGGGGGACACCCGAAATGGGCATCACACACTGTACCCATGTGGGGAATCGAACCAGGGTCTTTGGCGTGACGAGCAAACGCTTTAACCACTAGGCCACCCCACCGCCCTGTTACTTCTGTGACGATTGCTACTACACCTACTGCTGCTAAGGCTACTGCTGATGCTGCTGTTACTACTGTTACTGCTGCTACATCTGTAACTGTTACTGCTACTACCAATACTGCTGCTACTATTTGTCACTACTATTACATCTACAGCCACAACCTCTTCAACTACTACTACTACTACTACTACTACTACTACCAACACCACCAATAACTACCTCTCCTCTACAACTTCAACCACTTCAACACAGCCAAAACTCTTCAACTACTACAACTACTACTACTACTACTACTATTACTACCAACACCACCAATAACTACCTCTCCTCTACAACTTCAACCACTTCAACACAGCCACAACCTCTTCGACTACTACAACTACTACTACTACTACTACTACTACTACTACTACTACTACTACTACTACTACCAACACCACCAATAACTACCTCTCCTCTACAACTTCAACCACTTCAACACAGCCACAACGTCTTCAACTACTACTACTACTACTACTACTACTACTACTACTACCAACAACACCAATAACTACCTCTCCTCTACAACTTCAACCACTTCAACACAGCTACAACGTCTTCAACTACTACTACTACTACTACTACCAACAACACCAATAACTACCTCTCCTCTACAACTTCAACCACTTCAACACAGCTACAACGTCTTCTACTAACTACTACTACTACTACTACCAACAACACCAATAACTACCTCTCCTCTACAACTTCAACCACTTCAACACAGCTACAACGTCTTCAACTGTAATACGTTTAAACCTTAGCCATTTAATACTTCACAGTACAATTTGTAAGTAAATATGCAAGCATGACAACTGTATTCTCGTCCACACAAACTGCGTATTATTACATTATCAAACTTTTAGTATACAATGTAATAGATCCATGTCCATAGCCCAGCGACATTGACAAATATGCTGTCTCACTGTCGACTTGGTACCCGTCGATCGTTAACGTACGTTTATTATGACCGGTGCAACGTGTGTGTTATGTTCAGTTGCGAGCGTGAACTGCCTAATCTGAAATACGCGCCTGTCAATCAATTAACCAATATGAAACCCCAAGACATTCAACACTGACGGTAACAACATACATTTTGGTCTCGCGTTGATACAAGTCATTTTAAAACAGATCCATTCGTAGATGGGCAGACAAGATTTAGAGAAGAATAAATTTAAAAACACACGGACAGAACTCATGAGTGACTCCGGACACTGACCAGTGGTCAAGATATTGTACGTATCGATCTAAGCTACCGGAGAGGAATGTATCAACGGACAATGCCTCAACGGCAGGGACTGAAACTCGAGACCTGCCATCGTGTTTGTATACTATCATATATACCCCGGGATTACCCTTGTAATGTCAACCCGCAGACCACGTCCTTCTTTTGTTTGGCAAAGAACACAATACTTATTCGAGGTGTGGAAAGAAGATGATTCTGCGAATTTATAGGCTATTTCATATGTGGTTGCTTGTTGAATGAAAGATGATATTTCTCATAGAACCGAAACATTATAATATTCACATAACTCGAAACACAATGATTGTCTTGAATAAATGTTTATTTATGATGAAATTATTATTTTTGTGCTGTAATTATGTGCAGGTTTCAGCGATATGATATAAATATATTAGCAATACTTTAGGAAATACTTCGCCAAATTGGAAATTATTGAAACTTATTGGCTAATGTATGCACACTTTCGTTAACATATTCAGTACATATCTGTTCAAGGTGTTCCTACCCGATACAAGACATCGATTTCCGATTCTCAAATATGTCTTGGTGTTTTCTGGTGAATTCATAAATATATTGACACATATTTTCATATATTTATGACGTTAATACAACTGTGTTAGCAACAACTAGCGGCTATCCCCCCAACTGTTTGCATACATATGAGATATGTTATATGTACGGGGACTTCAATATCGACAATCCTCAGTTTCAGTCTGTGAAGGTGATTACAGCGAAGACGCAAAGCAATTTACACCCTTTCATTTCGTCATGTGATAGGATATTTGTATGTCAGTTTCAAGGATTCCGTGTCGATTTCAAATAAACAACGGTTGATGTGTGTGAGGAAATGGGGATCTCCCGGGAGCTGTTTTGGGTATCTGTCGAAAGAGAAATAAACCTTACTATGAGAGTATTTTCCCAGTCGATGTTGTGATGCCCAGACCGAAGGCTAATCACTGCGCTTTTGACACGTGTGAAAATTGTCTCACCCACATCAACGGTCGATCTGGGCTCGGAGTATTTTTGAACACACAGACGCTAAACACAGTTGTATTTTTTTTAAAGTTTTAATTATTATACTTATTATTCCGTGTAAATATTATTATTGGTCTTCATATTCGTATGGGCGAGCCGATACCCCATACCAAAGACTGCCTATGGTTGATATCAAAATTGTATTATATCAAAATAGCTAAACACAGTTGTATTTTTTTAAAAAGATTTAATTATTATACTTATTATTCCTTGTAAATATTATTATTGGTCTTCATTTTCGTATGGGCGAGCTGATACCACATACCAACGACTGCCTATGGTTGATATCAAAATTGTATTATATCAAAATATATTCATGTTCTATATCATTTTGTATGATTTGTGAGAATAAAATCCTGTTCTGTTCTAATATCTTATCACGTTTTCAAATATTCGTATAAATATTACTATGTATTCTCAGTAGTAAATCTGAAGATATGAATAATATTTTTCATTATAAACGAATCGATATGTTTCGTTTCACTGATACGTCACAAACAAAAAGTAAACAACGCATAACACTCATCTTATTTCGAGATACACATAAATGTATCATGTATTGTCTATTTTATATTTGCTATCTGATGCATGATGCACTATACCAGCCCATACTTATCAACAAGGTGTCGCCTCTCATATCGAGAAATCTATATGAATATCACTATGTATTTTCAAATTCGCATCCATTATCTGCTTCAACAATCAATACGTGAACTGCATGGACTAATGTGGTCATCGGTATTGCAGTGATCATCTGTAAATCCGACTGCTATAAATGTAGGTTGTCTGTGTGATGGGAACGCCATTACCAAAGCTGATGATGCTAATGTGAAATTGTGTAGTTTGTTGTATGTTTGGTTGCTTATAGTTCTAGAAGTGTCAAAGGAAATTTAATTCAGCTACCTGTATATATTTGCCTATTGAACAGTACTAACGGAGCTTTTTCCGATCCGGTCATACGTGTCAGGGAAACAACCGATCAGTGTTTCGTTAAGTGAATGATGTTTGATGTAGTGGGTGATCTTTAACGTCATCATGTAGTAGATCATACAGCTGTAGAAATAGGGATTGGGGGCATCACTGTAGTAGTGGGAGTAGTTGTAGTACTACTAGTACTACGGGCCGACACACCAACGTGCCCTTGTGTTTTAATTGTAATGAGTGCGTTGAGGATGAATGTCATGTAATGTCCAATTCTTTTCGTCAAATGGGAAGAAATATGTTATGATTTTAAATGTTTGCGTGATAGTGACAAGTTTAGATTCATCATGTCCGACCTTTTTAGCAGCCAAAACCTGCAAACTTTTATTGGGAAAACGGCAAAGTATTTTATATCATGATGGGTAGTTTTTCTTTTAGAATGTCGAATGTGTAGTGTGTATTTAACCATTATTGCTTTTTTAATACCTTGTATTAATTAAACTGTATTTTACATTGTACATATAGTCTCTCGTAACCCTCAATGGGTGGCTCGTACAGGATAGTTTGTTTTAATCACTTATCAATTGTTTTATATTGTAAATACGAGGTGAGACTTTAAAATATCTGTCTGTCTGTCTGTCAGTATGCAGTGCAGTTGATGTGGTAGGTGTAGGCGGGCCTGTGTTTTGGCTTGTGTGAGTTCTATAGTGTGGTGGTGTTACTCCAGAACCATACATAACTGCTATACTGCCCAGATGGCACCGTAGTGTTATAGGTAAACTTCGCTGGGGTACACTTCCATTAGAAATAGGACGTGGTAGATTTTCTCGTCCTGCGACGCCACTTGCAGACAGGCTTTGTCGTCACTGTAGAAGTCCATTTCTTAGTTAGCTGTCTTTATTATTCTGATCTTCGGTATGATCTGTTTAGAAAAACTAGTATCTTATACCCAAATTTTGCTCAGTTATCAAACACTGAACAAGCTACACTCCTCTTACAAACAGAAATTATTGTTAATCCACTGGCCGCTTTAGTTAGCCGTATGTACCGGCGTAAGCTATCATCCCTATAAAGTTTCTTCTTTTTCCTTAGGTCTTTCATATGTGTGATACTCCTTAATGTTTTAATCTTATATTTTATACATTTTATGCACATATTGTCTAGTGTGTCTCATTGGCCATCTGGCCTGGTGTCTGTATTTTTCTATGTTTTTTTACCGTGGCCATTTTTGACATCTACATTCACGTGACACATAAATAAACTATTTTGTCTGTCTGTCTGTCTGTCTGTCTGTCTGTCTGTATATGGTAGTTAATCGTACCATTGTAGCGGTAGGTGTAGAAGTACAATAGTGGTGGTCTATGGTAGTATTTGTAGTAAACATTGATGTTGTAGTTTTAGGTGTGCTTGTGGTAGTCGTGGTGGTTGTAGAAGCTGTTGTAGTAGTAACTGCAATAGTATCATGTGGACTTTTATTATTAATATCAGTATTGGTTGTAGAGTAATTATAACTGTAGTCGTCTTTTCATATAATAGTTGTAGAGGGTGTTATAGTAGCAATAGTAGTAGTAGTAGTAGTAGCAGCAGCAGCAGCAGTAGTAGTAGTAGTAGTAGCAGCAGCAGCAGTAGTAGTAGTAGTAGTAGTAGCAGCAGCAGTAGTAGTAGTAGTAGCAGCAGCAGCAGTAGTAGTAGTAGTAGTAGTAGTAGTGGTTGGAGTAGTCGTTCATTTAATAGCAGTAGTCGTTCATTTAATAGCTGTAGAGACTGTGATAATAGCAAAAGTAGTAGTAGTAGTAGTAGCAACAACAGTAGTAGTAGTAGTGGTGGTGCTTGTGGTAGTTGTAGCAGCCCCAGTATAGTAGCACTATATAAAACATTTACATATATAAGCAATAGAAAATGCAGTAATACTAGCAGAAGTAGGAGGAGGAGTGGTAGCAGAAGTAGTAGTAGTACTAGTAGTAGCAGTAGTAGTAGCTGCAACAGCAGTAGTAGTAGTAGTAGTAGTAGTAGCAGTAGCAGTAGAAGTATTAGCAGCAACAGCAGCAGTAGTAGAAGTAGTTGTTGTAGTAGTAGTAGTTGTTGTAGTAGTAGTAGTTATTGTTGTCGTAGTAGTAGTAGTTGTTGTCGTAGTAGTAGTAGTTGTTGTTGTTGTAGTAGTAGTAGTAGTAGTTATTGTAGTAATAGTAGTTGTTGTTGTCGTAGTAATAGTTGTTGTTGTTGTAGTAGTTCTTGTTGTAGTAGTAGTAGTAGCAGCAGTAGTAACAGTGGCATAGCAGCAGCAACAGAAGGGGCAGTGGAAATAGTAGCAGGCGTTGTATCCATAGCTGGAGTAGCAGTAGCAACAGCTGTAGTAGTTGCAGGAAGAGTATCTGTAGCAGTTGTGGTAGCAGTAGTAGCAGAGGTAGTGGCAGTAGTAGTAGTAGTAGTTGTAGTAGAAGTAGTAGTAGTAGTAGTGGTAGTGGTAGTGGTAGTGGTAGTGGTAGTGGTAGTAGTGGTGGTAGTAGTAGTAGTGGTAGTGGTAGTGGTAGTGGTAGTGGTAGTGGTAGTAGTAGTAGTAGTAGTAGTAGTAGTACAGATCAATTCCTCATTAGCATTATAAGCACAGTCTGCTGCACCAACAGCCCAATACAACTACAACAGCTTGTACACATATAACAATCTGACGCCACATTGCAAGGCTGCATCTCTCGCCTCCAGCCCATATGTTTTTTAACACATACTCTCCCCATATGTAATTCTAACATGGATGCTTCGGTGGTAGATACAGCTAGTCATGAATGCGTATGTCATGTAATTCAACACGATGTCACGGTCTAGAGATTACAAGCAGAATATATTTCCGGCACATCCGAACTGTGTTTTCTCTTCAAATATAAAGGGATGTTTTTCCGCTTATCGGATCTCCAATCGACTCTGTCAGGACATAAGTGAAAGATAAAAAAACATAACATATGGATCACATTTCCAGGCTATGTTTTGGTCTGGCTTTGCCAAGTTTGAGAGACGCTGGAAACACTGGTTGTCAGTTGTGGATTCGCCTGATGATATCAGCTATGACACGTTGTTTGTCTAAGAAATATGTGTCGTTTTACATGATACCTCGAGTGGTATATTTCACAATCTCGTTCAGCAGGCATACCACGCTGGAATACAGAGACGGTTGTATAATTGTCTCTTTATTTATTTATCTCTCTGTTTATCAATATTTGCACATAGTGCGGGTGGGGAGTAGGGATAGGAGAGTGTTTCTGATGACCTCTGAGTTAATCCTATAGCCAGTATGGCTTCGGGGAATATGGCCATATTTTAATATCTGAACTTTCGGTTTTAGTATTAGTTTGAGTTTTGACATTTCTCTAACTGTGGTATCAAGCTTATTAACTCTGGTATGTGAAACAGGTCTGTTATTATATATGTACGTTTAATGTTGTACAGGTATTACATGAAACTTGTATGTATGTATATATGTATGTATGTGTGTGTGTGTGTGTGTGTGTGTGTGTGTGTGTGTGTGTGTGGTGTAGTGTGTGTGTATGTATGTGTGTGTGTGTGTGTGTGTGTGTGTATGTGTATGGGGTGGGGTGGGGTGAGTGTGTGTGTGAGGGGGGTGGATGAATGTGAATAATAACCTCTTTGCATTAATAACACAACTCCCTTGCATACATGTAAATTATTACCTGCTTTTAACCCCCACTCCCACTCCCACCCCCACCTACACGCCGGCAATAAAATCTCTCCTTAAACTCTTCCGTATCATTAAAACTCCGATCACGTTAGTATTTCTTGATCAATCCATTTGAAATGTCTAGTATTGTTCGAATAACAAATGAATATGTAACCGACACATGTCGTAAAACGAATTAACAGAAATAACAATAAAACCTAGCGGTTTGGCGCGAGATTTCAAAGCTCTTTCTGTATCTACATGTTACAATAATAAACAATCTGGTGTAAGTGATATGCGATTACGGTACTAGTGTTATGCAACTCAGGGCAGTTGTAAACCAACTCCACTGAATGTAGCGACTACCAATAAATAATCCGCAGTTGTGATACGGTTTATTGCGTGATACCATATTCCACACAACAAGTAACAGGTTGCATTTCCTTTGCAGCCCGCGTACAGATGTGGCACTGTTTATTGCCAAGGAGGTCTATAGATCATTTTGAGAATACAAACATCGTTTAAAGCTGTCTGAATGTGTAACAGGTTTATGAAATTCCATTGATTGTATACAACGTTTATGGCATAGGGTCACTAAACTGATGAATATTACGCCTACGAAAGCATCAAATGTAGGTCAGGTACTATAAACGCTTAATCTTTCATCAGCAGAATGATTTCTCATAAACCGAATTCCTAAACTTTCCCTTGATAATATTAGTGTCTTGGGGAAATATTTTGTGTGGAAAAGCGGTCTATATTTCATCAAGATTATAGAATTTGTTATTTGATATCGTAAAAAGTTACATTTTGCTAAATAGTTTTTTTCGATGTAATTGTAAGAATATTAGCGTGTTATGGTTAAGCAATCTTTACCACAAGATCCTGACAAGTTAAATATTTACCACATATATCAAGTGTCCTTAACTGTAGCAATATACTGAGGTCATTGACATGACTATTTCTGCACTGCATACTAATATTTTTATAAAATCGTTGATATGTGAAATTTTCTAAATTTGTATTTCACAAACGTTTTCTGATAGCAATTTACCCAAATCAATAGCAAATAAATGAACAGTTTTGCTGAGTAAACATTGTAAATCTTAAAGTCCGGGGTGTAGTTTTCTATGTAAACATTCCCAAACGGTTCTCAGCAAAATGTATGACTGCCTCACTCGATACCAATCCCATCTTAATTGATCATTTAATCGGCTTAGCGGCTACAGTAGTCGCTCGCGTCCCTGCCCCGACTGCCAACACGGACAAACCCGTTAGGGTTGGAATCCTGTCTCAGAGATATTATTCTACCAATATTTCCACCACCAGTCCCTAAATATAAAAATAAAATAACCGTACTCTTAAATTCCCAATGTTTTGAATCATTAAACTACAGCCCATAAAAATTATAGATATATTTTACGTGTTATTATATTTCAGAATGTATGACTAGTTTTTTTTTCTATTTCTACATATATCACCGTTAATCTTATGGTTGATGTAAGTGCGGTAAGTATGTTTGTGTTCGTTTTTTTATATACAACACGCGTCCTAAATAAAGACATTTGTCTGAAAGCTAAAAAGCTATCAGGCGGAGATGTGCTATCTCTCATGATGATGAACGACAGCAGAGGAACATAAAAATGACAGTTTTATGCGTTGATTTCACCGTCAAAGCCCTTTACAGCCCTACAAGACCGCTTATTGCCGCCACAATTAGCTTAGAACTTTTCAGGCATGTAAATCACAAGTGTAACAAGCGCGTTCTCGGATCTCAGCCCAGTTTTGTGGTCAATCTAATCCTCCCAATGCATAAATCTAAGAAATGAATTTTTTACTGGTGATGATATTTAGATGTTGTGATGTCAAAGGCGATATGTTGTGGTATTCAGTTATGTTTCAAGATTATTCAAAATTTCACCACTTCAGATTTGTAGGGAAAATGCGATTCACAGAACATCCTTTAGGCTAATTTAGCAGTATTTCTCACACAAATTGTAACAAATGTTGTAATATTTACGAAATGTTATTGTTTTAATTCAATTAACATTGATCTAATCAGTTGAGCTGTATATTCCTTACACACTTAACAGAATCAAAAATGCTATCCTAAACAACTGATTAGTATTAGATAAGGATAGTCAATTGTGACAAAAGGCTCTAACGAGAAATATTGCTATCCGTTAAAATTGACCAGTGTGCATAATGAATTTATTTGACAACACATGAAATAGACAGCTATATATGCTTAAATAAGCATGACATCAAAAACTACACTTCCACTTTCCAGCAATCAAGCATTATCGGTGTGTGAAATGTATTTCAATAAGCTTGTAAATAGCTTTCCTCTAATTTGTCACTATTGTGATTGATGGATTGGTTGGGAGGTGTTATTGACATCCCTAGTAATTGACGCACTTGGTTCTCTGTTGCTGGTAGTTGTTTTTGAAATGGAATACCGTCGATACATTTATTTCTAAATAACATATCCAAAAAGATTACAACCTTACCAACCTAAACTAGCACATGTACATAAATATAACACTTTAACCTAAATTCATCTATCGGGACAATTTACGTAGCACGACACAACCTTGACATTAACACGTATATTAGATAACATCGAGGATAAGATATATTCATTGCTAAAACCCCAAAACATTCCATTGCGGAAAAGGGGTAATTCTGTTGGCAGTTTGATTTTAAGAACACGACATTAAGAAAATAGCATAAGGAGAGAACATAAACACTACCAGCCTGACTTTATTAAAAAATATCCTGAGCAGTTGTACGGCACAATCTGCACCATCAACATCAACAACAACGACCTATTACCATCACTTCGGCTTCCAAATATTGGAATACGTTTATCAGTCTCTGACACTCAAGTATGATTCAATAACTAATATAAATATGGGGCAATTTCTCTCTTTGCTTGGCTTATTTCATCCAGTCTTCGCCATAAAGAAAGACATGTAGAGAGGGAGCGATTCTTCAGGCCTGAGATAAAGTGTGTATTGCCGTGTAAACTGCTTAACAGCAATTAAGCACAAATTGTCGGCCATTGATCGTCGAGAAAATTGTCACAAATCCCCCCGAATTGGAGGCTAAGTCCCTTGGCTGTCTTTAAAACGAACGCCATAGTGACTCGACTTGTCAATTTGAGCACAGTGATTTCTTGCTGTTGAGGCTTGTATTAAATAGTCGCCATAGTGATGTTTGGAACCTTTCAGGCGTCCTACCACTTGCATTGTCCACGCAATTTCACACGAGACTTGATCCTGATGGGTGAACGTGGCTTTTACAACCATACAAAGCCACGTTATGAAAATGTTATAATTTTCTTTTCAAGTATTGCTTGTTTACTTTCAAATCACATATATTTATATCTAATCTTTATATTAATGTTATCCAACATCACATTTTCTGAGCTATTTTTAAACAAAACGTGACTTTAAAATATTCAAAAACGTTGGGGAAAGTCTTAGATTCTGTCAAGGGACGGTGCAGTAATATTAGACAACGCTACCCTAGTATTCAGAAACAACATATATCAAAATGAATTTTAGATTTAAATAATAATTCTCGAAACGGGATAATTGTGGATCGTCATAACATCAACCATGTTGCTATTTGTATGTGATTATTTACAAAACTGACCCAACAATTGATCTCGGGTTAAACCGGGTTATTAGCTTGAGGTAAGATTACTAAGTACAAATTAATTAGGGTCGTAAAGTGCTGAAATTCTTATCAGACCCCGGCCCTTTTCCGTCAGCTGCCATACCGCGACCACATTCCAACTGTTTCCTAGATTTATTGCTGTTGTGTAACGCAACATAAACAAATAATCATCATTTAATTCAAGAGATAACAAAAACATCTATCACTCAGCAAAGCGCCTACTAGGAAGGCATTAACAGTGAAATGAGCAAGCAAGCTGTCATAAACTGCTCGTGGCGATGTTCGCGTGAAGGGTTGTAAATTTCCTTGTCCAGCCGCTTGACCAGTGTCCAGAAGAGGAAGAAGAGTGGTTCACCCCACCAGTTCACGATATTTCAATTGAGACAGCTGATAACATCTGTTGATTATCGCGAGATGCCTATTATATGACGTTAATTGTTTAGATCATATGCAGATAGAAGTGTCATCTATTTCATGTACATTTCAGTGTGGATTGATTTGGATGGATATTGATTACGCTTATCTGAACATCATGTGCAGTGACGTGAAATGATATTTCATGTAACTTATATCTCCAATGTGCCATTATCATAATATTTGTTATCACAGTTTAATGTATTTATGCTATTTTGTATAATAGCATGCATAATGAGTTGAAATGTTGAATCAACGACAGACACATATCTTCACCGTAATTATCGCATAACCATAATTTCTTGAATATGGAAGTTTTTAGTTAACGACCAGCAGCTGTTGTTGTATGGGAAATAGACACTACTAAATCAAACAAACAGTACCGTTAACCAGACCATCCCTATTAGATTATGATAATAAGAAATAGACATCGCTTCAGTCACAACATTAGACTGTAAACCGTTATGCTTTCTTCCATTAATTATGACTGACATCTTTTTATATGTAATATAAATACATAAATGTCTTAAATTTAATATAATAACATTTACTTTTGCCTTAAAGTAAACAGACAAATGCATTCTCATTTTGATAACCTTCACTCATATGTTTGGGATGAAAATTAAGATCTTCATCTAACAGTTCGCTACCATAAGGCGAGGATGACAGAAACTTAATAAATCCTCCAAAATGTATAATTGTCAAAGCTGGTTTCATATTTAAAATATAGAAATGGATCAATCTATTATTGACTTGGGAGCAAATTAAACATCATTTGTCATTACTTGCCCTGAGCTGCATCACTTACACATAATCCATCTTTGCAGAAGTGAATGATAATATAATGTTATTAATCACTCTCCTATTAAAATACATATCTTATCTATGATGAGTCATCGTCTTTTGGAATCTGTTTACGATAATATATCTGCAGGTTTTTAAGAAAAAACACATTTGTATCTCTGTTTTCTGTGAATGAGTCAATCAACAATTATTTATATTATGATTAACTTTATGCTTGCTGTCAACCCGTCAAATACTCTGTAGATTACAAATTTCGTTTTACCCTAACGCCAGTCTTCCTTTGATAGATATCTCTCTCTTGAAATATACGTCAAAATATGTTTTATGATTTATGAAAATACATGATTAATGACCGCAGTTCAGTAAAGCAGATTTTTTCACTTCCGCCTCGAGAATGTTAGAGAGCATTGAGTACGTCTCGGCAAGTCTTCTATACATTTGAGAGAGGTTTTTAACAATGAATACCAGTTGAAACCTGAGAGATTTTGTTTAGAAAATCCCTTGTCATTCTTCAGTTAGTTGAATAAATACTCAAATCAGGCTGTACTTGGGAGAACAGGTTTCAATTTCAGCTTGTGACAGACGATTAGCTCCGATTGCTCATATCACAGCCTATATATCACCACCATCACATCAAGTCTGTGAATGAAATAAGACTATCGACGGTAGCCACATGTATACTTGTGGGACATTTAAAAATATTTATTTGAATGTAAGACATTAAGCTGTCTTATTGCTGGGAGATCATTGGAAAGAAATGTTGAATGAAATAACCAATATATCCTGCCCATTCACCAATTCATGTAACAAGTTTAGAGATTCAATAACTTAACAAAATAAGCATTGTGATCGAAACGGATTTCTGTGTTTACTGAGGGTTTTAGTTAGTGATTCTCGAATGAATTCTCTCTATACTCGAACCTTTTAATACCGGAGAGGTATGTTGTGTTTGAATGACAGATTCAAAAGATGTCAATGTCTAGCTAAATATCTGTCATGGGACAATTTCTGTACGATTCGATATGGACATATTGAAATGCATGACAGCCATATTTAAACCTATACACAACAAAAAAGTGTAAAATCTATGCTAAAAACACAATATAGGTTTTTTCATAACAAGTCATCATTACAAACATTTATGTTCTAAAATGCAAATCAACTGTCACAGCACGTACCTGGATCATTCGATGAGCTCCCTGTATTTTTCCGGACATTTTTCTTCTCCTTCATCCAAGCGAACTCTGGTATCTTTCCCGCGATACAAGGCCCGTCTGGTAGCCCATGGGTGCTGCCAAGACCCTCAACCCCTTCTTGAAGTGGGTGCATATTGTTGTAGGACTGACAATACCGCATGTTTGCCTCGGAAATGATTGATGACGGGAGGGAATCGCTGATATGCGATACTCCACTCATAAACCCCAGTCCTTGTTGATTATATAAATATCCACTCTCGTGGTCCGTTTCCATGTTGAATGTCAAAACACAGACTGGTCAACTCAACTCAAGATTTCAGTTTTCTTATTAAGAAAAGTCCACATCCAGCCATTGATGAGTCTGTGGATGCATTAATACTAAGCTTACACTCAGGCCGAGCCTTCAAGCAATATCCAACGTAGGGAGACACCACGTGACCATGGTCCACCAATCAGCGTCAAGATAACGAATCTTCCCTTCGAGCAGACGAAAAGGGGCCGAACGCACAGTGGTAGTATTCGATCACTAACGGACTCGTTAGGGCATGGGATTACAAGTAACAGAAAAATTTACATTGAAAACTAGGAATTGATTGCGCGAATATATTATTTCGGCACATGCCAGTCGGAATAGCAATATGGCGGATAGTGTCGTCTGCTAGGGCCCCACGCTTCATTAGATCAACACACGGCAATTATAGTCAATAATTTCGTTATTTTTCATCCCTTGTCAGCTTGGCTAACAGCATCACTTCAATTGCGCGACCCCCATATCTTTCAACCGGTAATAAAAAATATCTCAGGCAACCACGCGATCTCTTTTTTCTAACCAGCCATTTAGGTCTGAAGCGCTCGATGAATGAGCGTGTTTTTCAGTAGTCTGCTAAGCAGAATCTCAAGTGAGATAAAATCGTCCTGCTTGTCTAGTATACTCAGTCCGCGCCTGGTGGCATCATATGAACCAGGCCGGGAATACAAGATTGGAACAAAGCTCACAGTCTGCTTGTAGGACGTAGAATTATAACTCAGCCATGCTCGAGTTTTAAACGAGTGAGTATATTTCATACCGGTGTCTATTTTTCATTAATGCACGTTCCTGGCCCTGCCCAAACACGTACGGTATTTTGTTATCGATCTTTGAAATACCCGACCTGATCCTCTCAATGAAATGTTAGTCATATGGGGAGATTTGTGTCTGTTTGGGGGCGGGGGAGTTGTGGTTTTCGCGAAATAACGTCTTTGTTTGGGCTACCTGCTCAAAGACCAGTTTAGCCGACTGTGAACAAGCCAGCCCATCCGACAATACTGGCGTCTAGGCCCACGTCCGTCGCCCCTAACACAGGTGTGAGCATTTTGCTATCCCCCTTCAAGCAGAAGATAGCCTATTGTTCTTTCTATACGCTGCCTATCAACAGCTACCAAGGACACAATTACATCAAACCACCATAATATGCACCCGTTTCTAAAAAAGCCAAATTTGTCCCCACCCTACCCCGCCGGAAACAAAAAGGACCCTTGGGGGAAACAGTCTTTTCGCTTCGAGGTGATAATTTTTAACGCGGGTGCCTTTATGCGTTAAGACGTTGCCGAAGGACACGGGGAACAAGTTGTAATGAAAATCCTATGGCGCACTCGCCATATCCTGTTAAAACCATCTTTGCCTTTTCACTTTTCAATTGCTCTATTGTTCATAATGAAAACAGATTGTAAAGGTTATTCTGCTGTACTTGATCGCTGTAATCTTAACAGGTTAATCTCTCAAAATATTTTTGTCCAACTTGAATCTTCCCGTAACCCTGGGCCATACTGAAATGTTTATCCGGTTTTGGCGAAGTATCCGAAAACATTTTGTTTGAATGCTTAATCTTTTGTAAAGTGTTTTGTCGACAGATAGACAGGTTTTGATTTCTTTTGCCAATTTTCTTATATTATTTGCTAACCCATTAGGAACAGCTGTGGGATAAATTGTTAAGTTAAACATGTGGATTAAATCACTTGTAACAACATCTTTACCTTTGTAGTCATGACAGTATAGACAAATGATATACAAGACACAGTACCTGTTGAAACAATAGCAGAATAAGAAACGTGGAACTGGTATACATTTTCTCTATTGTGAAACACACACGATTATTTTTATAATGCTCATCTTTAAATTTCACATAAATTATTACTATATGCTGGGGTATACATATAAAAATTAGCATATGTGAGTTACGAAACCTTATTAAAATATTGTTATTATATTTATACATTTTATACCCTTTCTGTAAAATGTGTGAGGTGTTTTTATTGATATCATGATTAAAGCATATAATTCTATATGTCTGACACACCTTGCAGGTAAAATTTCTATTGTAATATTTTGAATATACATATAGTATTGTGTGTGTAGTTGTTGCAGTATGCTGTGTGATTAGTGTCCGTCTATAGACTTCATAGTTCTCACAATTTGTCAAAACTTTGCTATATTTCATTTATGCATGTATATTTCCAGGTAGCATGTTTTTTTATTTTCTTTGAATTTCGCAATACCCTTTTCAAAAATGTAATTTCATGGTAGAAAACTGAAAGTAATTGATTTATTTCAACATCGATACTTTCTGAAATGAAATCTATCTTTATTTCAAAGAGACAACTCATAATAGAAATTTGTGTACTAGGTACAACAATAGGATGACAATTTGTAAACACGTTTGTGCTACTTTTGCATTGAAGCAGGCGTATTTCATTAATATATATTTACATATAATTTACATTATCTATTTCATGAAATGGAGACGGAATTCGAAAAAAAATAATTTATGTATCAACTGATAATTTCACACAGCATTCAGTCCTTCCAACATTGTATTGAAAATAATATTACAAAATTGTGATGATTGTTAAATATGTGCATATGTCGTTACGTTATTTTCTAAAAACTCAAATTATTGAAAACGTAAGTCATAATGATTAAAACAATATGTTGAACAGTGTCATCATTGTATAATAATGTGTTCAAATACGGAGGATGATCAGATCAAAGCGGTGTCCAGTTTGACCAAACGGACACACGCA
The DNA here is from genome assembly GCF_003918875.1 of Haliotis rubra. Classification (NCBI taxonomy): domain Eukaryota; kingdom Metazoa; phylum Mollusca; class Gastropoda; order Lepetellida; family Haliotidae; genus Haliotis; species Haliotis rubra. The sequence goes on from NW_025767024.1 coordinate 1,431,380, forward strand.
GCGGCAGCATTCTTCCCAGACCGTCCTAACAACCTGTCGCCCCTAGCCTTAATTCGACTTCTCTTAGCACAAGGGTGCGGCGTGGAGCCCTACAACTAATCGGGGTCTCTATAGAAGAAGACGGCCCGGAGATGGTTAGTTTAATTATCACCTTCGCCCAAATTATCTGGTGGTGTTCTTCAGAGCCGTTCAATCATTCGTATTTTGAAGGCCTCATTCCTGTCGGGTTGTGTCAATTTCAACAGATTTGGTCAACCTGATTTTGCCATTCTCTAACCTGGGTTACCGTTCTGGCAACTTGATACGTAGACATGTCGATTGCAGTTCTAACTGGGCTGACAACGTGTCGCTTCCATTGACAACGTGTTGACTTGGCTTGTCACTAGCATGCAATTATCAAGATTTTAAAAATTTGAAATTGACATTACGTCACTCATATTTGTCTATTTCAACACGAGACTGTGCAGGACGAAGGAATCACTTTTTCTGTATACTTTGTTTCGAAGTGCATGAAATGTATTATTTAAAAAATCTATGTCAGTTACTTCAAGTTAACATAATATGATTATGGTGTCTATCATTTCATTATGTGAACTGTTTTCTTTATGACATTTTGCAAATAGGAAGTTACAGAAACATATTAAATCCTGTGAATTATTTGCGGTCTTATGAAGCAAAAAAATTATCACACATTATTAAAAATATTCCATTATGTGTAAGATATAACGCTAATATATCTCCTTTCTAATCCTTTTCTCCAATTTGTAATAATAAGACATGGAATGAAAAAAATAAATTAATATTGAAATCCTCCAGTTTGTTATCAGCAACGAGAAGTGTGATTTATGACTTGTGGTTTTTTAAAATCGTAATGATTTTACTTCTTTTTTTCTTCTTCTCTTTAAATATTCCATAAAAAATTAGAGATTGCGAAAAATGTTAAAGAATCATATTTCACATTATTTTTGTGCAGAAGATTTTCTTTGATTTTTCTCTCTGTTAGCGATATCTCATTTACAGATGACGTTGAATTAACGAATATTTTCTCAGCTGAGCAACTGGGCCCTTCAAGCGCGACTGCAACGTACAAGCGAATGCCTCTCAAATTGAGCGAATCGTGTCTTTCATTTGTATAGGCAACGGAATTAATGGAATTATTGGCTTTAGAACAATTAATATTTCAAATGATCACTCGCGGTTTTGTCGCCAGGGTGATAGAACAATGAATTATGAATGTTGTTACAAGGATTATGAGATTGCACGGATGAGAAGATCAAAGGGATCTACTAACTGATTCATGTGTACAACCGTGGTGGTTGTATTTCAAATGTATATCGTGTCGGTTTATGGTGCTTGTCAATATCAGGAACCCCCTGTTTACAAAAGAATAATAATATATAGCAATTAATTTTCTGAGCTATTAACCCGAAGTCATAAAAAGTCCATAATAAGACACTTGGCTCTTGAATAATAGAATATGTATGGAATACGTACATTAATAAATCGCTAATATACTTGACCTGTCAGGAGTGTACATAGCGGTGTGTATTTCATTTGATACGGTGTCCATTTCATGTCTATTGATCACATAGTTCATGAAGTCATTCTGAACTATTATCACGATCACTGATATTCCTGTTATTGTCAGAATATATACTCTTTAAACACATTTCAATAGAAAACAGAAAAAAACCCATTCGTCTATATTTGGGTATCGTATTCAGGAGCTGTTTTTGTAACAACCACATGTGCAGATTGTCCCACAGAGTGCGGCCCGCACTATCAGCACACAACATTATTAACCTAATTCTCAAGCAGTGCCCTTGCATAATTTCCCAGGAAGCGAAATTTATCAATAGTTTGAAAAACTGCACGTGAAACGCATGCAAGGAATGTTTCTATTTACATTTGTTTTGGCAAAATAAAGCGAATATGAAAGGAACGTTTTTGAGTGGAAACGAACCCTTCTGGGGAAGAAAACCGTTATATGATACGCAGGCTCAACCGCTTCAAATTGGTTTGTTTCTATGTTACAAGCGTTACAGATACCGTTGGTTTACAGTCCAATATCCAAAATACCTCTGAGATTCGTTTACAAAATACCAGCCACCTAAAGCCAACACATTTCCCCAAATTCCTGCAATACCACGTGGAAGTCTAGGATCTGTCCAAGACCGAGGACGGTGGCTCTGTATGCCCCCAAGTCTCACGTCTGATTGGCTGGGACTGCGAGCCGCGTTCCCCTGTCAATTCTCATTAAAAATAATTGACCCAAGACCGGGGCTACTTTCATCGAGCCCGTCTGAGAAAGCCCGAATGTGTAGTATTGTCAGAATGCTAGTTTCAGCCCAAGAGATGTCAGTTTCACTCGCTACTACTGCCGCTGATCGCGTTTGAATGACACATCTTAGATCGCATTTCATCTGTCGAGTTGTGTTTGTCAGCTGAGGAATATTTTCGTAGATATCGCTTCCTCTAAGCGCGAGGTATCTCACTCTCCGCAGATGTTTGACCAACAAAGAATTCCCTGATTAAAATATTAATTTCAGAGCCGTCCCTATATTGATTATTTGTCTCGATCTTGATTTTGCAAATTAGCCCAACGCCAAATACCCTCTCGCTATTTTTTCACGGTGATTAGTTTGTATTTGCTTAAAAATTGCTGATCCGATTGGATATTGTAACATCTACTGTTTTCTGTTTGGAAAGTAAACACTGGAATTTGTTTAGCGCTGTTTATCGTCTCAACTGACTCACGCGTTTCAATGCCCTCCCTCCATAATGACAGCAGTGTAAAGAAAATCGACCCGCCAGGTTAGGGAGTGTCAGTCGCCTTGACTGAGGAAAAGAAACGAATATGACTTTTTAGCATAGCGTTAGCTCTCACCCCTGTCTCCTTAAGTTTCAAAACACGAGCTTTTTCATCATGCATATTCATATTTCAGTTGTTAAACATTAGCAGACACGAGAAAATACAGTTTCATAATTCTTGCGTATTGAAATAAGATAATGTTATCAATAGGAATAGTAAAAATAACACGTAAAAGAAGCACAAACATAATTATACTGAAAAAGTAAATTTTAATATAAAGTAAAATTTCACTTTGACTGAGGAAATACATATATTTCGATGCATATTGAATTCAGACTATTCCATTATTATCACAGAGTATCGGAGGCGCACGAAGGCCCACAGGTTGGTGTGTAAAAGAGCACAATCCTACCACATGGCGGGTCAAAGGGTTATCCCCTCTTTAAGAAGGTTCAGATTAGTTGAAAGGTTAGACGGGGGCGTGAAAGAGAAGCACATGCAGTGATGTTTACCAAATGAACTTCAACAGTTAAACTGTAAATTTAAGTTTACTGAACACGGGTTGCTCAACATAATTTCAAATGTGTCATAGGAGATGACATGATAAGAGATAGGTAATTGGAGTGTTATTGTTTCACATTGCATCGTTTTAGTGTTGCTAATTTTCTAGCTTTTTATCTTATAATTATTGTCTATCATAAATTATCATTATTAATTAACAATAATGCATTTATGCAATATAAATAAACGCACAAGGTCACAGTAACAATTAATACTGCAGCATAGCGTATCCTCAAATATTAATTAAAATATTCCAGCTCTGCATGTCAAACTCTACGTTTGATCTTGACTTTAAATGATACAATCAGGAAAAGGTTTAATCGACAGTGATGTTTTTGCAGCCTTTGCAGCCTCCAAGGCTGTACTGAACGTTGAGCCTATGGATGTATAGTAATTCTATCCTTCGAAGAGGCAAGTCTAGATAGGCGATTTTTTTAGAAATTATCATTTAAACTATTTTTACCTCAGAGTCTTGTGTAATTGGTACAGTTATCACAACTGTTTTTGAACCCATGTTTGCAGTGTTTCCGCGACTGTTTTCAGACCAATAAAGCGTGGAACAGTTTAAACCAATATAGCCTAATATGATATAATTACCAAACCCAACTATCTCCCCAAACCTAAATATTCAAACATAGTATATCACAACGTAATGGTAACAAATTATACCATAGCACTGCATAATCAACATCGTGAGTCCTGACTTCAGTATGTGAGCATCGAACACCGTTTGGGGCTGTGGGGTAGCCTAGTGGTTAAAACGTTGGCTCGTCACGCCGAAGACCCGGGTTTGAATCCCCACATGGGTACAATGTGTGAAGCCCATTTCTGGTTTCACCCGCCGTGATGTTGCTGGAATATTGCTAAAAGCGGCGTAAAACTAAACTCAGTCAGTCAGTCGAACAACGTTTACCTGATGCCATATATCAAAATATATCAACTATTCTTCGCCAATAATAAATGCCATGTTGACAATCCAAGACTTCTCACAAAACAAGGTACACTTTGTGCCTTCGACTTGGGGTCAACACTGCTTAATAGGATGTACATAACAAATTCACTTGTAGTCGTACAAGAAGTCGGGTATTTTTAACTTCATTTTGTGTCGTACAGAAATCTACGATAATAGTAAACAAGTTTAGGATTAACTAATAGACTAACACCTTGTCTCTGAAATGAACATATTTTACAGAAAAAAAAGTTTATAGTAAAAAGAATAAAATATGAAAAAGAGCCCTGAGACTTTCTTCATTTTCAGCTGTGGAAATCTAGACATGCCACATTTGCTAGACTTGCGTGGGCTTTCTTGGATATATTTGCTTCAGGGTCTGTATGACAGACTAGATTAACTGATTGATGGATATAACAAACTGATAGGATTTCCGGCCACTTGCAGTTTGTTTTAGTCGAAATGCGTATAACAAACAACGTTTATGACGAATTAAAATTAGTGGTACCTTTGAGTTCGTTATAACCGTAGTCGACATATATATTTGCCTACTGCTCTCACATTACAGTCTGTTTCCACCTAGTCTTTTATCTAGATCGAACATTTATGACAGGTAATAGTAGCTAGCTATCATTACATCTACACCGCGCAAACCTGTTTCCTCCTTTGCGTGGTGTTTTACGCCACTCCAGTCAATATTCAATCTATACTACCCTTCAAACGTTTAGACTCACTAGTGTAAATGTAGCCACTTACTTCAGTCAACTGTTCTAAACTTGATTTTCTATACTGTTTAAAGGTACTGTTTACACATGAACTGATGTATTGTAAAACAAATTCGTAACGTTGAAAAGATTATTGTCATGAGTTCAATAAATGATGAAACTCGGTGATAATTGGCGAATTCCCAACAAAACTTTACACCCAAATGCAGCTGTTCACATGCACGATATGTGCACATGCTTTTCAGCAATTTGATGCATGATTCTCGTGCTGTTCATATGCAGTTGGTTCCCCAAAGTTAGTGGAGAAATTCATCTTCGATGTAACTACATATACATATATACACATAACATATACTGAGTGCTTATAAGTGAGTCTAAACTTTTAATGGGGAGTATATATGACGTCGATCTGTAGTGAGTGAGTTTAGTTTTACGCCGCACTCAGCAATATTCCAGCTATATGGTGGCGGTCTGTAGATAATCGAGTCTGGACCAGACAATCCAGTGATCAACAGCATGAGCATCGATCTGCGCAATTGGGAACCGATGACATGTGTCAACCAAGTCAGCGAGCCTGACCACCCGATCCCGTTAGTCGCCTCTTATGACAAGCATGGGTTACTGAAGATCAATATTCTAACCCGGACTTTCACGGATAACGTCGATCTGTAAATTATCTGACTTGGTCCAGAAAATATCTCGATTGATATCATAAGCATCAGTCACGTGATCTATAGTTTGCCGTTAACCGTCACCGAACCTGATCACGTGATCCATTTAGCATCCCCTTACGACAAGCATAAATTGATTGACGTGATCTAGATTCCAACCGGAATCAAAAGCTTTGGCTCATATTTGGTACCCAAACCCAAGTGTGTTGCTCTGTTTTGTTTCCAAACGCACATTTATCCGAAAACCAAACTGCAAATAGACCCTTGAACATCATCCCCCAAACCACCACTTGGATTACAGTGTTCATTCATAAACTTAACACAACACATCTATCATTTCAGAAAATCTCGAAGTTTAATTCTCCCTTTCATATTCGAGATAAACGATGTTCGACTAACAGACAAACACACTTCTCTTTAACCATCGCTTAGATTAGACCCTGGAACATCATCCCCCAAACCATCACTTGAATTACAGTGTTCATTCATAAACTTAACTAACACAACCCATCTATCATTTCAGAAAATCTCGAAGTTTAATTCTCCCTTTCATATTCGAGATAAACGATGTTCGACTAACAGACAAACACACTTCTCTTTAACCATCGCTTAGATTAGAGGGTTCAACGTTATTTACAAAATTTACCTCAACCACCACCATATAGAATTTCAAAGATTTCATCAGCCCTTCATCTGGACGGTACCAATGTTCGACTTAAGCATGCAATGTATATATTTAGAAAGGTGAGAAATTCGTTCTACATCCAGCCACGTCACTACAATTGCCTTTGTGCATGTTTTCAAATAATCTTTGAGCTCCTGCAAGGATCGTGACCTAGAACTGGGCACCTGTCTCCGGTAAGACAGCCTGTTTTGTCTCCGACCACAATGCGCTGTAATCGACTCTTACGCTTACTGTTGCTTCGACTAAGAAGCTGATAGTTTTACGAGATAATTGCCACGCACCTTTAGGTATCACACCTGTCTGCGTATAGTACCTATCAACATATGTTCTTACACAGCCTATCGTTATCTCATTTGAGGGGGAGGGGGAGGGATATTCGATAGGGCCCATATTAAAGTCCAGATGGGTCGGGGGCGAATTGTGTTATTTGAAATGTCCGCTTATGAAACAAAAGACCGTACCAAATGTTCCTTTTCGATACCCAAATATTTAAAGGTGGTATTATTGTTTCTCTGTAACATGAAGGTAAAACGAAAGAGATGTAACATGAAGGTAAAATGTGAAACTGATGTAACACGAAGGATGAAGGTAAAACGAAACTGAAAATGCCTTTGGTGTTTTGTCACATTTATTTACCATTTCGTGTAAAGTGATGTGGAGAAATGTCCTAGACTAACAGCTAGTCTCTGATATGAACATATTTTACAGAGAAGCAAAAGTTTTTAAATTAAAATAAAATAAAATAAAAAGGAGCCCGGAGACTTTCTTCATGTTCTGTGACTTACCACACATTCTAGACTTGCATGGGCTGCATTGGGTATATTTGTTTCAGAGCCTGCATGACAGACTAGAACGTCTCTGTTATGGTACGACAATAATAGCTATCAATCGATAATTTTCGTGGATTTGACTTTAAAGTAGGGGCCTTGACATTTATGCGTTTCGAAACGTCTCATTCAGACCTCCGTCGTATTTTACATTGATGTAAATATTAAAGGGTTTCGTTATCTATTGTGATTTCTGGGCCGCCTCCGTGGTGTAGTGGTAAGAGCGTCCGCCCGGAGAGCGGAAAGTCGCGGGTTCGATCCCCGACCGCGTCATACCAAAAGACGTTAAAATATGGTACTTGTTGGTCCCTGCCTGGCGCTCGGCATTAATGGGTACAACAAGGACTGGTCGGCTCGGAGTCAGTATAATGTGTCTGAGTTGGGTATTCATGCTTCACTGCGGCATGGTATCTCAGTGGGCTAGCACTATAAAACCAGCTTAAGTCTGGGCTAGTACAAGCAGCCGCACATACTCATACACACGCATGCACGTCGTCATATGAGCGATTGTCTCTTTTCTGTTATGAAATCTATTATCTTCCGTTTGGTATTTATGGATTCATAGATAGAACACACATTAATTCATAATTCATTATGCACCGTTCAGGCTTTTCATTCATGTGCACCATCCAAGAAGCAAGCGTACCTATGTCTTAAAATATTGAACATTCCAGACCTCAACAATACAAACATCAAATAATAATTCTATTTTAATTATCCTAGTGCACAATAGAACAATACTAAACCATTTCTGACTAAAACTGGAATATTGTTGTCCAGACAGAAAGACCTCCGGTACAATGTTTAGATTATTTTGAAGATTTTAACCCAAATCATAAATTTATTAACAGATAGTTCAAATCATGCTGAAAACTTAGAATTTCATTGAAAGGGGGATTGTTTCTACTTGTCTGTGTGGTAGGTTTTATTATGGCTGTGTAAAAGAACTTAGAGCAGTAAAATTATTTTAAAACTAGCAGCTGTTATTATTATTCTGTTTGACATTGCCCTCAAGGAATACTGAATTACCATTTAATTATCCGGATCAGGTTTTACATTTCATATTTTTGCTGCAACGGCGTAAAAGAACAATTGAATGTATTCAGTTTTGCCGCAGTAATAATTTATCAAGTACAACACTAAGTCTAGGCGATAAATGACTTTATTATGGCTTTATTATGTAGTTTCAACTGTACACGCGTCTGTCAGAAGAATTGTACAATCAGACGCTTGTACAGTTTTCACGTTTAACGACTTCCGTCGATTGTCAGTTAAGGTTTTGTCAAAAATGTCATAAAACCATACCAGTGTGAAATTATTGATGATAGGTATAAATTAAAGTTAAACCTCGTTAGTCTGGAAACCCAAGTATACCAACGGTTACCGTTAGAGGAATATATACACATATATATTTACATTACTAAATACCAGTGAGTCGTTCAGCAGGACCATCGTAAATGCCAACGATTGCTCTCGGACAATATCGTCCTGATTAACGGGGCTTTGTTGTGTTTGGTACTAGATCTTATTTATGAATTTTTAATCATGAAATGCTTACTGCTAACCTTTTCACCGGACTAACGGTGAATATAATTATATATGTTGTGTTTATGTCATGGATATCAGATACCAGATTATATTTAACTTTCTCGAACACCTGATTGGCTATAGTCATCTCTCGGCTACAAGACACTTCGTTATATCACCTTTATGAATTAATATTTACTGGAAGTTTTCCCTATATAGTGAAATTTGATATTCTTCACTTTAACTTTCTTTACAACTAACGAAATTTGTATTAATAAACGTTTGTGCCTCATTTTGAACACATAACGTCAAAGCCAGAAACTAACCAGTCTCGATTGTCTGATGAAACATATTCCATAAAAGGCCAAATATAATGGATAATTTCAAATCAGAGACAACACCAGGTGTTCACGAAAAGGGTACACCTTCCCATATCCAGTTTAAAGTATCTCTACGTCATTATGATACATGCCCTGGTCTAATTTTCTGCCTTGGTTTCCTTTAAAAGAAGTGATATCACCATCTCCAGCCAGACCTCCTGCGGTAACTTTTCACAACATTTTCGTCGCCCGTCGGGGCAATTTCATTGGACGGTCAATGTTGAGTCATTTCCATACCAAAACGAAACTAAGGTACCGATCGGTCAAGCGTAAAATATGGGGACATAAAAACTTGGTTGTTTGTAGATCTTTGCGGATTTTCAGAGTAGCTGGTAGTAGCTTGTGTGTGTTCTAATCCCATAACAGCTTTTGTGATGGGACTCTTGGTACATGGTAGCGACTAATTATGACCTAATCCCAACGTCTTCGCCTGTTCGCCCCATGAAGTCTCGATTGTGAGACGAGATTGTTTCTAGGTTGGTCAACATCGTCCGTCAAACAGAATCCCTCTATTCACCAAGAACATGATGTCAATCTCAGTCATATCTAGCAAGTGGTGGGTTGTCGAAAAGTATCGATTTAACCGATCTTCGAGGAGGTTGTGAGTGAGCGTGGTTTTAAGCCGATGTAGCAATATTCCAGCAACATCGACAGGGGACACCAGAATTGGGCTTCTCACATTGTACCCATGTGGGAATCGAACCCATGTCTTCGGTATGACGAGCGACCGCTTTAACCACAAGGCTACCCACCGTCCCGGAACTTCGAGGAAATTGATACATCATGTGCGGTTGTGCTTTTTATATTGCAGTTGATGAAGACGGACTCAAAGGGTCAAGGATGGCCAAGTCGCATGAGCCTATCCCATTCTCTGTGCCTAGCTGTTTCCTTCAGGCGTACCGGACAAGTATGATCATGGGTTCGAATCCCATCTTCGTCCTGAATATGTTTCTAGTGTTGTGAGCCCCACCCTCCTTCTGATACATGAAGCATCTCCCCGAAGAATGTGTTGAGTAAGTGGGAGAGTTATATTTACGCCGCTTTTAGCAATATTCCAGCAATATCACGCTGGGGGACACCAGAAATGGGCTTCACACATTATACCCATATGGGGAATCGAACCCGGGTCTTTGGCGTGAACGACCACCATGCTACCCCAACAACCCAAAGAACGTTTTGACGGCAATGTATAAAGGAACATGTTTTGGTCTGGAAAGAGGCGCTTTGTTTTGAACAGTACTGTACATGTCGTTAACGTCTTTGATGAACACCCAACTGACAGTTTTACCTACCTGGTCTATCTTGAGGTAAACGTTGGCCAAATGGCCTCCGTACAGCTTTGTTATCGCAGCCAATTATTTTCTCAACGCTTCTCAAACAGATTAGTATTCATTGGGCCTTGTGGTGTAGTTACTTTACGAGATTGTTATTGCATTGAATTAATGTAGGCTGATACACTCTTCAAAAACTATGCAAATGCAATATTTTGATTGGCCGATGTTTGTTCACCGGTGTGGGCGGTATACAAATGCGGATTTTGATTGCTATTTCAGCCTAATGGTAGCCTAATGGTTAAAGCGTCCGCTCGTAAGGCTGAAGACCCGGGTTAGATGTCCCACATGGGTACAATGTGTGAAGCCCATTTCTGGTGTCCCCCGCCGTGATATTACTGGAATATTGCTAAAAGAGGAGTAAAACCAAACTCACTCACTCACTCGTTCACCGGTGTAAAATACAAACGTGGTTTCATAGTATGTGCATTTTAACTTCTGTAGCGTTATTCAGCCGTTTCAATAAGACTTTCATAGAAAGGGAATTTAAAATAGAATGCTCGTGCAGGTTTTGACCATTAGGTGCAGTGAGAGTGGCGTCATAAGTTTGTCCACTTACTGGAGGAGGGACAGTGCCGAGACTGAATGCTGCCCGTCACAACATCGCCACATGACGTCTTGAAACAGGAGATTCCGAACCCGTACGTACACCAAAGCACCATGTTTCGTTAATGGCGTCGACATACCCGCTTCAGTTGAACCTAAGACTGTCCACGTAGTGGTAGACCAGGGGTCACCACCTCTGCACAACATCACTGCGTCCGGTTCTTTCATCCACGTCTTCCGCCTGGACAGCAGGGCATATGGTGAGGGCAGTGTCGGACCGAACAATCAGGAACCGTTTGGAAGAGGTTGGAATTTGTCCCAGAAGACTGATATTTGTCCCTGGATTGAGACGTTTACATTGACCACAACGTCTGTGACGAAGCAGCACCGCAACGGATGGAAGTATCTCGATGTCTTCTCCAACGCCACTCTACATACCGACGTCGAAACGAACGTTCGGATCCAGCTGAGTTCGACAGGTCGACATATTCGATGTCGGAAGTATTATGGTGTGTGGTGCCAGTTTCCGACACAATCAGATCTAACTTGGTGGTGGTGTTAGTTCAGGGTAATATAACGGCAACTCGGTACACATCGAGGGGAGCTGTTTCAACGTGACACCACATTCAGCTCGTGTCACGGTTGACTTCCTCCTTAATTCAGTCGTCATGGTGTTCCAGGTCTCCGTATCTGGACACGATAGAATATTTGTGGGATGATCTTGATAGACGTTTACGTCAACGTCAACATACGCCATGGACACTTGCACAACCGTGACAACGCGTTGCTGAAAAGAAAGGTGGAGGTTCGATTCCCCACATGGGCACAATGTGTGAAGCTCATTTCTGGTGTCCCCAGCCGTGATATTGCTGGAACATTGCTAAAAGCGGCGTAAAACCATACTCACTCACTTGTATCAGAAACATTAGATGAATATACACATTTCATGAAAAAAATTAGTCTTTTGAAAGTACAATTATGGGTTTCGCCATTGACTATTATTCTGTTTCTATTCTATATTCTATGTTCCATTTTAGTCCATAAACCTACTCTCCCCTCCGTCTCCATTCTTTCGCCCGCCCTCTCTCTCACTCTCTCTAGACTAAGGCTTAGTCTCTGAATATATATAATTTTGATAGTAACAAACAAGCCCATTTATATTGAAAAGGAGCCCTACGGAGACCAGAGATTCAGAGGATGCCGTTAATGACGATCACGAACCCGGACCCCAGATCCTTCGGGTTGTCCCGCTTAGAATATGACCTCGATCATTGCTGTATTTACGTCCGAGGTTACGTAAACTGACACACAGTTAACAAGTGGCGTGTCTAGGAGCATATAGACTAACGTTTAGTCCCTGAATACATACAATTTTGATAGTAGCAAATAAACCGATTTAAATTAAAAAGGAGCCCCTGGAAATCTAGACTTGCTTTATTTAGGGCTTTAGCACTGCAGAGAGGGCTAGGCAGTAGGGAATATAATATGGTTCAGGGACCGTGAGACAGACTAACTCTCTCCCTGTACTCGCAGACCCACCCATCCTCACCCCTTCCCTCATTCAGGATTCCCTCATTGAACCACTGTATCATTTCCTCTCTCATTCTGTGAGATTGTCCTTTCAAATGTAAACTAAATTCGTCTTATTTTAAAATGGTACATGTTGCTGTTCATCAAAATTCTGCATATAAACGAACTCCGTTATTTCAAATGCATCAATCCCACGATATGCCGTCCCCTTTGCCATGGCTGCGTTTGTATATCTGCACTCAGAGACAGAATATTCATAAAATTAGATGAATCTGTAGAATATATTACACCTTTGAGACTTTCAAAGTGTGAGAGGTAGATTTAGGTGCACTTTCGGGTTAAACTAAAGCACATGTTTTCCCTTAGAATTCTCTTATAAAGTTATTTTTTTCGAGGAAAAGGTAATTAACTGCCACATGTGTGCATAGCTTTACCCTCTGACTTCAATGAAACAACAAGAAATAGTTCCATCGTCTCCTTCATCGATCAGAGGATGCAGAGTGTAGCGACTGTGGTCTCGCACCGAGTGACATCAACCCATATGTGAGCATATGAGCGAGGCTGATTACATGCAACGGTTGATATTCAAAATTCATGTTTCATTTAAATAATGTGGATGTGATTTCAAAGCACAAATTTTCCAACCACATACTACCAAAAAAAAAAAGAAGAAAAAAACCCATATGTAATTCATTTAACTTTCCTCGTCATCTTTTTTTACGATTTTCCCAAAGGACACTAACTTGTCAAAATAAGGTGTTATCGGGAAATTTACAGAAATTGTCTGTAACCTTAGAAAACCATAAAATTCAGAAATACTCTTTCCCCAGAGAGACTGAGAACGAGTTCTATGAAAAGCAGCTTGGTAAATGTGGCTGGTCAGGCAACGATATCTACAGACCAGTGTTAGTTACTGAAACTAAAGTAATCTCGACTTAAAACGTATTTCAAACTTGCTTTGGGGTTTTGGGATTAGTTTTTGTCATATTCGTGGATGACCAACATGTACCTATATTCTGTCACGAATCTAATTCCAAATTTTAAAAAGTTAATCCAGAAATCTATACGCCCTAAAATTCATTGTGAAACAAACATGTAAAAATCAAACTTTTATTGTAACATTTACCATGTTTATAAGTTAATGCAATCTAATGCAGAGTAATGACGAAGATAGTACACAATATAGTGCCAGTACAAAGTTCAGTCAAAGAGTGGAATGACACCATTTTAATCACAGATTCGACTAATTTGGAAATGTCCTCAAAATGTCAGCCTCAGAGTCCTTGATTGTTGTGGACTTGTTATGGATGTGCACAGTTGGTATCCATGTCTTTATTCCAGATATATTGGTTTATAGGTAGATTATAACGTTTGTTCCTTACCAATTTATATTGATTGGTGACAGCTGATTTTCTGGGCCCAACCGATAACCAAGATCATTTCTAAAGGCTGTGACACCCTCCTGTGATACGGTTCTGCCACTAGTGATATATGGTTTGGTTGACAATAATCGCAAGACTTATTACTACCTAAGATTACTTAAAATGAAATTGGGCAAACATTTGATAATAACACGTTACGGTCGTTATGAGAAGATGTATGTCTTTGTAAGTAATCCATTGTCTGTATATCTGAACATTTAAAACATATGTTTTACGTAGTTGTGTTCCTATTACGACCGTGCTTGAATTCGAGGCGTTGGTTGTTGTTTAACGCCGCACTCAGCAATATCCCAGCTGTATGTCGTCAGTCTGTAAATAATCGAGTCTGGTCCAGACAATCCAGTGATCAACAACATGAACATTGATCTACGCAATTGGAATACGATGACATGTGTCACCAAGCCAGCGAGTCAATTCGGATTATGTATGAGACATTACATTATTTCAAGTAATCAGTGTTTGTATAATAAATTATCAACATGATCGCGTTGCAGACGTTTGTCCATTAAGAGGCTGTTCCTGTGCCTGAGCTAAATTTCCATAAATTCTGAAACTTCACTCACTCACTCACATTTCCATAATGTCATAACACTAACTATACCTATCCCTGTGTGTAGTCTTTGTTTCACTTGTTGATTTACGTCAATACGTTCCAAGCCCCTTTTCCTTTGACAAGATAGTATTTTCATAGCATCTTGTATTCAAGGCCATCAGGGTGGGTTATTTTTTTAATGAAATGTGTATTTTCATGTTTTCAGACTGAAGTGGACTTGGAAACATTTCCGCCGATCGTGGAACATCCCCATCTATACATCAGAGGCATTTGAAACAACTGCCTTACAACAAGATTGCCAGGAACTGCCTTACAACAAGATTGCCAGTAACTGCCTTACAACAAGATTGCCAGTAACTGCCTTACAACAAGATTGCCAGGAACTGCCTTACAACAAGATTGCCAGTAACTGCCTTACAACAAGATTGCCAGTAACTGCCTTGCCAGGAACTGCCTTATGATTGCCAGGAACTGCCTTGCAACAAGATTGCCAGGAACTGCCTTACAACAAGATTGCCAGTAACTGCCTTACAACAAGATTGCCAGGAACTGCCTTACAACAAGATTGCCAGGAACTGCCTTACAACAAGATTGCCAGTAACTGCCTTACAACAAGATTGCCAGGAACTGCCTTACAACAAGATTGCCAGTAACTGCCTTACAACAAGATTGCCAGTAACTGCCTTACAACGAGATTGCCAGTAACTCCTACGAACGTTGTTCAGCAAAGTGTTAGTCTATTAACAGGCGATCACGTTATTCGTGTTAACAAATGGTATACGCCTATTTCTATAATTGTCTTAATGTGAAAGAAACAAGAAATTGTTATCCGTAGTAATCAAAAATACCAATCATGTACTTTCTTTTGCAGTCAGATTATTTGTTATTAATAATATATTTGCAATACGGAAACATACGAGGACAATAGTATCTTTATTGCATGATTTCATTCTTGAACTACTGGACGCTTAAAACGTAATTTCTTTCAGTTAATTAACTGCTAATGAATAAGGTGCGTGAGTGAGCCGCCCGATTGAAATAAACCCTGCAGATATGTTTGTATACAGAAGCTCGTTGAGAACCCTCTTCTTGGGATATTAAGAGCGTTAGTCAATAGTTAATTGAAAAACAATTCATTGCATCGATGTATGGAGCTTGGAACTAGTTTCATTTTTTTTCATTTCTTTCGGCTGGAATTAGTTTCTTCTGGAGATCTCATTTGCATAATTTTTAGATCGCGATACCAAGTGTATCGGATTGGTTTAACGCATCGATAACGCTCTGCATTTTTCTGATGGAACAGTTAATGTGTGTATGTTTTAATGAAATAAAGTAGAAAATGTGAGGATAACGTTGTGTTCGAAATATTTTTTATTAACAATAAATTGAAACTGTTTTTTGTTTAAGAGAGTTTTGTCAAACCGCAGCCATGTCTTTTGTGTCCAAACTCTGCTAATATCAATATTTGGAACAGGATACCGAACATGAATTGAGAACAGGAGGTTTTATTGATATTGACAGTCCAGCAATAGGAATGCCTAAGACAGAGACGTGTGTGATGTGTGTGATTTTGACTACATATCACTCATTGAGTGAGTGAGTATGGTTTTAAGCCGATTTTAGAAACATTCCAGCAATATGACGGCCATCCTCGATAATCTCCAGGGTATCAATCTCCACTATACCCTGGATGCATCTACGGCTCAAGCCGTTGATTTTATTACCTCCCTTTGCTGGCTCCGCATTCTCACAGTAGCCAATCAGATAAGCCGCCGTTGCAACCAAGCATGCCAGTGTCATCAAAAATAGCGGTCGCAGCCGCGAAAGTATGTTCGCAGTGAGACTCAGATTTGGGGGAAAAACATACAGACAAATTGACAGGTCTGAAATCTTAAAAAAGATATATGCAAGAACTCCTTCTACCTCTTTCAGGGTACTTCTGCAACAATATATTATTGTGTTGCCAAGTTTAATCGGTTAGATAATTTAAAAAGCGAAAGTGAGTTGTGATTGGTACGCTCAACTTCCCAGCGTAGACACCTGAATGGATAAAAAGCCAACCAAGGGAGGTAATAAAATCATCGGCTCGAACCTTAGATGCATCCAGGGTATAGTGGAGATTTATCGGATGTATGACGGCAAGGGACACAAGAAATTGGCGTCACACATTGTACCCATGTGGGGAATCGAACCCGGGTCTTCGGAGCGACGAGCAAACGCTTTTATCACTAGGCGACCCCACCGTTCCACATCACAGAGACACGTAAAAAGTCGACTTTGGACTATGTGTCCATGGAGGATGGAACGACCCAAATTATCGGGATGTGATATACAACAATCACCGGTGACCCAGCTTAGTTAGTAGACAAACACATGTTTAAGTTAAAATATGACCTTAGCAACTGAAGGTACAGCAGAGGGAGAGAGGATCGTTCCCCTGGGCGCACCATACCAAAAATGGTACTTTTTGTTACCCTGATTGGCGTTTTGCATTTTGAGGATAAAACAAGCACTAGTAAGCTCGAAGTCAGTATAATGTTTTTTGACTGGGTTTCCCATGTAGAACCGATACTTCAGAGCAGAGATCATGTAATAAGGTCTCTGTTCAGAGGCCGGTGCATTGTTCCAAAACTAGTCCATATCTGTGACAAAAATATTGACCGCGACCTAAAACCAAATATCACCGACCTATATGTACTGCCAAACATTATTTGGAGACCAGTCGGACACGAACTGCCAACGGGTAGCAATAAAAGAAGTCAACTACAACTAACGGGATAGCCCTGAACTGCCCTGAAACTCTACTCATTTCTTCTGGCACATTTAACCACGATAGTATAAGTCAGTTGTATCTTATTCTGTCCTACTTTTTGGTCATGATGTATTTCCGATTTGATCTGATTCTTTACTTGAAAACTGGGTCAGGCATGTAGAAAAATATAAATGATCTTCGAGGCTGTATCTCGTGAAGTGATGAGATGTCGCGGTCATGATAACTTAAATCCGTGAAAACACACCTCAGTGCCCTGTAGTGATTGAAAGGATGTCGACTTATGTTGTTTGGGCGATTATGGGGTAGCCTAGTGGTATAAGCGTGCGCTCGTCAGACCGAAGACCCGGGTTCGATTCTCCACATGGGTACAATGTGTGAAGATCATTTTTGGTGTCCCCAGCCGTGATATTGCTGGAATGTTGCTAAAAGCGGTGTAAATACCAAAAAAATCTCACTTATGTTGCTTCATTTTATTACGTGAGGTATCTTGGTTTAAATCCTCTTTGAAATGTAATTCAGCAGTGTTAATCTTATCATTGTAATGACTGCGGAAAGACCGGGGATGAATGTATTCGACATTTACCAATTGGGCGAAGACAGCTGAAAACGGGTTTAACTCGTTCAAGATCATTAACGCAAAGGAATCGTCAAATTAGTTCGTTATAGTTCGATATAAGAATTTCGGCTAAAATAATACTGCCGTTCAAAAGAAAGTACACACCTGATTTTTTTATAAAATATTTTCTTGAAAACAGCATTAATATTTAAGACGTGTTTTGATTCTGCCTTATCACAAGCATTTACGCAAGTGTTTCCAAAACACCACAGATATCGTACCCAATTACAACATTACTAGCAAAATATTTATGGTCTTTTGGGGAACAGTCCCAAAACACCAGGTGTGTACTTTCTTATGAACGTCAGTATATACCCTAAGCGGCTGGGACCCTCAAAAGAGTTCGGTATATCCGTCAGTTCGGTATAAGCGTGTTCGCTATAACGTAGTTTGCTTTATGTGTGGCTGCTGAGACTGATCCAGACCTATCCTGATTTCGCAATGTTGACCCAGTGACGTACCATAACGCTGTTTGACATGGATACCCCACTCACACATAGCATACTGACTCCGAGCCGTCATGTGCTTGCTTACCATCTGAATTCGAGCGACACCAGGGAAACAAGTACTATAGTATCATCTCGTAACGTCGTTTGGTATAACTACAGTCTCAGAGTGACCATTAGTCTTCCTCTAAGGCTGTGCTGAACGTCGTCTGTCTCACAGTCCCTGAACAACATTATTTTCCCTACTGCCTAGCACTAGTCTGTCTCACAGTCCCTGAACCACATCATTTTCCCTACTGCCAAGCCCTCTCTCCAGTGCTAAAGCCCTAAATTAAGCAAATCGAGATTTCGTCAGGTTCAGGTTTCTGAATCTCTGGTCTCCCCGGGGCTCCTTTTCCATTTAAATGGGCTTGTTTGTTACTATCAAACTTATATATATTCAGAGACTAAGCATTAGTCTACCTAGCCCTCTCTGCAGTGCTGAAGCCCTAAATGAAGCAAGTCTAGATTTCCTCAGGTGCAGGTGAATCTCTGGTCTGCACTGGGCTCCTTTTCCATTTAAATGGGTTTGTTAGTTACTATCAAAATTATATATTCAGAGACTAAGCGTTAGTCTATACCGAACGCTGAGCACATCGATGTATAGTTCGAAGAGGCAAGTCTAGATAAGCGATATTTTTAGAAATTATCATTGAAACTATTAATTTCTACCTTAGAGACTAGTGTAAGTCTAAGTGACCATATCCTGTTGCTTGAATAAAGCAGAACAATACGCTGAATATCTTCATAACCTTTCTTCGACGCATTCCTGGATTGAAGGTGAGAGGAATCATCAGACATATAATTTCTCTAAAAGTCCGGCGAACAACGCATTTTTTAGTGTTTTGTCCCCATTCTACTCTTAAAATGCTACCAATTACCAATTGATCCACTTACTTCTATGACATTAATCTAAATCCTGCAGAGTGTGATAATACAAAAGGAGCAAAAGATCAACCTTGTATCAGACCAATAGAACTTTTCTTGCCATTATGGCGGAATTGCACACTTGTTGAGAAAAACCTCTCGAATCGTTCAGGGCGTGGTTTGTGCTAATCCCTAGGAAACCACACAAAGCAAAACTAGGCTCCCTGGTCCATACGAGAAAACGTAAATGCGGTACAGTTTGTTTCAAGGTCTCGCGCGGCGCAAACAGTCTTGGATTGGGGTAGGCTTACAACCAACTCAAAGGACTGTCAACGGAGTTGAAAGAAACAGGAAAATTTGAAGCTGTTTTATAAAGTGGGCTGCTCGCTGGAACGAGGCCTGCCATACAGCTGGGCCGATGCTGGGCAGTATTTCTTGCCAGGCTATAGGGATCAAACTCACGAAAGCATAGAAAATAGACAGGTTCACCCACGCCTGAATGAAGAAGGGGGCAAGCGGGTCATACGCAGACCAGGCTCACTGAATGGAGAGAGTTACAGAAGCATTGCTAATCGTTCATGCGTGGCAGGAACGCTTTTCTGGGGTGTGAACTTCCTAAACGAAAGCCAGCAGCGGGAGTTGAGAGCCTGATTCCTGTAATTCAGACGTGTTGAGAAGCAAGTCAGTCATGTGTGCTGGGAAAACATACACCAGATGTTAGAAGGACATGATCCTACATTATATGTCGCGGCAATCGCCTCACAATGTACAACGAAGCGGAAACATTGCGTTTTGGTATGAATGCTGATACTGCGTTTAAATTCGTGTTTGTGTTTATGGTTTTCCGTCCCCTCTGAAATTGTATGTGTATTTATACAGCGAGCTAGGCAAGCGATCACAACATACAGTTAGGTTTATGCTCTGTTGGCGTTAAGTCCTTGGTGAAATCAATAATATGTCGAATTTAGTTTAAACATATTTTACTACCAGGATACATATTGATCGGATACAAGTTGCGAAATTTATGTGATGTATATATTTCGATCATGTCGCAGTTCGAGATATGTGGAGGTGAATATCGACGATTGTGCAGAAGAAGATACTCAATTGGTTTTCAGTTATGATATTTTACACGTATATACTGATTAATATAAATTTATGTCGATCTTGTATTTCGAGACAAGTAGATTTAAATATTGACAACGGTGTCGATAAAGATGTCAGTTATATATATTTGTAATTTATTTATATTTTATATATATTTATTTATAAGCGTTGTAGCATCAGGTTTTATTCATCGATACATATCTTCAATGTCTATTAGTACTGCTAAAGAAAAGGAATCAAAATCGTACTACATCTACAACTTTGGATGATGATGGATTAAGAAGTAAACAAACAGAAATGTTAATGGAATAGTGACCTATTTATACGGAGTTGTGTTTTGCACCTTCATTTGTAGACTGTCCTGTGCACAGAGCTCAGGTCACAAATCAGTTGAAGTTAAGCAACGTCGAGCTCGGACAGTCCTTGGATGGGTGACCGTGTTTGGCAGCCTGACTCCTGAGAGTTTCTAGGACTTCAGTCCTGCCCCACAACGAAGCACATGTGATGCATGTGGTCTCACCTTAGGCAAGTGAGTTTGTTCAAATTGCCTCTGTTCACCTAGCAGAAAATGGGTACCCGGTGGGATAAAGTCATGTGACTATAACCTTCTAGCGCCTAACAGGCAGCTTGGGTTATCCGGGGTAATAAGAATCAGATTCTGATTAAGCGCCGCGAGCAATCACTTGGTGTTTGGAGACTGTGCGCTATAGAAGATGACTTATTATTATTATATTTTAGTCTCTGCATGAATATAATTTTGATAGTAACAAATAAAGGAAAACTAAGTTCTATGGATAGTCAACTAATAGAACAAAGTTTTCCTTCATCTTCACAACTTCTAAAATGCCTCTCAAAGAAGAGTAACAAATAATACCATTTAAATTGAAAAGGAGCCCGATTCCTGAACCTGAGGAAATGACTTGCTTCATTTAGGGCTTTAGCATTGCAGGAAGGACAAGGCAGTAGGGACAATTCAGGGACTGTGAGACAGGCTACTTCATTTGCTGTGGTTCGGGGACTACTTTCAGCCGAGTAACGTTTTGATACCGTTTGTAAATATTGTATGATTTCTAATTTTCAAGTACCTTCTTTTGTCCGACATAATCCATGTACATTCCAGGTCTGAGACAACAGTCTGTAAATAATCGATTCTGGACCAGTGAGTCTAGTGATTGACATAATGAGCCTCAGTCGACGCTGTTGGGATACCAACCACATGCAGAAAACCCGACCCCTCACTCGCCCGCTAAAACGACCATTTCTAACCCGGGGTACACTGTGTATTCAGTTACCTCGACATATGGCCTACATCTCATAGGGGTGGTAGAGTAGTCAAGTGGATAAAGCGTTCACCCGTTACGCCGAATAACCGGGTTCGACTCCCCCACATAAGTACAATGTGTTGGTCTATTTCTGGTGTCCCCCGTCGTGATACTGTTGAAATATTGGTAAAAGCGGCGTAAAACCATACTCACTCACACGTCAGTCGGTACAGCTGATACATAGAGGAGTTTAAAGAAGTATTCACAATAACTCGGTAACGGCTTCGAATCCCTGGCATTCTTAACTTGGTTTGTATCCGTCATGTTTTGATGTCTGAACAAAGTACTCAACGTCAACAAGCTGCATCAATCTGCTGCACAACCTGATACTATTAAAATACTTTTAAAAGAGGAGGTAAACATCAAATAGCTTTGATAATTCAAGGGAAATAATTCCTTCAAAGCCTGTTTGTAATTCACGCCTAGGAAATTAACATAACTCAAATCTGTCAATCACCCCATTGATTTCTGTTGTGCAAGAGATTACATTTCAAGACATTCTATTCATAAATCCCTTATGATAGCTAACACGTTTATTTTGTAATACAACTCGCAACCAATCAGGGACAATGTAACGACACGACAGCTGGCTTATATTCATTCGAATCATCCAATCAAAAGTCCAGGTTACATCACGTGATGCTAATTCGGGCGACACGGCAATTGCGTAACGACAACCTTGGCTGTAGCTATTGTCAGTCCATCGTCCAGGTGTCTCACAGCGCTAATGAAATGCATCTGAATTTAAATCAAGTGTTGGAAATTGGATTCACTGACTCATAAAGGGTTGCTATAATTAAGAGGATGTTCAGATTAAATGATTTTAGAACAAACCGTTGAAAGGTTAAATCCTGAGATAATACAGGTAATTTTGCAAAAAGGAGATTTTCAGTCTTTTCTCGATTTATTTTGGAATTCACACGACAGTCGAGATTCGAACTTAGGATTAGTTGATGGTATGGTTCTCGTTCAACAAGAGTTGACACTAAAAGTGGCAACGGTTCGTATCTCTGAATTACACTGTTAAATGTTACTTGGGCAGACTGAACGTTGCTAGACGATGGTTCCACCAGTATAAGGGGTATGAGAAACTCGGGGGATTGAGAGCGACAGCACCGTTTATTTCTGTTCAGATCGATATCCTTGTCCAGATCGATATTCTTCCGAGGCGTATGAAGTTACCGATTCTCACCTTCCCTTTTCTGCAGCAGAATGGCCCAAACTGATTTTATCAGGCGCAATCAAATACTACGCTCCGAATGTATTTCGCTGGCAGCAGAGATGATCAATAAATATTATACATAGCATTAACATTTAAGGGGACGTCATGCTATCCGAGTGTATACCAGCAGACATGGCAATTTATGGCAGTAACAGAAGATTTCAACAGATTACGATAGGTAACAGAGGACTTGAACAGATTATGGCAGGTAACAGAAGACTTGAACAGACTACGACAGGTAACAGAAGCTTTGAACAGATAACAACAGGTAACAGAAAACTTGAACAGATCACAGCAGGTAACAGAATACTTGAACAGACTACGACAGGTAACAGAAGACTTTAACAGACTACGACAGGTAACAGAAGCCTTGAACAGATAACAGCAGGTAACAGAAAACTTGAACAGATCACAACAGGTAACAGAAGACTTGGACAGATTACGGCAGGTAACAGAAGACTTGAACAGACTACGACAGGTAACAGAAGACTTTAACAGACTACGACAGGTAACAGAAGCCTTGAACAGATAACAGCAGGTAACAGAAGACTTGATCAGATCACAACAGGTAACAGAAGACTTGGACAGATTACGGCAGGTAACAGAAGACTTGAACAGACTACGACAGGTAACAGAAGACTTGAACAGACTACGACAGGTAACAGAAGACTTGAACAGATAACAGCAGGTAACAGAAGACTTGAACAGATCACAACAGGTAACAGAAGACTTGAACAGATCACAACAGGTAACAGAAGACTTGAACAGATTACAACAGGTAACAGAAGACTTGAACAGACTACGACAGGTAACAGAAGCCTTGAACAGACTACGACAGGTAGATGATTATCCAATTGTTAAGAGCAGGTTTCAAGATTACTTGAACAGATCACAACAGGTAACAGAAGACTATAACTGATCACAATAGGTAACAGAAGACTTGAACAGATCACAACAGGTAACAGAATTGACTGTGAACAGACTACGATCGGTAACAGAAGCCTGAACAGATAACAAGGTAAACAGAAGACTTGAACAGATTCAACAGGTAACAGGGGACTTGAACAGATTATGGCAGGTAACAGAAGACTTGAACAGATTATGACAGGTAACAGAAGACTTGGCAGGTAACAGATTACGGGAGGTAACAGAAGCTGCTCGCGACAGATACCCAGTAGGTAACACTGAAGACTATGAGCCAGATCACAGTACTGTTACAACGAAGACTTGAACAGATTATATACCTGGCGTGTGTAGAACATCTACCCACAGAGACAGCTGATGTAAAACCAGACACCAGCAGATATAAATATGAGAACAGACATTAACAGACATGGATTGTGTAGATCAGACACCAACATATATGGCTTGTGTAGAACAGACATCAAGCGACATGGCTTGTGTAGAACAGACATCAAGAGGCATGGCTTGTGTAGAACAGACATCAAGAGACACGGCTTGTGTGGAACAGACATCAAGCGACATGGCTTGTGTAGAACAGACATCAAGAGGCATGGCTTGTGTAGAACAGACATCAAGAGACACGGCTTGTGTGGAACAGACATCAAGGGGCATGGCGTGTGTGGAACAGACATCAAGAGGCATGGCTTGTGTAGAATAAATACTAATAAACATGGCTTGTATAGAACAAATACTAGTAGACATGGTTTGTGTAGAACAGATACCAACATGGTTTATGTAGAACAAACAGTTGACAAGCTTCCGGAACAGCACAGCTAGCAAACATGTACGGCGTAGGACTAAACCTTGACCAAGAGGCACCAGTCAGTCTTGAACAGCTTGGTAAGATAAAGTGACGGTTAAATTGGCACAAGCATACGTGTTGGACAGATCCAAATTGCAGGGGCACCAGTGAACAGACGTTTCTGCAATTTTGATAGAAAAAAACAAAATATTCCTTATGAATTGAAAAGGAACCCAAGTGAGAAGGGGATTCAGAACCGAAAAAATGCAGAATTGTTTCATGAATTGTTTAGCATTGGTGAAAGGGCTGAGCAGAAGGTAAATAATACGGTTCAGGGACTGGAAGACAGACTACCTGGGTAGCACTAGTCTGTCTCACAGTCCCTGAACCACATTATTTTCCCTACTGTCAAGCTTTCTCTCCAGTGCTAAAGCCCTAAATTAAGCAAATCTAGATTTCGTCAGGTTCAGGTTTCTGAATCTCTGGTCTCCCTAGGGCTCCTTTTCAGTTTAAATGGGCTTGTTTGTTACTATCAAAATTATATATATTCAGAGATTAAGCATTATTGTAGTGTAGCACCAACAGGGGGAGGCTCCGTCGAGCGGGACCCGTGTGGGACATAGTCTAGTTGAAGAGGCACCAGCGTACGGGACTTCTGTGGGACCAACATAAGTTCAGGAGGCTCCGTCGAAGATGACCTGTGTTGGACCTGTAGAGGCAGCGGCGAACGTGACCGATACAGGTCAAATAGCAGTTAACGTGGCACCAAGTATATGTACCAGTGAAGAATAGATGTTCATACAATTATATGCAAGTGCAATATAGATCAATTTTTATTTCTACTAAATTTATATAAGCCTGAAAACATTTGCTCCGACCTAAAGGCCCTTCGAGACAGTAAACTGTTTAATCGCACTGCTGTTAGCATACACAGCCTTGAGACATCTATTTTATTTGACTGTTTGTATTTGTGATGGAATTAGTCATCGTTGCTTTGAACGTTACAGATTTTGTTAATGATAACATGAAATTTACAGTCAGCGTCAATATAAGGGTCAGATGCTATCTCTACAGCTTACACAGTTATAACCTGGATGCAATAAAATTGAAGGATTGGCGTTGATATAGATCAATTTTCCAGGTCGATGGATTCCTAAACCAGTGCTTCGAGACATACATTTAATTCTATCTTTTTTTATTTTTTTCCTAATGTTATTCATAACCCGAGGTGTGTTTATTCGTTCCAATTATTTCCCAGAATCATCTCAACAAGTATATCAAATAGTTTCTCTTTTAGGTAATCAAATATTTAGTGGAAACCAAGCAAAAGGTCTATTAACCAAAATCGCATACGATTTGTAGAAACTTACCTTGATTATCGAGTGATAACTTCAGCAATTTTTCACTTTAAGGCTGAAAACAATTGAACCTTATTAATCCGAACCTGGTCAAATCAGAATCAATGCCTTCTTGAAAACTGCAATTGGAACAGGCACATATCACAACCCATGGTTTCTTAATCCAGAAGTGACAAAGTGAAAATTTGAAAATCCTGACAATTGTAAGAATTGTCAAATAGCCCTCCAGTATAACATTTTTGCCTTTTTCCACATATGTAATTTACTTCTTGCAATTTCAAGTAAGCGAAAGTGTCGAAGTTTTAATTTTGAAAGAAAATCTGATTATGAGTAAGATCTACTGTCTTGTGTTTAATCCAGGAAAATAACCAAATATATGCTTTGTTAATCTTTGAAATTATGAATATCCTGAGGATTAAATTTGACCTAAATCGCCCCATGTCCTTTAAAATCTGAAATTGGTGCGCTGCGTTGTATGATCATTTGATGTGTTGTTGTGTGTTTCATGGTGGGGCACCGGTCCCCTGGACGTCTAGAGTGTCGCAATGTTCTGTGCGGAGTTGGGGACGCAACAGATATGTGCGCGAGAATTTGAATCCAGATTCACCCCGATAAATATTTTTGGTTTGCCCGTTCCATACCCGTGCTCGTCTGTTTGACCACAGTGGTGAACGTCTGATATTTGCATCAGTTCGATCTTTCCTCCCCCTTAAAACATGCCGTGATATAATTTGATTAATGTTTAGATCGATTTCATACCCAGCTCAAGAAATGCATCCGTAAGTTGGTTGGTTGGTTGGTTGGTTGGATTGTTGTTTAGCGCCTCACTCAATATTCCAGCTATATGGAGGCGGTCTGTAAATAATGGTCTGGACCAGACAATCCAGTGATCAAAAGCATGAGCATCTACGCAACTGGGATACCTTAACATGTGTCAACCAAATCAGCGAGCCTGACCATCCGATCCCGCTCGTCGCCTCTTACGACAAGCATAGGTTGCTGAAGATCAATTCTAACCCGGATCTTCACGAGTTGAATCCGTAATAGATAACTCCTTCCTGGGTAATACAAGTTATCGTGTCACATTTACGTAGTTTGGTGATCATAATGTCGATCACTAGATGGTCTGGCCCATCAAAGAACAAATAACAACAACAAAGCATGAACTGGCACGAGTTTGCCCACAGTTACTTCCCTTTGACGCGTCAGGAAACAATGACCGTCAGATCGATCACGGTTCCAAACTACTCATTGGTGTAGTGGATACATTGTCGCGGTTCGCTCCCAGGCCGCATTATAAACATGTGAATGAGTGAGTTTAGTTTTACGCCGCTTTTAGCAATATTCCAGCAATATCACGACGGGGAACACCAGAAATGGGCTTCACACATTGTACCCATGTGGGGAATCGAACCCGGGCCTTCGGCGAGACGAGCGAACGCTTTAACCATTAAGCTACCCTACCGCCCCCATAAACATATGAAAAGATCATACTCGCTGCTACCCGTTCTCGTGTGAGGCTTTGAGGGAGTTACACGCGGACTGGTCATCTTGGAGTCAGTATTGACTGACTCCACTATAAAAACCTACATCACTCCTGACTAGTAAAAGCGGCCACACACATTGGGATGTATGTATATATACAAGTGAGACAATCTTGTACGCGACGTTAACCACAAATTCGTTAAATCTGGTTTGATTGTTCAACGACATGTGTTTTGCAGTTCGTTGCTTCTGTTATGGTGCAGGGTCAAGCACCTCCATCTCGACACCTGGTTAAGAGATGGGCGTAGAAAGCTACACAAGTAATCGTGTACGGGGCTCCCGTTTCGGAGGCTGAACACCAGCTATGTGTTAAGTGATCGAGACAGTGTCACACATACGAGATCTTAACGCGACTTTGAGGAAATTCTTAAGTTGGCTTGCCAACATTTCTCTCGCATTATATGGCACCTACGAAGTGCTGTGACGTTCAACTACAAAGGAGGGCATGTCTTGATTGGTGCCCAAATGTGACGGTCACCATAGTAACCATTATCAGATGTTGGGAAGCAAAGAAGCAACGCGTTGGTTCCTTAGAAAATCTTAGCCAAACTTGAAAATATGCATATTTACAAAATAAACATACAGATTAGTGTAGGTTTATGGTGTTGAATGAAAAAGAACGAATACACCCAGAAGTTAGCTGGAACTGAAACAAACAATTAAGAAATGGTTATTCCTTGCTGATACGGATATCGCCATCGCACTTGATACGCGCATCACAGAGCTACTGTTTTTTAGGATAGCAACCGTTCACATAACGTTTGTAATTGTTTGGTCCAATATTAAAGTGTATACTTTTACACGGCAGTTCAGACACGATTCGGGGCGGTGGGGTAGCCTATTGGTTAAAGTGTTCGCTCGTCACTCCAAAGACCCCGGTTCAATTCCCAACATTGGTACAAAAGTGTGAAGCGGACAGTTCTGGTGTCCACCGCCGTGATATTGCTGGAATATTGCTAAAAGCGACATAAAACCAAACTCACTCACTTTGTTTGTAACAATTATTTATTTCATGTCAACTACGTGATATTTATCAATGCTGCTGGAAGTTGAGATATATATCATGACATGATTGAAATACTGTACGAAATTTATCCACAACCCTTTACACTACTGCTTTAGATATCTCTTTAAGAGACAGGTATCAAGTATATTTCATCATATGGTCATGCCAATGCACCTCTATTACACCAACAAAAAACTCTGCCAATAAATCACGAAACAACCTTCGTGTTAAAAGTTGAATAGTTTAATTTAAATTCGAGATCATTTGCATAATTTAATAATAAGATTTAGTGGGACACGCTTTTATGTACGCTTCATTAAGTCGGTCAACTTCCCACTGACGGAGTCTGAGGCAAGGTGATAACGGTATCGCGTGTCGCCGCTTTAAATATGTGAAACTTGCTCATGCAACAATAAGTCGTTTTCACATAATACTCACTGACAGGCACCAACAACGGATTGGGTTTCCATTGGCATAAAAATGGCCGTTTCCTCACTGAACACACTTGCTTGATTTTATGGTTGAGTGCTCAAATTGTGAGCTTGGGTAGCTCGGCTTAAAATGTGATAGTATTTTGTGTAACACAGTATATCGTTTGTGTGACATAGTTTATATTACATTTTAGGTTTTCGACTTATTGAAAGACAAGAATGTTGAATATGGGGAACCTAAATTGTGATAAGTGTTCTATTAGTTACATGTACAAAATGTATTTGAAAATTTACGTTCAGTAAAATGTTTTTACCAATTCTTGTTTAAGTACGGAAGAGTAATCGGCCAAACTCAAAATTATATTTTTTATTTTTTTTGGTTTGTTTTAATTTCCACTCTATAAACAGATACATTATTTTTAAAAATACATTTATGCTCTGGTCCAATGCATGCGTTTTGTTTCATGTTAAGCAGATATTTGGAATACAAATGAACTCTGTTGCAGACAAGCAAGAACAGGACTCTGCTCTGAGGACAACGTTGTCTGATAACCAACAGCTGTTCCCTGTAATAACAGGGGGAGACATGTTGGCATTAATTGAGACTATCCCTCGATCCTCTAATACAACCCAATTCCCCGTCGCTGCTGCTAGAACGATCGTTACCAAACGTCATTTAGCTCCATCTTGGATTCAACTGAACTGTGGCCGTTCTGGGCCCCACGCTGCGGTATGCCGTTGGTGCACTACTACTCCTGTAGAGTCTACTACTACTGCTTTTACTACTACTACTACTACTACTACTACTACTACTACTACTACTACTTTTACGATAGACTAACAACTAGTCTCTGAAATGAAGATATTTTACAGAAAAAGCTCCTAGTGAAAACAATATAATATACTCAGTCTGAAAAGGAGACCTGAGACTTTCTTCATTTTCAGAGACCCTGAAGCTGTGGCAATCTCGACTTGCCACATTTTCTAGACTTGCGTGGGCTTTCTTGGTTATGTTTGCTTCGGGGTCTGTACGACAGACTACTTTTACGACTACTTCGACTATACTACTGCTGCTTCTGTAGCTACCACAATTACGACTCCTGCTACAACTACTGCTTCTATTATTGCGTCAACGACTACGACTACGACTACGACTCCAACTACTACTGTTGTAGGCTAACAAGTTGTCTCTGAAAGGAACCTATTTTACAGAAAAAGCTCATAGAAAAAAAATATATATATACTGAAAAGGAGCCCTGAGAGTTTCTTCATTTTCGGAGCTGTGGAAATCTAGACTGGCTACATTTGCTAGACTTACGTGGTCTTTCTTTGATATATTTGCTTCAGGGCCTGTATGGCAGACTACTGCTGTTGCTGCTCCTATTACTACAACAACTTCAGCTTCTGCCTCTGCGACTTTTGTTGCCACTTCAGCTACGTCAACTGCTGCAGCAACAACTACTACCAACTACTGCAACTACGTCTACTACTACTTCAACTGCTAATACGTCTGCTGCTAATACACCTGCTACTACTACTGCCACTACCTCTACTACTACTGCTACCACAACTTCTGCTTCAACAACTGCTACAGATACTCTTCCTGCAACTACTACAGCTGTTGCTACTAACTACTACAACTGGATACGTCTACTACTACTTCAACAACTAATACTTCTGCTGCTAATACTACTGCTGCTGCTGCTACTACTACTACTACAACTACTACTACTACTACTACACAACAACAACTACTACAACTACTACTACTACAACAACAACTACTACTACTACAACAACTACTACTACTACTACTACAACAACAACTACTACTACTACAACAACAACTACTACTACTACAACAACTACTACTACTACTACTACTACTACTACAACAACTACTACTACTACTACAACAACAACAACAACTACTACTACTACTACTACAACAACAACAACTACTACTACTACTACAACAACAACTACTACTACAACAACTACTACTACAACAACAATACTACTACTACCAACTTACTACTACTACTCCAAGTCTCTTACTGAATCATATGGCCATGGATGCACAGCAATTCTTTTCCTACAATAGTCAAGTTTAGCAGAGAGGACTTTACAGCCTCAACGGACGCCAGTCGTTTATGGGGACAACTTGTTCTTAAATATCTATACAATCTAAGCATTGTCACAACTTTCGTTGTGATGACCGAGTGACGCTACACCCAAATGCCACTGATATTTGCTCGTGGTTTAATATCAAACTCGATTTCTGTAACCGCTGTCGGTTAAAAACTTAAGAGTAAAACACTATTCACTCAATGGTGGAGGAGCAAAAAGGAGCAAAAGTCACGCTGTTCGATCCTGTTACATTCGACCGTGAAAATGGAAGTTAAGGTCTCCGACAAAACGCCCATTTCAGTAGGAATACATCACTTTATGTTCCCACATCCACTGAATCGAACTCAAGCGAAAAATCAATACGCTTTGTGGTATACATATTATTCATCCGTGAATCGCCGCATGACTAAACAGGTGTGATAATTTTATACGCGCTTCGCTGAATTTGTCATGCGCAGAGATGGTTCCACGCTGACCACTTCCACCTCACGTGCACTGACCGCGGGGAATTAAGTTCAGAAAAACCGGAATTGGTTGCCGTTTCAACTACGGGCTTGTAGTAATCCTAGGTTAAACCGCGAAAACCGCCTTGATACAGATACAGAACCCGCGAGACGAAATCTTAATTACCTTGGGCATCGACAAGTTTCAATATTGATTCTTCCGTTGTGTGATTTTATAGCAATACTTAGATCTGATCTCCCGAGGATGAGATCTTCTAGGAGTAGAGTTTAGAGGGACTTGACTTAATCCTTTCTTAAGATTGGTTTGGTCAGTTTGGGGCAAGCATGTACACGCAGATTAAACATTTTGCTGTTTGTTTTTGTTAATAAATAATGGCTATGTAAACTGTCGGGCTATAAAATGTATAACAATAAATAACAATCAATTTAATTTACAATGCGCTAAACTCTCCATTCACTAGTGAAATGCTCATAGTGTTAAATATCAAAGCGCAGTACATTAGTACTCCGGTTAAACCAAGCTGCCTGTGAAGCGCTAGACTTATCCCACCGGGTACCCATTTTCTGCTGGGTGAACAGAGGCAATTGTGAACAAACTCACTTGCCTAAGGTGAGACCGCATAACTACGTGCTTTGTTGTGGGGCAGGTCTGAAGTCCCAGAAACTTTAAGGCGTCGAACTGCTAACACGGTCACCCATCCAATGACTCTCCGTGCCCAACGTTGCTAAACTTCAACTGATTTGTGACCTGAGCTCCGTGCACAGGACCTCACACAACTGGTATACACTTTGGTTTCAAGGTGGTTGACATGAAGCTGATACAGGAATAATTCTGTGATGTATATGTATATGATACGCATGTCATGGTTATGTTTTGGGTCCTTACTTTTTGCTGTTTTCGCAGCAACTGTTTTTTGAACAACGTAGTATTAACGTGAGTTTGTTCGTCAAATGTAATTTTCAAGGGTATACTTTTTCCCGATAATTTAAATATGATCCACAAAAGACTATATTTACAACTTGAAAATGAATACATGTTTTTACAGCAATTTATGTTAAAATTTAACGGGAAATTATTGTATTACATTATTCTTTTCTATATTATAAAAGAGGTTAAATGGCTATGTTATTTTGAATGTGGATATCGGGGAAAACTGTTTTTTATGAAGACATGGTTCATGGAGTTCAAAAAAGTATTTTGCTCTCGGCAATAGATATCTAAATCCTATTTTGGTGCCAGAGAGTCTCTGCTGGAATAGTTTTGCTATTTGTAAAGAAAAAGAAGCTTTTTAGAATTTCTTTGTGAAAGATTTGTTAATCTCCCTGGAAAAAGCACGGTACTCTAAAAACAAAGATCGATTGTCCCTTGTGACGAATAGCTTCTCGAGATAAGTAAATGGTTGAAAAAATATTTAAAGAAAAAACTTTAATGGATGACATTACATTATATATGGAACATTGGAACGAATGCTTTTCTGTTGACGCGAAAATGGAGACTTGTAGTGCTTGAGCATGTAACAACTGTTGACAATAATGAACCAAGATCAAGCCCTGAGCTGTCAACTTTAGACAGTGCTCACACGAAAATGTAACAATACAACATAAAACTGTTGCTGTATTCAGGGGACATGTTTCGCAAAATTGTGCGTATCATTATTGTATCTTTACTGCGGATACTTTGAAACTTGGATAACAAATAATTGGTCCACTGCGTCGTGTTGTTGCGGTTTGGATTGTTTGTTTGAGGGAGATATGGGTGAGAGAGGGAAGGACGTTTACTACTGTTAATAAATTTGAAAATAATGTATAACTGTCCACGAAGATGGCCCAAGGTACAGCGGTAAATAGTTGAGTTAATTAAGTCATCGAGGTGTACTACTACTACTACTACTGCTACTACTACTACTACTACTACTACTACTACTACTACTACTATTGCCGCTACTACAACTACCGCTGTTGCCACTTCTACTCTTATGACTACTTCCACGTCTGCTGTTACTACTCCTACCACGACATCTACTACTAATACTACTACTACTGCTACTTCTATAACTACTGGGCGGTGGGGTAGCCTAGTGGTTAAGGCGTCCGCTCGTCACGCCAAAGACCTGGGTTTGAATCCCCACATGGGTACAATGTGTGAAGCCCATTTCTGGTGTCCCCCGCCGTGATGTTTCTGGAATATTGCTTAAAGCGGCGTAAAACTAAACTCAGTCAGTCGGTCTATAACTACTACTACTATTACTACCTCCGTTGCTGTTGCTGCTACTACTGCTCCTCCTGCCACTGATGCTACTACGCCTGTCCATGCTGGTACTACTGCTGCTGTTGCTGCTACTACTACAAGAACGACTACTGTTACTTCTACTGTTGCTGTTCCTCTACTTCTACTACTGCTACTACTACTACTGCCACCACAACTCCTACCTCTGCTACTACCACTATTACTTCTTCTTCTGCTGCTACTACTACTACTACTACTACTACTACTACTGCTACTACTACTACTACTATTATTATTTCTACTTCTACTGCTGCTACTAACACTGTTTCTGCTTCGCTAATACTCTAACAGACTAACGCTTAGTCTTTGAATATATAATTTTGATTGTACCAAATAAACCCATTTAATTTGAAAAGGAGCCCCAGTGAGATGGGAAATTCAGAACCTGGGGAAATCTAGACTTGCTACATATAGGGCTTTAGCACTGCGGGGGAGGGTTAGGCTGTAGGGAAAATAATATGGTTCAGGGACTGGGAGACAGATTACTACTGTAACAAGAACCGCTGCTGTCAGTGTTGTTACTGCTGTTGCTTTTGCGGCGACTACTGCTGCAGCCACAACTATCACTGCTGTTCCTGTCCCCACAAATCGATGACAAAAAGTCAGTGATTTATTGTTTCGTTAGTATTAGAAGATATGACCTTTTTTAACTTTAAAACCGTCACTGTTTTGTAAGCAACGATGTGCTGTTATATTTTGTTATCAAGAGTTATCCGAGGTTAACAGACAAGTGTATAACAGCTTTGAGTGACATTTAGAACTTGCTTGATATGGGTGTTAGTTGCACCGGAACGTCGCTCATATTAAGAACGTAGTTGTATATCCATTGATCACTCTTCGTTGTTCAGACAAGTGTGTATATGAAATTTAAAAAAATACAACCAGAACATATATTTTCAATTTAAATAAACACTTTCCATTCTAACATTCGTGCAAGTCAATGAAGCTCCATCCTTCATTCACAATAGGGCTATTTAATTATCATGTACACAGTATTTCTACAGTAAACACCGCACTTCAGATTAAAATGGGAGCTTTCTCACTTGTCAGCGCGGGGCGTTGAAAACGTGATCCGGCGAATATTTCCATCTATCAACTCAAAGCCATCTACAATTTCAGGAAACGCATAAAATCGAGGTTCCATATTGAAGATATATACACAAACACTACATCGATTGGAGTTCGGTTTCAAAGGCAGCCCATCGAATTATAGAAATTGATTATGCGAGATTTAAGCCGGTCTATTTCATGATATTGACACGTTCTGTTTGGGCCTCTGATGAATATCTTGTATAAACAGTAACACTTCGACTGATTGACGTAGTGTTGTCAATTACTGTCACAAGGCAGGATGCGGAGTTCCGGTTGGCTGTAATTTATAGATTTCACTTGTTTTCCAACCACTTGCAGATTGCACGGTCAAAATGTGTGAACTGAAATAGACAATACCGGATAATTGACGGGCGGGGGAATAAATGGGTGGCTGTGGATAGCAAATTTCACTTCTATGTCTGGTCGATATCTACATTACAATACCCGGCCCACATTTCTGTAGAGGAATAGTGATTGAGGCTGAATACTATTGTTGATTTGAGATTTCAATAATTTTCCAATTTTGTCTCCCCTAGCAATTTCAGTTTTAATTTGAATTAAATGTCATATTCAAATGCACTTCATTATACTAAAATTTCCTGTTTCACAGCTTTGTGTGCTGACTTCTCTGCACTTAATATAGTCCGTTGATGATGAATTTTAGCGACGCAATGAAGTTACAGCAACTTTTACAGTGTTTCGACTGGTACATAGAGAATGATTTTTGGCGTGACAGGCTCTAACGGTTTTGTGAAGTTGATCTGGTGTGTTCTATTTGGAGTCCACGTGAAAAGGTAAATACGATTCCAAAGGAGAGAAACCCTGTAATGGTAAAGGAATAAGCAGGGTTGGGTAAGATAGATATCTAGTATCTCAAAGCATATTTTACAGATAAAAACAATACAATGAAATAAAAATAAGCGAGGAAACAATTTTAGAATGCCGATTTCTAGACTTGAAAAATATTATAGAATTGCAAGCAGTGTATACATTTGTTTGAGGGTATGTATCACATACTCTCTCTCTCTCTCTCTCTGTCTCTCTCTCTCTCTCGTCTCGGAATAACGAGTGTAGGGAGTGTGTTTTTAATCATCCCGATGAATTTAAGAATCAAGATTATTCAGTGATACTAGTTAATCTAAACTTTACCACCCAGGGTTATCCGGATTAACGAATGTCCGGAATAACGAGTGGTGAATGACGTCACAATACATTTACAACACGTCAAACAGCAACCCTTGTAGACTGGACTCTCTTGAATCCATCTACAAGGACCTAAAGACTCACGACAGGAAAACGACAAAAGAGCTATCCATAAGAACTCTCAGCTATGTACAGCGCCTATTCTTCGATTCTGACTGAATCACAGGATTCTGTTTATGATTCACTATCAAACCGTGACAATATCAGGTGTTCACGAACGGTGAACGTATCCAGTCCTACCTGCAACACCCGACTCAAGCACATAAATAAGAGTGAGTGAGTGAGTGAGTTAGTTAAGATTTAAAGTCACATCGGCAATATTTCAGCCATATCGTGACTAAACCTAGTTCTAAATTTGTAATACATACATATAATATATAAAACTCTGTCAACGAAGGACAGTAAAACCACTAGATTATCACAGATTGAGTTAAAAACATAAATAAGAACGCCCGTTGATGCAATATAGAAATCTACTTCAACCAATAAGATCTATGTACCCCACTTCTTATGATACTTTTTCATAACTGATATTTTTGGAACATAGAATTAAGTGTATTACAATGTTCTTCAATACCGACCATATTTTTTAGTTCTTCTTCTACATTAGAATCCCATTTAAAATACGTCATTCAAAATCAATCAATTTTAAATAAACGTCCTAATTCTTGTCACATCTGTTTTCCTCCCTGATTCCACAGAAAGAGAAAAACGTAACGGTCGTACATTTTGTTTATCATGAATGTATCTGGAACATCTAAAGTTAATAATGTTAGCATTGAACCTTTGAACGAATATAGTCCTGTATATACTACACAATAAAAGTTAAAGAACATCTAATGTTTCTCATATTACTATAATTAATATTCATGCCTTAACAGATCATATTTATTGATTTCAAAGAATCGTGTGTTTGTTTAAATTATTTTGAGTAGTATACATCTGTGCACAATGGCGTCCTCAAAATTAATTTAATTTTTTTGTTGTAATCTCCTAAATCCATCAACGCAAATTGCCCTGTTGATCACCCCCAAAGCTGAATTTGAAATTTATGCATACCACCCAGAATGAAATTTCCCCTTAATCTTTACGACCTCGTTTTTCAAAAATAATCTAATAAATTTTAAAGGTTTCATCCTCGAATAATTGGCTATCGTGGCCCTTGACGGCGATGAGCCTTCAGTGACTTTATAGTGCTTTTCATACGGGACCTATATCACTGCGAGAACTACACATCTCCTTTAGAAACAGGCTTAGGTGAAACACCAAAACAGTTTCCCCCACAGAGTATTTGACAAGCCAGTTAGCGGGTCGATCGGTAAATCACGTTCACTATGAAGCATAAGCGATGCGTATACAGCCGTAAGCAATTTATAATTATATAAATGTTAAAATTTTCATATAATATCTTCTCGGAAGCTGGACCAACTATATGGTTACACGATCAACCTTGCGACATATGTCACCTACCTCACTAATAATAACCTTATGCTGAGTAAAAAATACATCACCATCAAACATCTGTCATTATGTACAAAAACAGATATGCCAGTAAAAAAAAGAATTTTGTCTATTTACAATCATCAAACAATGTATGATAACCTAATTATGTGACCTTTAAAAAAGTTCATAGGTTACTTTTGAGGAGAAATTGATGTTATTAAAATCCTATATCAGGAAGATATTGTAAAATGATGTTATTATATGTTATTTGATATTTTCCGCAGTATCTCTATATCGGTTAAGCAATACAAAAACATAACGTTACCATATTAGAACGAAACATGAAACGCGAAAGAAAAATAATTTGTTACATTACAATACATGCACAATGGACCAAACGCAAGAACAATGATTTGATTGTTACTCATATTTGTCATGTGAAAACATCTGAATATTTCACATGAAAAACAAACTTTAATTCTTTGCAGCATAAAACAACGCACACACGAAATACATAATTTGGAATCGATTACAACCAATTATTTTTACAAAAGTAAAACCGAAAAAACATATGATTTAATTCTGATTTAGAAAGGACACTTTTGAGAAACTAAAGAATTCACACTAACCAAAATCTAAATATGAGACATTTGTATTGTCTGCTTTTTGTTTAACAGACTGACGTGTATGGTAAATCTAAATCTGCTACACGAAAGATTGTACAAACACTTAAAGAATTTATTTTTCGATGTATAAGTTCAAATAAAATAAAAACCCATCTTCTTGTACACGTAGATACTCAAAAACAGTTTATTTGCAAACTTCAACGAAAATTAGATAACGGCCAGAGACAAGGAATGATAAATGCGCGTTCCATTAAATTTACAAATTTTCACCTACGGTTTGTAATGTTTCTTCGCGTCGTCGCTGTGGACGGAAGACACGACACAGAAGCGAAGATTTCATTAATACAAAAAACTGCGCCAGTTAGATGACAAAGTGATAAATGGGCCAGCAATTAAACAAGATTAACCAAAGCCCATGCGATTGCCAATCTGGGAAACGATTCCAATTGTGATCACATTTGGTGCCAGAATTCTACAGTTGTGAAACGGCGTATTCCCTTTGGAATTAAACCACCTTTCCCGTTTCCCAAATATATATGACAGGAGACACGAGATCGCTGATTTAAAGGATATTGTCTCGAGGAACTGAACATAAATACATTGTATTAAAAATATGGTAAAATATTATAAACAGGTTAAGAGTATCGGGTTTTCTTTGTAGCAAAGAATGGTTGTTAGTTGTCGTAAGGATAATATCAGCTGTAACCTCTCGAAAGGGTCTCATTTCTAATTATGCATAAAGCGATTATGATATATAACGAAAATGATATATGAATTATACATACATTTTTTAGGTGAAATTATTACATAAAATATAACATTAGCACGTGGGTGTATATTCTGCGATTGTTACACATGAGAATGAACTAACTAGAAATTTAGAAAACATTTGTGGAAAGTTTTTGTTTTGGTGCAAAGTTAGCGAATCTTGCGTAGGTTTAAATGTTCAGATAATGATGTTATTTTTTAACAGGAGAGGGATTGATTCTTCTACACAAACGTATGATTTCTTAGTTCGTCCGTTTGTTGCTAAGTGCAGAGATATGCCAGCCATATGATGGCGGTCTGAATTTTTTTTACCAACATTGACAATCCAGTGATTGACATCATGAGCATCTACGCACCAGTTTCAGCAATATTCCTGCCATATCACGAGAGAGGGGTTGGTGGGTGGGGATGGTGGAGAAAGAGAAAGAGAATCCGCATTACACACTGCTCTGCTCTTTGCTGCTCTTTTACGCCGCACTCAGCAGTATTCCAACTATATTACGTCGGTCTGTGAATAATCGAGTCTGGAACAGACAATCCAGTGACTAATATCATGATCATTGATCTACGTGATTATGATACGATGACATGTGTCAACCATGGCAAGAAGCCTTGATCACCCGATCCCGTTAGTCGCATCTGACGACAAGCATGGGTTACTGAAATCCAGTCCTGACATGGATCTTCACTATGTCACATAGACATGTGTAGTTGGAGCAATAGATCCCGTTATATTTGTGTTAGGACATATGTGTTTATCTTACCTCACGCATAAATGTCGCTTTCTGATTGGCTGAGCGCTCTTCTATTATTTTCAATGGATCCCGCTTACAAGCGAGTAACATTTCAATGTACCCCGCTGTCAATGGCAACTCATTCTGTACTTCGTGGTAGTAATTCATTATCTCAAATAACATTGAATCACGTATGATGTACGGAAATTACCGATATTTTCCGAATGCAAATCGATGGAAGGGAGATAACTCTAAATCTGTTTTTCTTGTCAGCAAAATCTAGCGATGGCTACAAAAAGATTTGTATCCGTGATTCAAACAATTCAAATAACTGACAGATAAACACCATGAATCCAGTGATCAACATCATGAGCATCGATCTACGCAACTGGGATACGATGGAACGTGTCTACCAATTCAGCCAGCCTGACCACTCGATCCAGTCGACTCTTACATTGGTTGCTGAAGACCAAGTCTTATCTGGACCTTCACGGGCACATGTAACATAACAAGTAGAAGCACCATATAAACGATTCGTCATATGATATAGCCATTAAGATGGTGTGTCGGTTTTGTATTCCCTTTGTGAACAAAACAAATATGTTTATCAAGAAAAATTAAAACAGGATACGATCTTAAAGAAACGATGCTGTATGGAATTATCCACTTATCAAAAGATGATTAAACTGTAGGTTTCGTGTGGTAATAGTTAATCTCAGAGTAACTACAGTCATTTGAAAATTCATGATTTCTTTAACCTCATTTGTGTAGTACAATTAATTGGTGGTTAACTATTAACCAGGTGTATACATGTCGGTTATCTCCCAATTGACAGACACCCATTTGACAGACAGTCGATTGACAGACACTGAACTAGAAGGTTAATTAGGGTAACACCTACGGGTATAATGGAACAGTCCACTGTCTAGTGAGTAGAGTAGGGTGAGCCTGAAACAGGTTCGTTACTGAGAAGTTTGATTGTGTGTAAAAAGAACTTTGTTGTGATAAAATGATAATCTGTCTCCTCTTCTCAAAATTGTTTTTACGATCAGTTATTATCAAATATAAAAACAGGTTTGTCACTGAGAGGTTTGGTTGTGTTTATCGATTGAAACATATGTTATTCATTCGAGAAAAGGATTGGGCACAAGTTTTCCAACTTAGAAATGCGCCTCTCCCAATAACAGGGGTACAACAGAAGTTAACAGAGAAAACTGACTGACTGACTGAGTATGGTTTTACGCCGCTTTTAGCAATATTCCAGCAACATCACGGCGGGGGACACCAGAAATGGGCTTCACACATTGTACCATGTGGGGATTCGAACCCGGGTCTTCGGTGTGACGAGCCAACGCTTTAACCACAAGGCTACCCCACCGCCCCAACTGAGAAAATAGATATGTACGTACGTTTTGTTTGAGAGATATAGATATGTACATGTGTACATGCATGTCTGATGGATTGGACGTTTATAGAGGACATTCAGCAAAGGCTGACTAAAAAGGTGCTGACATTGTGTCCCAGTATGAAGACATTAATTATCATCCAAAGCTGTTATACGAATATATTTACTACACGTTCAAACGTTTGTGTAACAAACGTGTATCAATGTAAACGTTGTATACATCAAAACATTACGTTATCGAAACAGTTCAGCTAAGAAGAGCAATACAGATGACAAAATATATAATTAGAACATACCATGACACGGTGAATGGTATGTTCGTGAGGTACAAGGAGAAACTATAAACCATGGAACAAATTATATATACACATATATTACAAATTATATTTCTTCAAAGCGATACCAATGTTACCAGCATGTTACCTGACTGCAAACAGTTGCCATGTTACCTGACTGCAAACAGTTGCCAATGTTTGCCACCTGAATGCAAACAGCTGCCGAAGCACTGCAAATGTAAAAAGTTGAAACAACACAATTGGTTCATGGTAACAAACTATATGATACCCGTCTTGGATATATCTCGTGTAGCTACCATCAAACATGGGTGCAAACCATATTTTGACCTGCATTTTATATGCTCCTTTAAATAATTCAAGCTACGTTGTATACTCCCCAGGAAGTTGAATACGAAAGACAAGTGAACATTGATCCATACCCCTAGATACTAATAGTGCATTCACTGGGTCGAAATCACTGCATTATAAATGGACATAATGATTTATTCGGTCTTAATTTCCGAGGTATGATATACACATTTGATACCTGTGACAGAAATGCTATCCCGCGTTACGATACAAATACTATAATGATAATGACCTTCCTATTTACACGAAAATCTTTGAAGGTATGTGATTACAATTTGATACCTTAGACTCAAAATATTAACCAACGCTCTCAAATGTCACAATGGAAGCTACTAATGCTAACCTTCGTCATTATCGCTGTATTTCGTACACGCTTTTCTTGAAAAGAGGAAAATAAGGGAAAGCGTGCAACAGGATCGATTTCAGAAAACATCAAGATTATTTTGCGCAGGCTTCTGAAGGAAATTGCACCAGATCACTAGAAGAAGATTTTAGAGAGAAAAAAATAGAGCTTTCCTTGTCAGTTGACAGACGACATATGACGGATGGTTGCAATGCATCGTCCTTTGACAAAAATTCCCAACGTTGTGAATCTATCGCACGTGCATCTCGTGTGGAAGGACCAACGACATCAAGTCCAATCATGTCCACGTTCCCACCGCAGTCATCCTAGCTTTTAATAACCCTATTCTCCTGTCGATAAAAGTTACATATCTTTCAAGCAAGAGTGATAGAAAGCTAGAATCGGGGAGAAATCGCTCCGAAAATTGCGTACGCTTGCGACCGCGCATGGGGAATTGTCTTCCATTCAGCGGGCCCCATCGATCACGTTAGTGACGGGTTTGGCCAACTTCAAAATCACCCAAAGATTGGCGTTCCGTCCCCAAGCGACTTTACAAGAACCCGCCAAATCCCACAGATTAAATCTCCCATCCAAGCTATCCCAGAAAATCGCCCAGGTCAGCCATCTGACCTCCTCTCTTCTGCCTAAACTTATATCACTTTCCGCTCGAAACAAGACCCCCTTCTCTGCGAGCTCTCATTCATCACCCGCTGTCGGTGGCGCTTGGTTTAATACTTTAATTGGCCGGATCGATCTCTTTACAGCGCAGGCTTTGACTACTGTACGAGCTCTAACGCAGGGCTTGCTCCATTCGATTGCGTGAGTGTACGACTCGACCGTTGGAAAAGTTTCGATAACGTACAGGCGATGTACTGATAGCGTCCTTTTCTGAAAGAATCTAGAAATTAAAGGATTCGGGAACGGCCAGATGGGATACGTTTTGCGCAAATAATGAGCGCATTTCCAGCTCCGCAGGTGAATGTCTCCCAACTATGGTCCGTTTTTAGGGTAAAGCGGTGATTATAATAATGAAAAATGATTTGGCGACAGATACCGTACAAACCGGTTTAAAATAATTCACTGTTTCGTATAAATTTTTCTTCTGACGAGAAGAGGAATCGTGTATACAGTTTCTTTAATATCTGCCATTATTCATTTATGCTAATAAAGGCGAGTAGCATTAGCCACATGAAGGAAAACATTAATACCGAAGTCTGTTGTCTGAAACACGCACGTTTGATTCCCGCGAGGTTTTCTATCATTTAACACGTGGTAGCGCTTAATAGTAGCAATATTTGCATGTAAATAAGAACGATATTGAACACGTGAATTTGTTAGATACAATTGACTTCACATCAACAAGGGTCTGATCGTAAATGTTGGAGACACAGCGTTGGGTCAAGACCACCTCGAATTATGACTTGTATGAAAATGGGTTCGTGCCAAAAGAAACTCTTCGTTACGTTTCGATTTTATAATCGACCTCCGAATGCATTTATTTGGAATTGAGATATCGACAAGTCATGGCTCATTAGTTTAGGTTTAGTTTCAGGAAATAATTTTCTTGTGAATCTACGGTATAACCATGTTTATGGTGTTTTTGTTGTTGTTTTTACACACTCTCTCTACGACGCCTTTAAGAATTGCTGTTGTGGTCTTTCACGGTCTCTGACTTCTTCTAACTCATCCGGTGCCTATTTCACCGTACTCTGTTTATGTGCAGAGGCCCAGATAAGCTGTGTATTTGGGTAAAATACGCACATAAATTACGCATTGAAAAATAATTGTTGCGTACCAATTACGCATTCAAAATGTTAGATACGCACAAAGTTTAAAACATATGCGTACGGAATATATCTATAAAAATTACTTGCGTAATGAAAAAGACATCGATTGGTATCAAGTTGTACTGTTAGTATAGGACAAGTGTTGTACTGTCAGTACAGGATGAGTGATTTTTTATGAAATCATTTCCATTATATTTAAGTTGGTTTTGCTTCGGTATGACATAAGGCAGAACATACCTGCTTAGTAAACTTACTCAATGACATAATACTTAGGTGAGTAAAATGACTGAAATACGCACATATTTGAAAGCAGTGGGTAACGGAAAATGAAATACCCACTCAACATGCATAATACCCACTCCAAAACATACAGTGGGTACAGTACCCACATGAGCTAAATCTTATCTGGAGCTCTGTATGTGTATTACCTATATATACCTCTGTTTACCTCTGTTTACCTGTCTTTCTTTACTTCCCAGTCTTCTTCAAATGCCCATTCTCAACAAAATATTTTCACACAAGCTCCCTCGCTCTGTCTGCTGTCAAAACCCCCTCTCTTTCTCTCTCTCCCCTCCCTCTCTCTTTTCCTTTTCTCTCTATCTCACAAGGACAAAATTCCAGGCGACAAATTTCATTATTCAGATGAACATAAACCGAAATACCAATCTCCC
Organism: Haliotis rubra; assembly: GCF_003918875.1. Lineage (NCBI taxonomy): Eukaryota > Metazoa > Mollusca > Gastropoda > Lepetellida > Haliotidae > Haliotis > Haliotis rubra. The sequence goes on from NW_025767024.1 coordinate 1,475,953, forward strand.
CAGTAAAGACAAACAAACATCAGATTCCCGAAAGACGCATGACAGATTTTAATCAGAAACCTCTTTGGAAAACTGACAAAATAAAACTGTCAACCAGCAGCCTCGCCCAAAGCTCCATAAATCTCGACACATCGCAGTCAGTGTGACAGATCACAAAAACACACTATTGATGTTCCCAACCTTGCGGAACCGATCGCCACACGCAACATTGTGTAGACATTACTTCCACGCCAATGTCCCTTTAACCAATAGGTTATGGTATCTACTACGGAGCATTGGAGATGTCATCGCCATACAAAATCTATTACATACGGACTGCAGTCACTTGAGTGCTACTCGCATCCTGTCGAAGGATGTATGTGTAAGAAACATTAACCCTTTAATGGCCAAGATACGAACCTTTAAATGCAACATATCTCACAAGAAACGCCCTGCAAGGTGTATGGTTTATTCGTTTTTATATCTACCTCGATCCATTTTGGACCTGAGTAAGCCAAGTATCCCCCTTTTCATTGCGATACTTTATGCTTGTATAGAGGTTAAACTTAATATTCTACTTTTCATGAATGTTTGCGCGTTCGGTCAAGCTGGAGTTTAGAAAAATGACGGAAAGCATAACTTCATGTTTAACTGGTTGGGCTAAAATAGAGAATATATTTATTGCACCTGAATACTATGGAATCCTGGAAGGGACATTGTCGCGTTGTCGCATTGTCGCATTGTCGCGTTGTCGCCCTCTCAAATACAAGGAAAATGAGGCAAAATTAACCAAAACGCGACACACGACATCGCGACAACGCGACAAATGGGCGAAATGTCGCGTTGTCGCTATGTCGCGTTTTGGTTTATTTTGCCTCATCTTACTTGTTTTTGAGAGGGCGACAATGCGACAACGCAACAATGTCCCTTCTCGGATTCCATAGAATACGGCTTCGGCGATCCTGTTGCCAGCGATATAGAGGTTTCAACTTAATATAATAATCTGAACAATATAATAATAATATATTTATAATGCTGACAATGCAAACTTTACTGAAATTTCATTGCTGAACAAAGATTGATGGAAATTCGCTGCTGACACAGACTGTGAAAAGTTCATGACCGAACCTGGAATGGTTGAAATTAATCGGTGAACAAACTCACACTGCAGTACACAAAAGGATTTTTTATAAATATTATCAAATTATGATGATATCTGCGTTGTGTTTGGGTGTAACTTTACCAAGTGGAGTTATCGTGTTGTGCTTATGATGTGTGTGTGTGTGTGTGTGTGTGTGTGTGTGTGTGTGTGTGTGCGTGTGTGCGTGCATGCGTGCGTGCGTGTGTGTGTGTGTTTTTCAAGATCATGCTTGAAATGAATGGGCATACTCCAGTATGATGGAAAACAAAATGACCTGCCACGAAATTACTTGCAATGTTCCTTTAAAAATATTTAGGCTTAAAGTTTTAACTAAACCAGTATCTGGTTTTGCATCTGTAGCCAAACAAATATTTCGCTACCAAACTCTCCCATTTGAGAGTATGAAATGTGCCGCACATTACTGTTAATAATCTTCGCAAAAAAGAGAACTTTGCAAAACCACATGTACAACGTGGTGACAAAAAATGTTCGATAACATTTGAAATCACATGAACTGTCAAGAGCAAAAGGAAATCTACACTTGAAAAATGAATGTGATCAAGACACTGAAGACATTACAAGGCTGAAAACAGTCGCCGAACACTGCAATAAAGTCCACTGCTATATTACCCATATGAAATACATTACCATAAAACATCTCTTGCTTCTATCACTTAAGTCGTCATCAAACATGGTCATATATTTTATTTTGTCCTACAGTTTGCTTTTGCAAACCCAATGTCCTAACTTTGATTTACAACCATCCACCAATTAATTAAAAACAAGGAAGTGATGTCACTCTCGCCTCCATTAAAGCCGCTAATAGCCCATGGGCATATATTGTTCTACAATCACCACAACTGCTTAACACTTTACTGTTCAGCATTTAATATATAAACGAGGAACCCCACAAACCATCCATCATTTAACAATGCTCATATGCCACTTACTGCGCCATCATACATGTAGTCAATTTCACGTCTCATTACACGCCGACTGGTCTGACACGCGCTTCCAGTACCGTTACGTAAGCATAAAAAGATCACACGAGCCGCTCTTTGTTGTCGAGACGTAAGTCAAGATATGTCATAAACCTTTGACAAACATTATCTAGTGATGAAATACGCACTTGTTTATTTCAAAAATGTCTCTATTTTATCGTTCTGATTTGACCTTCTAATTTTTGAGATGCTTAATGTTAACTTAACGAGATGGAAGTGATTACTTTGACAGCTAAAATAAATTTTGTAGACAATCTACATACTTTTTTCATCTGCTGTATCTGCTTCATTTCGTTTGAAATATTTCTTTAAGACAAATTCCCTTTTTTAATAGTTTAATGCCCATAATAGAGAAGTATTGAACCAGGTACTCCTTAACCTATTTGTTTTGTAAATCTATAGGAAAGAACGCCTCAATAAAAACAACTCTCAGGACGCCATTTGTCAGGTTAGGTAGCCAAATGGTTTAAAAGTTAACCGCCACTTACGTTCGACCGCCCCCAAAAAAAATATAAAAAAAATAAATAAAATAAAAATAATAATAAATAAAAAACACACCAAAACCCCCAAACAAACAAAAAACAACACACAAACAAAAAACCCAAACCAAAACAAAACAAACAAACCAACAACAACAAAACAACCACAACAAAACAAAACAAAAGAAACAACAACAACAAAACAAAACAAACAACAACCAAAAAACAAAACAAACAAAAAACACAACCCCCAAAAAACACCACCCCACCCCTTAAAAAAAACACCAACAAAACCAAAACGATAATAACAAACAACAAAAAAATCCCCAAACAAACAAAAACAAAACAACAAATAAAACAAAAGCAATAAAAAATAACATAAAAACATAAAATATGTGTTGTGTTTGATATGGGTGTCATAGCTGTGTTTGGATCTCAAGTTGTCTGTGTCCTCATACTTACAACGTAACGTTTAGGACACATTGCCATTATGACGAATTTCCGTCACGTGTTACTTTAAGCCATCTAGCCTTCAGGTATCGCTCGATGGCTTCCTTTAATTGTTTGCTGTTTAAGCTGTATTCTAGCCTTGTGATGGTGGTCTGTAAATTAGCACAGCAGATAATGCCGCGGCTCGAGAGACCAAAGAGATTCCATTCCCTACACATATACAAGGTGTAATGCTACCATCTCTCCTATTTCGCCATATGGATATTCCAGTGATTGATATCATGAGCATTCATCTACGCAAGTAATATACGATGATATTTATCAAACAGGTCAACGACCACCATCACTTATCCTCCAGTGTAACATGGTACACTGACTGAGTTTGGTTTTACGCCGCTTTTAGCAACATCACGGCGGGGGACACCAGAAATGGGCTTCACACATTGTACCCATGTGGGGATTCGAACCCGGATCTTCGGCGTGACGAGCTAACGCTTTAACCACTAGGCTACCCCCACCGCCCCAGCATGGTACAACAGCTGTGGGTCGCCTGAGACAAATTCTAACTCGACTATACGGATCTTCTTCCGTGAGATATAGCTAAAATATAGTTCAAATTGGACCAAGTTTCGAGAAGTAATTGATCTCTAAAGTTCAAAACAGATCCTGTTTATCCTCCATTTATTTGTTCATTTCCCAGCAAAATCATCATCCGAAATACGTTTCCATGGAAACTGGCCTAAATGGAAACTGATTCTTAAATTACATCACTAATATTCCTAATTCGCTTTGGATTTGTTGGAGTAGATACAATTCCTATCAGTTGAATACCATCCACACCCACGGCATCGCAACATACAGGTCTGACGTCACGACCAGCCGTAAATCAATATGACATATCTATACATTCTGTCAGAACAACTTGTACTGATCAAAGGTCAGTGCACCGGAGCATGGCATTCCCCAGCGTTCGTTTGATCAGGACCATTCGGGCCGATATGGATCTATGTCTCGTTCCGATAGTTAACTCCCACTTAAAGATCGTGATTGGAACCACTGAACAATCTTTCTACTTCCTTAAACACACATCTTGAAAAATAAATTTCCTGAACCGTTAGAAAAAACTTCAAGTACAACTTCCTTGTAGGATGTTTGTAACTTTGGTGGGATGATGGACGAAAGGGCTGTTTTTATGTTGGTGATGGAACCCAAATGCTGATTACAGGGAACGGGGAACGGGGAACGTGTAAGCATTTGATGATTACAAGGGGACGTGCACATACAATATATTTGATGATTACAGGGGCAAGGGAACGTGTTGTTATTCGGCAATTACTGGGGAACGCTCGATGTATTTGCAATTACTGAGTACAAGGGAATAGAGAACGTACACACATTTTGTGATTGTAAGGGACGTGAAATGCGTACATACTTGAACGTATACCGATTTCATGGTTACAGAGAAACAGGGAACGTATGCAGATTTGATGGTAGTAAGGGAAGTGAAAACGCGTACACTTGAACGTGTACCGATTTCATGGTTACAGAGAAACAGGGAACGTATGCAGATTTGATGATAGTAAGGGAAGTGAAAACGCGTACACTTGAACGTGTACAGATTTCATGGTTACAGAGAAACAGGGAACGCATGCAGATTTGATCATCACAAGGTAAAAGGTAAGGTGTACACACTTGATGGTTGCAGAAGAACAGGGAACGTGTACAGAGTTCATGGTGACAGGGTAATAGGAAACGTGTACAAATTTCATGTACTGTACATTGGATCAAAGAACGTGTACATATTTCATGGTTACAAAGGAACAGGGAATGTGTACAAATTTCATGATTATAGAAGAACAAGGAACGGGTACAAAGTTAATGGTTACAGGGGAACAGGGAAGGTGTACAAATCTTATAATTACAAGGGATCAAAGATCGCGTGAATACTGGAAGATTTTAGGGGGAACCTGACACGTGAACACATCTGCGTTATATAGAGTAGGATACAGAATGAGTTTGTGATTGCAGGGTAGCGGGAAATATATTCATCTTTCTTCTCTCTTTTTATGAACACAATGCAATGTGCACCGTATACCTTGCGTGTAAAACATGTTTGACAAAGAAACACCACTCTTATTGACGAGTATACCCGGAACATATGAAACACGAACGAGTCTTATAGATGAAAGTCGGGGGTGAAACATATGAAACACAACTCTTATTGACGAGTATACCCGGAACATATGAAACACGAACGAGTCTAACAGAAGAGTGTAGGGGTGAAACATATGAAACACTGCTCTTATTGACAGGTATGCCCGGAACATATGAAACACCACTCTTATTGACAGGTATACCCGGAACATATGAAACACGAACGAGTCTTATAGATGAATGTCGGGGGTGAAACATATGAAACACCACTCTTATTGACGAGTATACCCGGAACATATGAAACATGTAGTGGATGAAACATATGAAACACCACTCTTATTAACGAGTATACCCGGAACATTTGAAAAACGGACGAGTCTTACAGAAGAGTGTAGGGGTGAAACATATGAAACACAAGTATTACTGACGAATATGGATGAAACATTTGAAACGCCAGTCTTAGATACGAGTATTGCTGGAGCTTATGAAACACAATCTTACTGCCGAGTATAAATGGAACATTTGAAACACCAGTAGTACTGACGAGTACAGTGGCATCATGTATCAGCAGGATGTATTCGCTACACAAGCAGCATTGAATACAGCTGAAGTCATGATGAAAAATGGTTAAAGCTGCAATACTTGTTTAGTGGTTTGAGTGAGTGGGTGAGTGAGTGAGTGAGTTTAGTTTTACGTCGCACTCAGCAATATTCCAGCTATATTGCGACGGTCTGTAAATAATCGAGTCTTGACCAGTGAATCCAGTGATCAACAGCATGAGTATCGATTTGCGCAATTGGGAACCGATGACATGTCTCAACCAAGTCAGCGAGTCTGACCACCCGATCCCGTTAGTCGCCTCTTACGACAAGCATGGGTTACTGAAAATCAATATTCAAACCCGGACCTTCACGGGTATTTAGCACTTTGAGGTGAGGTGAGGTGAAATGGGGTTTAATGTCGTACTTAAGAATATTTCTTATAACGACGTACATGCGTGTGTATGTGTAATGGCATGTACTAGCTGGTTTTATAGTGCTAGCACACTGAGATACCATGCCCCAGTCAAGCATGAATACCCAACTCAGACACATTTTACTGACTCCGAGCCGACCAGTCCTTGTTGTACCCATTAATGCCGAGCGCAAGCAGGGACCAACAAGTACCACATGTTAACGTCTTTTGGTATGACGGAGCCGGGGAACAAACCCGCGACCTTCCGCTCTCCGGGCGGACGCTCTAACCACTACACCACAGAGGCGGTCCTAGCGCCTGGAGCATGTACTAGTTGCGTGGATATGTGCTCTATATAAATATCCTATATTGAAAAAAATAATAAAATACACAAATAAAATAAAATTGTGTTCAGGATCAAACATACTATTCTTCAAAATATATATACATGTACTCATAATTGTCAATACATTTACACAAACATAAAATAATTATACATTTTCATTCTCTGATTTAAAACTTGCGCGTGTCCACCATCTACATGCTTTTTTTATAAAATCTTTTCAAATGAAAAATATATTTTCTTATGAAAACAGAAATTACTGATTTGCTCAGATACAATCCCTGGAGAGTCTTGGAGTGCAAAGAGACTTGAAAGGGACTGAGTGTTGTCTTTGACAAATGACCACCAGATGGATCGGTTCATGCTATTAAAGTATAGAACGATATCCTCTGTTCATCTTAAACATATCCATCTCCCGATATTGGCGATTTCCGTTCACAATCACTGATAATGTTTTTACCCACTACCGTGACTCGGCTTGGCGTCGTCCGGTCGCCCGCGACAAAGGTCGCGTCCCCAGTTATCTCCCTTTATTGCCACCAGGGAGTGCGGTTTTCACGTGCAAAAATATTCATCTCTGTACGAAAAGGACAAAGTTGTTTTCACGTGAAACGATCACCCAAGACAATCTAAGTACAAAGAAATGTCTTTCTGGTAACATTTACACAATTTCTATTTCATTTTCATCGCCTGTTCAGTAGCCTTTTGGGGTTTAGGAGTTTGATAAGAACGAGATTTTATTGCATCTTATCCCGTTAATACGTGCTATCAAATGTCAAATCAGAATGACATATACACGAGATGATTTAAGAATTTGTTTGGCTGCCCTGGTCGCGGGGTAAGGATTGGGGATGTGGAATCGGTCTCTGAGTATCCTCTGCTGCCAAAGCAAGACACAGCAATGACAGATGAAATTTTGGTATCTGGAATTACTGCAAGTGTACAATTTAGTATGTCGTATATGTATTACTACTAGTGGAAAATTTAGTATGTCGTATATCATTAATGCTGAGATAGAGGGGGATTTGAACTATTCAAGGAAAATAAGAGAAATGAAAAAAGAGGAGATGATTTGGAAGAGAAGATCGGCGAATGGATAGTTCAAGTGAAGTTTGTTGTTCAACAACATGTAGAATTCAGCGGCGGTCTGTAAATAATCGAGTCTGGATAAGACAATCTTGTGATCAACAGCATGAGCATTGATCGGGATACGATGACATGTGTCAATCAAGTCAGCGAGCCTGAGCGCCTGATCCCGTTAGTCGTCTTTTACGATAAAGGAATGGAATGAGAAGAATGGGCTAGGATGGAAAGACGGAGGTTGATGGCGTGGGCGAAAGTAGAGGCAACAGGGTTGATGTTAGAGCTGTGCTGCGGTTGGATGTGGTATGGAGTTGATTGAGAGGTTTGGGTGAAGGTGGGAGTGGTAAAACGTGGTAAAATGTTTTGGGTAGGGATGAAGTCTGATGCCGGAGAGGATAATCTGAGAGGAGGATGGCGGGGTAGATGTTCGTGGGGGTATTTCTTCAAAGTAACCGTAGCCCGCTAACACGCGTATAAAACTCCACCAGCAAACAATTGTAAGTAGCTTGCTTACTCCCTCACTCACTGACTTTCATTAACACGATCTTCAAATCAGTCATTCACTCACGCACGCACTCATTTTTATTAACACGATCTTCAATTCACTCACTCACTCACTCACTCACTCAGGCAAAAGAAAAATAATAATAACGCTCAAAATTTATCTTTCATTAAAAAAAAGACAGGTTCGTCTGTTGCCAATTCAAACCCTTGCAAATACAAAATATTCTAAATTAAGTGAACGGAATTCACATTCAAATTGAAGTGACACCTTGTACCAAGCGAGATAAACACCGCATTGAAATACATCGCTTGGTAAATATTCAAACGGTGAAATATAGAAGGAAAAAAAGGAATATATCAAAGCAAACTTGCCTGCCTCCGTTAATGGATGTTTATCGTCTAATTTATGCGATCGTGTATCTACATCTTCAAGAGACATTGATATAATTGATATACAACAATGGAGCGATATCAACAAGGTGAAGTCAATGACGGGAGATTACCTCGCGATGGGGCAACACCGGTCGCTGTCTGTCTTATCGCGGTTATCTCCCTTCGTTCGTTGTTTGCGTCGTTTGAGAAAACGCACTGTAATTTTCCGGGATTTAAACGCCTGCTGTTTACTGTCAGCTGGTCATCCTAAAAGCTAACGCTGTTTTTCACACCCGACAACACCCTATCACTTAAATCACTTCGCGATCATAATTACATCTCCAACACCAAGCCAAGGGCTTTGATGTTTGCGCCCATCTAACCCACGCCTGAGCGAGTCCACTGTCCGCACGACTTGGCAAGGACACATCCAAATCTGTACGAGGGCCAGTAAGGTGTTGGATTCAAGATACGCTTCGATAACTCTGAATTTGGACAAGTGATTTCTTTTTGTAAGGACTATCAGTGCCCGGTTTATAACAAACTCGAAGAAGTGAAGAATTTTCAACATGGCCGCTGAGCTCACGGATGGATCTGAAAGGGAGGTAACTCTAAATGATAGAAAATATATCAGTTTTGTTGTCTAAATTCTGTTTATTGCGGGTAATTTATGAGCTTGTGTTAATCAGTAGGTCAGAGATTTATGCTGCCATAAATTAAACTCCTTATGCGTAAAATTGTTCCAACGTACAGTGTTATTTCAAAATACATTCAACACATCGTATTCAATTACAAAATGAAATATATCGTGAAAATATTAAATGAATCCATCACTACCGGGTATACCTGTAAGGATAGTTTACATTCGATACCTGGGCCTGTAAATATGATGGTCGTTTTAAAATGTATTGCGATTATTTAGGACACGATTTTTGGACTATACACGTGTGGGTCATTTGCAGATACCGACATCCATACATGTATCACGTAAATGCCAATCAAAGACTTTGGGTTGCAATTATTGATTTAATTCCAGTTTTTGCTGTTTATTGGTAATCTACTTATTCACATACCAACTATTCTTCAGTTCTTGAAAAAACAACTTAACTGTTGAGAACTTCTCACATCAAACAACAGCCTGAGCAATATGACATGATTCACCCTTTCAAAACGTGCATAAGGTGTCTTTGAATAGCTCTTAATGTATTCTCTCGCGCGCATGTGTGTGTGCGTGTGCGTGAACGATGCGTGAAACTATACGGAAGCGTCTCTTTGACTTCATTCCAAAGAAGTAGTTATGTAAATTATCTGTCTAAAATGTGCAATAACTTTGCGAAACCATCGAAGTAGTGTCGAGTTATCCGCAGTTCGTGACAAGAGGAGGATAGTGTTTTACTGTTTTACTAGGGGCGCTGGGCTCGTCACGCCGAAGACCCGGGTTCGAATCCCCACATGGGTACATTATGTGAAGCCCATTTCTGGTGTCCCCCGCCGTGATGTTGCTGGAATATTGCTAAAAGCGGCGTAAAACCAAACTCAGTCAGTCAGTCAGTAATGTTTTACTAATATATTTAGCTTAACATGCTATGATCACACACCGACAACAACATACATTACTTCATTGCTGCCTTGTACATTATATCACTGCGGGTTAGCTTAATCAGGCAGTAAATCTGTTTAGACATTTATCACTGACTCAAAGAATTACGGCACGTCAAAGGGACATAACTCTGGTGAATTGAGACACCAAAGTTCTCACAGCTATAAGAGCTGCATCCCTTCACCCTCACTTATCATGAAGATCACTCACCAATCCCCATATCCACCCCGCCCCACCCAGTAAAAACTGACCCTATCGATCAACGAGATGTACATCTATCATATTGGATCCACATCGACGGTACCAGTCGTTAACACGTTAACAGTCAACCCACCCGGGGGAGTGGGGGGAGACTTAGATAGATCGAAGTTACGGTTATCTCGAAGTAACATCTTAGCCCCTTAAGGTAAGCATACCAGGTTGTTTTTTAAAATGGCAGTTAAATAAATGGCTGTTATATATGATGATATCTATTTAACCATGACTCGTTTATGAAACAACCCTAAAGAATAAGCTAAAGAATATTGATCTCCAGTAACCCATGCTTGTCGTAACAGGCGACTGACGGGATAGGGTGGTCAGGCTCGCTGACTTGGTTGACACATGCTGTTGATAACTGGATTGTCTGGTCCAGACTCGATTATTTACAGACCGCCGCCATATAGCGGGAATATTGCAGCGTAAAACTAAACTCACTCACTCACTCATTTATAAAAAATTTGTTAAGCAATCTGTGGCTTGGGAGTTATGGATAAATTCAGTGGTTCAGTAATGACTAAAATTGAATTTGCAACCACATGTATTCATTTTAAGGTACGATGTCTTTATATACCTATCACATTTCTCGAGAATTCTAGCAGTAGCTACACCTCACTACGGCCATTTAGATCATGTCGGACTCACTCGAATGAATATCACAGGCTTACACCGGAAGCAGCAAAGTGGGAGCAAAACCGAGGGGAGGTAACTCCCGAGCGCAGCTCCTCAACCCACTCTCAACAGGCAAAATGACACAGCCTAAGCAAGATGCGAGTTCAAATCATACTCGGCGCTTTAAACTTTTGTGACCATAATAATGAAAAGTGAATCAATATGACACCATAATTAACAACAAAACAACAACAACACTCTCATAACAGTATTAACAGATTTTTAACGTTAAAAATAAGAAACACACTGAGACTGAGACGCACACGGTAAATTACATTTATAACGAACACGCTTGTAACGAACTGACGGATGTAACGAACATTTACTTCATATTTAATCGAAATGCATATAACCAACAATGGTTACAACAAACTAGTGGTCCCATTGTGTTCGTCAGGACCGTCGTTTACTTATCTTTCGTCTCTCCGTTTACATATGACGTTCGAACTGAAGAATAGCGACATGTATACAAAGAAACACATGCATGGTTGACAGGTCTGATATATACATGTCACGCTGAGGAATGTTACAGTGCAGTTATTTGGGATAAGATACCAGGGTGCTATCGGATCATTTAAAAGATTCCACTTGTCATTAGATAAACTGCAGGGCGGTAGGGTAGCCTAGTGGTTAAAGCGTTCGCTCGTCACGCTGAAGACCCGGGTTCGATTCCTCAAATGGAAACAATGGTGTCCCCCGCTGTGATATTGCTCACTCACTGACTCACTAGATAAACTGAAATTGACAAACAGTAATTGAAGGGTTACATCTACATTGGTTGATGAAACTGCAATCGACAACGTAGGGGGGTGGGTGGGGTGTGGGGGTGGGGTGTGTGTGTGTGTATGTAACAGACACTTGTGAAGATGCAGTTCATTCCCTTTGATACTGCTTCACAACGCAATACATCCACCAATAAGTATGACGATGTATTATTTATTTACTAAAGGAATTATGTACTGCGTGTGACAGTTTATCTTTCTTTGATACGAAGGTTTGGAGTGAGTGAGTGAGTGAGTATGGTGTTACGCCGCTTTTAGCAATATTCCAGCAATATCACGGCGGGGGACACCAGAAATGGGCTTCACACATTGCACCCATGTGGGGAATCGAACCCGGGTCTTCAGCATGTCGAGCGGACGCTTTAACCATTAGGCTACCCCACCGCCCCACGAAGGTTTGGAACCTAAGCATCGCGACTTATAATTACAGTCCCCCGCAGTGATATTGCTGGAATATTGTAAAAAGCAGCATAAAAACCATACACACTCACAACATGCTAGTGAAACAGGAAACGTTGTTTTCTATATTGCTAATCACGAAAAATGTCCGTGTTCTAGCGCTTTGCCACTTATATTCCATATCGCAGGTGAAAATGCATAACTCAATCAGACATACATGTATACACATGTTATTCTATGCTTTTTCAGGTTTCTTCACAAAGTATGTATTGCACTGTGAGTGAAATTCTGGAAATAAATAAAGGAACACTTGTACTTTCATGTGTTCCCTTATTCGTTTCCATGAGTATATTATTCTGACTCCGAACCGACCAGTCTTTGGTGCAAATGCAAGTGCCCGGACGTAGCGACTCCGAACCGGCCAGGTGCAAATCCAAGTGCCCCGTAACGTAGAAACATAAATACCATTTTTAGTAAAACCCGATTACCCATCAATCTCCGATCAAACGGTATATCTTCTGCACCGAGAGGCAATTTCATATTGCGAGATATCCTTGTATTTAACATATTATTACATACATTACTGATATAGCCAGGTTTAGGTTAGTCGTAAGAGGTACAGATATTTCTGACGAAATGGTTAACATAAATTATTTTAAAATATTGAAATAACGCACAATTTAAAGTGATCAAAACGAACCCAGTCCTGTACGTTCATCGGTATCGAAATGTTCACGATTGAGTTAGTTTCAATCAGATTGTTTCTATAACTACACTCAGATCTCAAACCATTGCGCGATATTTACTTTTATTCCAGAGCAAGCACAAACTTTCAGAATTCATTTTACATTTGTTCTCGTTTTCATATCACATTTGTGAATGAAATATTTTCCGTATTTGTATAGTATTTCATCGGTCCTGTCGCCTTCAAACGAAACGATTGTACCATCGGGTTTGGCCAAGACGGAAAGCCAGACAGCTCATACAAAGCACGTTTCAGAGAAAATCTTCCTCTTTCAAAATATGATCCCAAAAACATTTATCTGTGTTTCGAGAAGCCTCGCCACTTGATCTATATCGGGGATATAGATATTTGTCCGCACAACAATTACTCGAGGATCGACTTCACGTCTCATGGGTCTTTGACACAGAGATAGGTATCGCAGTAAGTCACCTCGTACAGCTACCGTAAATAATACTAAATAATACCAAACAATATTAAATAATACCAAATATGACTTTTACACGGGCCGTGGGGTAGCCTGTGGTTAAAGCGTTTGCTCGTCACGCATAAGACCCGGGTTCGATTCCCCACATGGATACAATGTGTGAAGCCCATTTCTGGTGTTCCCCGCCGTGATGTTGCTGGAATATTGCTAAAAGCGGCGTAAAACCATAGTAACTCACTCTTAAGTTACATGGCAAGTGTTTTTCAATTCTATAGCCCTTTTAGATCTATTCCAGAGATATTATGGATGCCGATATTACCCGTGAGATTCGTTGTGCCTAAGTATATAATCGAACCCGGTCTTCCGCGTGACAAGCGAACACGATCGTTGATGTGACTTACCAACCACTGTACGACTTGTCGAACCTGTTGATGTATAAAGTATATGGAATATATGGTTGAGATGTTGAACTTTGTCAAAACAGTATACATCTTTCATATCATGTCTGCCTTAGAAGCCATTCTTTGTGCACGGTAGCGTCCCTTTGTCTTGCCAGGAACCTATGATCGTCAAGTCGTTCGCTCGTCAAGTCGAGGACCCGGGATCGATTCCCGCATGGATGCAGTATATGAAGCCCCTTTCTGGTGCCCCGCCATGATATTGCTGGAATATTTCTAAGAGCGATGCAATACCTCACTAACTCACTTCTTCGAAACGAGCGGACGCGAGAACCACTGTGCTATCCACACTGCCCACTTTTTATTTTTTACACATCGTCTCTCAACATTGGTGACACATACGCACATTGCGCACGCACGCAATACACATAAAAAAGTGTGTTTTACTGGATCGTCTCTCAATATTGGTGAGTGACCGCCGCCTCATTGAGCATGAGGTCTAATACTTGGTATAGCGTTCACAAAAGTAGGGGATCATGATATATTGTAAATAATAACAAATATGGTGTCCCCAAAGTTCATATTGCTGGAATATTGCTTAACACCAAAACACATCCGGCAGTCAGTATACCTTAACACACGCAGTTGCGCCACGCACGCCTGTCGGGTGTCGTTTCTGAATTGACATTTTCAAGGAAGTTTGGTTGAGCACCTCAGAATCTTATTGATAGAACCTTCAAGCTTAGTGAATCTACGTATATACAGTTATGACTTACTTGCTTCCATACACTGGGTACAATGTGTGAAGCCCATTTCTGGTGTCCTTCGCCGTGGTATTGCTGGAACATTGCTAAAAGCGGCGTAAAACAAAACTCACTCACTCCTTTAATTTACTGTATGAACTATGTGATGTGGCTTCTGCAATTCTCGGAGCCTCTATTGATATGCTGGAACTGTCAGAACTCAGCGTTCTGTGGACAATACGTTCAATGTTCCACTGTTTGTGATTATAAATTTAGCAGACTATAGAGGAGGTACCAACACACTCAAAATGTTGAAGGTCGATCCCGTTTATGGCGTCTCACAACGATAGATTGATCCAAAAGCAGGCTCGAAATCGGGCTCATACAACGAAGCCAAGTGATGAAATCTGCCATTAGGATACAGGAGTGTAGGCTACTGGTCGTATATATCGTCTATATTCAGTGTATTCCCGTAGCCAACCTGGTGTGCCGTCTCTTACATATTGCCAACATACGTCAATGGTGTACGCAGCGTCGAACCGAGGAAATTATGAAAGGCCGCCGACTACGTTGGTTGAACATGGTCCAGCGCTGCAAGAGGAGTGGGGCGGACTTCACCCAAACACTATCGTGAGCTTCGTCAAGTGAAACTTAGAAGATAAAGCTACTCTGTTTTCAATTTTGCAGTCCTTTATCGTTGATTTAAGACCGGTAAAAGTAATTTCAAAACCGAACGCGTTAGCGGAGGGCCGCAAAATTGAAAACAGAGTAGCTTTATCTTCATTCTAGCAAGACTGATATGCGTTTTAAAACCAGACTCTTTGGTGCGCAAGAACACAAGGCGTAAAGGGGCCTTTTGCCTGGAAATCGTTTGGAATCGTTCTGTTGAGGGACATGCTGTGTAATGAACAAGATAAGACATTTTCAACAACATAAATGCTTTATTTCAGGACACAATAGGCTTGTATTTGTAACAAGTACAACAGTGTATACTGTGAGCAAGTACAACTTTTTGTTTTTCTCAAGCGAATTATTAATCTCCCCTACTGTATGGCAATCGACTCGCCCCAATTCAAACCGTGAACTCGCTAAGTTTAGTCGCCGCTAACTTTATTCACGGAAGTAATTGTTGATAACCACGCTACTATTCCCAATTTGGAAAAGACCTGACATGCCAGATTTTATGTGGGAAACATGGACAGTGGAGTGGAAGGACTGGGCATTACGACAGGGACGGAAGCGGACAGGTTAGGACGTGAGGGCTGACGTGTGTAGTCGACGTCATGCCCGCATCTAGACCCGGTTTGAAGTATGGCGGAATACTGCCGCTTTTACGCTGCTGACGAAGTTTCCTGCTTCGAAGTTTCTTCAGGGGGATTAGACTCAAGAAATTCTTCTTCAAACCATTCGCTTTTTATTTTAAAAAATATCAAAGATGCTGACGAGGTAGAAATCGCCGATGTCCGACATGTTTGTTTACAAGCAAAAGAGTCAACGTGCTTTGTCATTGTATTCATACGCGGTGAATAAGTCACTTTAATTGGTGGTTCTTAAACTGCCATTTAAGTACGGTTTTGATGAGCTCTCGGCCAATCAGAATCGAGTATAACACAATGTTGTGCTAGAATGAACATTTGGCAGATTGAGGCCATATTTCGCACCACTTTTTCACAAACGTCAGCTACGAAATTTCACATCCTTACCGTCCTTCAAGATAGTTCGCGGTCTTAACATCTACTGTCAAATTCACCTGCGGTTGTATTGTGTAGCACTTGATTATACTGGAAATTGTAGCTGTGAAACATTGTGCAAAGATCCGACGCGTTTACTGAAATATGACTAGCTTAATAATTAAGTATGGTGATAGTGGAGATTGGATTCTGGAGACCTTTCTGACGTTCCTCTAAGTAAGAATATTTTTCTCGATAAATACACGGTCTTCTCAATAAAACAAATGAAAAACACATGTCATACGACGTGTCTATATGGAATGTGCCGAATAAATAACGTGTATCAGAACAGCTTCTATTTAGTTCGTGTTTTCACATTTCTGCTCAACCCGTGAAGATCCGGGCTGGAATTGGTCTTCAGCAACCCATGATTGCCGTCAAGAGACGACTAACGGGATCAGGCTCTCTGACTTGCTTGACACATGTCACCGTATCCCATTTGCATTGATCGATGCTCATGTTGTTGATCACTGGATTGTTTGGTCCAGGCTCGATTATTTACAGACAGCCGCCATGTAGCTGAAATGTTTGCTGAATTTGGCCTAAACAACCAACCAACAAACCAACCAACCATATCTGGTATACTTGTTGTTCAGCAATCACCGGACCTTATGACGTCATCTATTGTGTCAGGGACGTCTCCGCAAGTTTGTCCACATTATGTGCGTTTTCACGTAGACCTTGCGCCAGAAACGTACCGATAATTGCTGTATTTTACAATGTCGATAAACATAATGTGTTTTGAGATTTGCGTGTGTTATTGAGGATTCAATGACCGGAAATTTCATTTGTAACGACGACAGAGTTTTCAAATGTTTAAATTTCCGGCCATCAAAAACTCAATAACACCCGCAAATTTAAAAATACGTCATGTTAACCCTACCTGGACAATAATCCATCGGTAGATTCACAATGTTATGTTCAAATACCTTACACAAAATCTTGATGAAATGTCCCAAAATATTTAACCACACCAAATAAACTATGACAGGTTAGTGTGAACAACATGGTACGCATCGCGTAGGAATGTACTCCTCGTATATTATCCAACCGACATATGAGGGAATTACAGGAAGCATTACGGTATGTGGAGTTCTAGCCCGTTGCCTGCGTCACTGATAACATCGGTTGATGGTATAGCTCTTGATCCACATTGAAACACAGCTTGCCACAGTAGTGTTAAACTGTCATTTCCTCCCTCCGCGGATTTGTTTCCGTTGTGTGTGCCTTCCAGAGCGAAAAGTAATGTTCCCCGGTCGTGTCCAGATCGAAAGAGGAGCCGTTTTAGCACTAAGTTACTTGGATATTTTTGAAAGGGTGTCGTGACCTCTGTCTTAATTGTTTTACTGAAATTTCTGAACGTGACATTTGTAGTATTGTTGTGAACAGGTGCACAATCTGATGGGTTCAGAAAAAAATTGATGGGACGGTATGTATTTTGAAAAAATGGGAATTTGAATAGATTTAAGATAGATAACAACATTTAAAAAGAAAACAGAAAAACGCCGGATAACATTTGGCTCCATAGGTTATAATGGTTGATGTGTTCCGCTTTTGTGAAATGAGTATATTTCAGGTTCGGTTTTCAGTGGTAAGGACCTTGCACGCAATCTAATGATTTTGAGTTTCATTGTGCGGAACAAATGCCTACATTTAACACACTGTTATATTATTTATTGACGATGCTGTTGACAGGTGGATTATTTTTGTAAGATAAAACCCAGTGATGTTTGATTGCCTTTAGGGAGGTGAGGACAGTCAAATACAAACACGGTTGCATATGTTTTACAGTGCTTGTGAGTGAGTGAGTGAGTGAGTTTACTTTTACGCTATTTTGAGCAATATTCCAGCCATAAAATGGGCTTCACACATTATAACCATGTGAGGAATCGAACCCGGGTCTTCGAAAGCTTTAACCACTGGGCTACCACGCTGTCCCCTACAGTGTTTGTAAGTAGTGTATACTGTAAATGACGATGACGACGTTGATGATGGTGATGACGGCGGCGTTAATGATGACGAAGATGTTGATGATGATGCTGACGACGACGCCGACGACGATGATGGTGGTGGCGATGACGCCGACGTTAATGATGACGAAGATGTTGATGATGATGATGACGACGACGACGGCAACGACGATGATGGTGTTGGTGAAGACGATGACGTTAATGGTGACGAAGATGTTGATGGTGATGATGATGATGACGACGACAACGGCAATGATGATGATGGTGGTGATGACGACGACGGCGATGATGATGATGATGATGACGTACATCGACTCAGGAAATGCAGATCTCGTGTGCTAAATGAACATTTAGATTGTTATTTACGACAAACACCGTACTAGACAGAAAAGGGGTAAAACGAAATTCGAGTAAGTACTTAGAATATAATATATGCGTGTGTTCCAATAGTTACACATAAATCACTGTGGGGACAAAATGATTAGTCTATCCCATTGTTCAAGAAGTCTACGCGGCTCGAAGTACCATATCAAATGAGAAAATCCAATACCCTGCAACTGTCCTCTAAAATAAAGCTTTGTACGTTGGGGTGTTAAAGCTATAGATAAAACAGTCTCGGGGCAGACAGGTTCCATCCCTGAAAACAAAGCAAGAAGTATGTTTTACAATTGTACTTTACATCAGTAAAATGTACTCATAAAATTTCCATTTCACGGAAAACACAGTGAATGAGTTTAGTTTTACGCCGCACTCAACAATATTCCAGCTATATGGCGGCGGTCTGTAAATAATCGTGTCTGACCAGGCAATCCAGTGATCAACAGCATGAGCATCAATCTACGCAACTGGGATACGATGACATGTGTCAACCAAGTCAGCGAGCCATCCCGTTAGTCGCAAATCAGACGACTGTCACATTCTGTATGAACATAAAACGTCATAGAAAGATAAACATAAGCCTCGATTACCTTAAAAATGATTTTATTGAGCGTGACAATCAAAACAGAGGTGTCAATTATATGAATGGATCAATAAGAGTGATTGCGCCAGGTGTTCGCTTGAAGGGAAATCCTACCGGCACACGTGCACAACGTGCAAGTAGACACACGTGCTTTGAGGAGTCCTCGCTGAAGTTATATTAACAATTATCCATCAAGCATCACATACTGATCCTGTTTCTCCCTGACTGATGAAGCGAACATCCAATCTGGTGAGGCGTGATGCATCCTGTAACTTTACGTTTTTATATTTATAAGTGAGTGTGGTTTTGCGCCGCTCTTAGCAATATTCCAGCTTATACTACAGGTGTTCGATCTCCGACAGTCAAACCAAGACGTTTATGTGGTATTTGTTGTCACCTTTCCTGGCGCTTGGTGTTAAGGGCATGCGCACTGGTAAATCTTAAACTGGTCAGCTGAGATTCTGTACACTGTGGTTTCATATAATGACTGGTACAATCAGTCAGCCACACCCACCGCCCTCCACCCTCCGCCCCCTTCCCTGTGTATTACCAACACGCGCACACACTCCCACTCACAAATAAGTAGATTTTACGCAAAAGTTGTGTTCCGTTAAATTATCCTCTCTGATCATTCATGTTATGTCTTAGACTACGTAAACTGCAGGAACTGGTAACTATTTTATGAAGTAACGCCTCTTCGGAAAGCAAAAATAACCTCGAAACACACGTGGTATAATCGACCAAGCCATTTCTTCCTTTGATTGTAAGGCTGGACATTTACATAAATGGTTTTAACATAGACCTGCGATATTTGTCCAGATGCTTAGCAGCAATAAAACCATGACATTTATGACACGATAAGCTAGTTAAACAGAGATTTTGAAAATATATTGCAAGCAACACAAATATTGTGTTTACTTTTCACCATACCGAATCGCTCCAAACACAATCAACCACAAGGTCAATGATAGGTTCCGCAGTCCCGTTCCCTGTTTTCGATTTCCTATAAAAATGGCGGCGGTCATCAATCATATTCCACCCCCTTGCTTGCCAGCCGTCCAATTTCCAAGCTCTGATCCGTTACTGTTTCGTATTTTTCCGTAAACATTCTGGCGGGAAATTGCACGCAGATCGCGCGGGACCCAAGCGATATTACAGACTGAACTTCAACAGAAACGACTCCCGAGACAACTTCCGGTATCCCGCAGCGAATATAGCCTCGCAGATAACGACAACCGTTTGTCGTCAAGTTGACATTTTTTTCTACTCCAAAATGTCACTTATTGTCGACGTCTCTGAGGGGAGCCGGTATTTAGTCCCAGAAATATAACTCCAAGCTTGCAACACTTCCTTGATATAGTTTCTCTGAATCCAGCTCGCGATACCGACTCTGGTTCGTTGTTGGCATCGTCTTGACCCAAGTGTTTATCAAACGACGAGGGGTTAATTCGCAATGGCAACCGACTCTATCGCAGCAAATGTTAGATCGTTCCCCGCTGTGTCTTGAAATCATATACCAAACATTGCAGCATTATCTCTGACAGGGAACTGAAGAACAACTGTTGCCAAGCTCAAAGCAAGTCTCTTGCTTCGAGGAGCTATTCGTGATCTTGATTATATAAACGAAGTATGTAGATATAAAATGCAGCAAGAAGTGAATTAAATAAATTCTTACTCTTTTTATACGTCATATGAACTTTTGAATGTTGATGTTGATTTTTCTTGCGAGCAATTTCAAAGGACGATGGTTTTTTTGTGTGTGATAGCTGTTATGCTGTCTGACCATCTCTTCAAACATTTGTAAACAACCGATACGAAGTAAAAATATCATTCTGAGTAACATTGCCATTGGCGCAAATCCTGTTCTATAAAAAGTACCTCGTTTACAAAACGTTATATATGATTCATTATATATCTTGTTTATGTAGTTTATAGAATATTGTCAATGTTTCTGTATGGAACGTTTGCACAATAAATATTTGATTTGATTTGATTTGATTTACCTCCATGTGATGTGAAAGTCGAAGCAGCACACAGTGAAGCAATGCTAACTATATGCAAATATAAATACGTTAAGGTCTCTACTTTAAGTAATCCTCTGCATATTCCAGTGTTATTCAACATTGTGCACAAACATTTGACCCTTAAGCACTGAATCGAAAAGTTCAAATATCGACGCCGTGAAACACTGGCAACACCAACGTGATCGAGTTTGTAACGTTTATGGAAGAGGACAACTTTTTCCTATCTAACTTAATTACTTTATATCATTGTTCATTCAGGAGTGTTAGTTTAATTGACATTGGACACGTCGTGTAATTAAGGCCAATTCGGGTCTCCCTCACTTAGGGACACCGAAAGCTAGACGTCTTGAAAGGGCTCTGACATTGATACATCGATAACGCCTTTAATTGTCACAGGGCAAAACTTAATGCCCTCACAAGTGTAATGTACGGTCGCGATCCCGATAATATTCTCAAATCCGTTTACATATGAGAATACTGTAAATGGTTTCATGACCCTAAACGTCAAACTAAATTAGCGCAGCTGTTCATCAAGTTTGAACTTCGTTTTGGTACGATGTTTTAGTTTTGATTCTTTTATTATATTGCAGGGAACTATTAACTTTAGACGAACACATTGCTTCTGAAAATATACATTTTTTTACCAACAAACTCCATTTAAATTGAAAAGGAGCTCCAGTGAGATTTGAGTTTCGACATGTGGGGGGCCTAGACTTGCTTCACTTTGGACAATAGCATTAAAATACAGCTGTAGACCAGATTAACTGCATCTTAGGTAACTTAGCATAAGTTTAAAATTAGAGTTCGTGAATTTAAAGGACTTATTTCTACCTGAATTACGTTTCTTATAGTCTTTGTGGGTTGTTGTCGAACAAAATATCAATTTCAGATTCAACGAAGTCGGATTAAAAAATGTAATGACAATATAGATATCGTGATATTCATCTGTTTGATTGTCGTTGTAGAAGTTGATGAATTATAGGAAAGTTATGATACTTTATTATACTTCTTTATTATATTATGATGATATTATTTGTCAAACCTATACCGAAACGTCGCATCATAATATAATAGTGAGTGAGTGAGTTTAGTTCTACTCCGCACTCAGCAATATTCCATCTATATGGCGGCGGTCTGTAAATAATCGAGTCTGGACCAGACAATCCAGTGATCAACAGCATGAGCATCGATCTGCGCAATTGGGAACCGATGGCATGTGTCAACCAAGTCTCATAACATAATAAAGAAGTTGTCATCCATAAAGTGTATTAACTATCATATGACTTAATATTCATAAATAAGAAAAAGTAACGGTAAATTAATGCCACTCATGTTATAAAACATCGGTTGTCGGGTGACGGATGTAAGAAACAGTCAGTTGTTAGTGTCTCTGCAGATTATATTTGTGTAGATCTAAACAGTTATGTAAGAACGATAAACTAAGAGTAATTTGTAATAATGCCCGTTCGTATATATACTGAATTTGGTTAATCGATCAATTGACTTTGAGATCGAGTTGACAAACAGACAAGCACTAATAATTATCAACACGATATCTGTTCTCTTTGAAAAATTCACCTATTATAAATATAATATTCTAAGTGTTCTTTATATAGAAACACGAATGTACATTTTACAAACATGGCTTGTCCTGTTCTAGGCAAAGTAAGGCAACTGTCAACTGTTTTAGGTATTACGTAAGGCACCCACCGATTGTTTTAAGGATTAAGTAAGGCAACCACCGATTGTTTTAAGTATTACGTATGGCACCCACTGACTGTTTGGGATATTAAGTAAGGCAACCACCGACTGTTTTAGGTATTAAGTAAGGCGAGCACCGAATGTATTCGGTATTAAGTAAAGCACCCACCGGTTGTTTTCGGTATTAAGTAAGGCAACAACCGACTGTTTTAGGCATTGAGAAAGGCAACCACCGTCAGTGACAACAAAACTACCATTAACGTTGTACATTTGAACTTGTTTTAAGTGGAGGGAAGGGACGGGGTGGGGAGACGAAAGTAGAAAAACGTGTAAAGTTGATTGTCAGTGTCAACCTCCCGGTATGATTGTTTAACGCGTCTGAAAAATAAAAATTGAGTTTTAACCCCTAAACAAGTTGGGTATTTTTGCGAGTAAAATAGAACAGGACTTGCAGAAAATAATTGTGTACCCATTGAATATTGAACATTTAACAATTGATAATTGCAGTTGTCAGTGCATGTTCTAACTTATTATTTATGAACATTATGACAAACATATTAATAGAGATTCTGTGAAATATTAACTAATGTTTTAAATTGACATACAACACAAATGTTTTCGTGACCAATGACGCGCATATAAAGCATATAATCATTTCAGCTATGGCATCACATTATACATAAGATCCTTTATACTGTGATGAAGTTTGCAATACATCATCAACCATAAAATGCTGGATTTCTGTTATAAGTAAT
Source organism: Haliotis rubra (assembly GCF_003918875.1). Classification (NCBI taxonomy): domain Eukaryota; kingdom Metazoa; phylum Mollusca; class Gastropoda; order Lepetellida; family Haliotidae; genus Haliotis; species Haliotis rubra. The sequence goes on from NW_025767024.1 coordinate 1,499,575, forward strand.
TGAGGAAAAACAATTATTTTACCACGATGGTCTCAACTCACTCTGAGCGAAGGTATAGTCTAAGGGAGACAACTGCGTTCTAACGGGCATGGCCCCTGCAACCCGCTATAGATAATAAAGGAGGAGACACGCATTCCGCGTTTTATTTTCCAAAACATTCCTCTTTGCTACATGTTTGAGATCGTATTGTCAAAGATTTTAAAGATTGTCAAATATGAGAATGTGTTCAAGAAACAGCTGTGTTACACGAAACAATGGCGAAATATATCGTCGTTGAGTGTGAAGAAGCATGACTATCTCGTTGTAGAATCGATTTTGGAACATCACTAACGATAATAAGCTGGTGAACAAAACTAATAATGTTGATTATTTGTAATTATTAAAAAAGTTACATAAGGGTAATAATTTATTTATTTATTATCATCAACGTATTGTCAAATATTAACCTCATCAATCAAATGACTAATAAATGAAATACCAATCTGGTCAGGTGAAGGAATATCAGGTAGTTAGATAATAGGATTATTAGTTGTTTTAAAATATATGCTCCCTCTATCATGCAATTAATAAAATAACAATACAATGTGATTTCACTGTAAATGTACTAATATCCCAGATGTTTGTTTGTTTGTTTGTTGTTTGTTTGTTGCTCTGAGCAATAGTCCAGCTTATATAGCGGTGGTGTAAATAATCTAGTCAGGATCAGACTATCCAGTGATCAACAGCATGAGCATCGATCTACGCAATTGGGATACGATGACATGTGTCAACCAAGTCAGCGAGCCTGACCATCCGATCCCGTTAGTCGCCTCTTACGACAAGTATTGGTTGCTGAAGATCAATTCTAACCCGGATCCTCGGGTTATAAACCAGATGTCGAGTTTAGGATATATACAATATACATTATAGTGAATTTGTTTGTAGTTCCAAAAGACCCGTTATTATCTGAAACATAAGCTTTATTTGATTCGTTGCTTTTCACACGTTAATTGCAAGGATGCCAAATAATTGAACTCTGCATTTGTTGCGCTTTTTACATCTTGACTCGGTGTTTCGTTACACACGCGATTGTTGAATATAATCATGTGAGTGTTTACACACATGGACACATAAACACGACGTGTTTCCAGAAAAATCATAAAATATATGAGCCGTGAGAATACAGTTACACGTGCGCTCCATTAGTTGAATTGTGACGACAAATAAAACAGTTCCTTAGAATAACAAACTTTGTGGAGCTAAAGATCTTCTTCTCAATGGCTTTTCGACAAAAACGTCCAGCTTCAGGCAGAATGATTATTCCTGAATTCCTCATTGATTTAGTATTGCTCAAATGTATTTCTTGTATTTAGTGCCTTGCCAAAATATCTTTTCAAAATTTCTAAACGACGACTTTGATGTTTTTGACAAACCGTGGAAGCATGAGGAAAATGTCGCCAATGCGGTAGTTCTTAAGGATTTCATGGGAATAGTATCAGCATTTGTTTTCAGTATCAGACGCGGTTTCCGTGATTTTGTTATGTATGGTTAAATATAAGTAGCGCTTCCATTAATATCGACATACACGAACACATCCAGCTTGTATCGAAGAATGGATAATGTCGACGTTCGGGTTAAAGAGGTTTCATTGTATCTAGTTTAAATGACATGTGATGATCCGGGTGAGAATTGGTCTCCAGGAACTAACGGGATCAGTTGGTCAGACTCACTGACATGGTTAATGAATACCAACGTATCCCAATTGCATAGATCTGTGTTCATGATGTCAATGATCCACACCCACACACACACGCGCGCGTGTGTGTGTGTGTATATATATAGATGCCGCTGTCGAATAAATGGAATATTGCCGAGTGCGGCGTTAAACAACAAACAAGCAAAAACAAAACAATTGAAGGAAGTCTTCGAGCGAAAACCAAAGGCTGGGTGACTTTAAGTAACACGTGATCGGACAAGCGTGTTGTGTTTGTCAAACATATGACATGTGGACATAGGTAAGAGTGTGAAACATATGACATGTGGACATAGGTAAGAGTGTGAAACGTCGGTTTACCCAAGACTGGGTTCGATTCTCTGTACATCATCTGTGAAGCCTAATTACCATGCTCTTGGTCGTGATAATTGTGGAATAATGACCCACTCTCTGCCCCCATACATAATCAACCACTTGGTTGAACGCTTGGTGAAAATGCCATTCACTAATCTGGAAAATATACCTGCTTGTACATATATCACCTGGTCTTTGTATTAACGCATTATCTATCCATGAATTAAGGGCATTGGGGTAGCCTAGTGGTTAAAGCGTTGGCTCGTCACGCTGAAGACCCGGGTTCGATTCCCCACATTGGCACGATATGTGAAGCCTATTTCTGATGTCCCCCGCCGTGATATTGCTGGAATATTGCTAAAAGCGGCGTAAAACTAAACTCACTCACTCCATGAATTAGATCATGCTACATAGGTATATCCAGTCATCTTCATGTAATTGATGATCTACATTTCACTAACCTGATGCTGATCTGTCGACTCATATATAATATACAGCATGATGTGCACAGTTGTCAGGTGATTCACGTATGTGTATAATGATCTGCCCAATTATTAGGTTATTCACGTATTTGTATTATGATCTGACCAGTTGTCGGGTGATGAACGTATGTGTATGATGATCTGCCCAGTTGTCAGGTGATGAACGTATGTGTATTATGATCTGTCCAGTTGTCAGGTGATTCAAGTATGTGCATTATGATCTGCCCAATTGCCAGGTGATTCACGTATGTGTATTATGATCTGCCCTATTGTCGGGTGATTCACGTATGTGTATTATGATCTGCCCAGTTGTCGGGTGATGAACGTATGTGTATTATGATCTACCCAGTTGTCAGGTGATTCACGTATGTGTATTATGATCTGCCCAATTGTGGGATGATGAACGTATGCGTATTATGATCTGCCCAGTTGTTAGGTGATGAACGTATGTGCATAATGATTTTCCCAGTTGTCAGGTGATGAACGTATGTGTATTATGATCTGCCCAGTTATCAGGTGATGGACGTATGTGTATGATGATCTGCCCAGTTGTCAGGTGATGAACGTATTTCTCTTATGATCTGCCCAGTTGTCAGGTGATGAACGTATGTGTATTATGATCTGCCCAGTTGTCAGGTGATTCACGTATGTGTGTATGATCTGCCCAGTTGTCGGGTGATGAACGTATGTGTATTATGATCTGTCCAGTTGTCAGGTGATTCACGTATGTGTATTATGATCTGCCCAGTTGTCAGGTGATGAACGTATTTGTATTATGATCTGCCAAGTTGTCAGGTGTTTAACGTATGTGTATTATGATCTACCCAGTTATCAGGTGATGAACGTATTTATATGATGATCTGCCCAGTTGTCAGGTGATTAACGTATGTGTATTATGATCTGCCTAGTTGTCAGGTGATTCACGTATTTGAATTATGATCTGCCCAGTTGTCAGGAGATGAACGTATGTGTAATATGATCTGCCCAGTTGTCAGGAGATGAACGTATCTGTATTATGATCTGCCCAGTTGTCAGGTGATGAACGTATTTGTATTATGATCTGCCCAGTTGTCGGGTGATGAACGTATGTGTATTATGATCTGTCCAGTTGTCAGGAGATGAACGTATGTGTATTATGATATACCCAGTTGTCAGGAGATGAACGTATTTGTATTATGATCTGCCCAGTTGTCAGGTGATTCACGTATTTCTATTATGATCTGCCAAGTTGTCAGGTGATGAACGTATGTGTATTATGATCTGCCCAGTTGTCGGGGGATGAACGTATGTGTATGATGATCTGCCCAGTTGTCAGGTGATGAACGTATGTGTATGATGATCTGCCCAGTTGTCAGGAGATGAACGTATTTGTATTATGATCTGCCCAGTTGTCAGGTGATGAACGTATGTGTATTATGATCTGCCCAGTTGTCGGGTGATGAACGTATGTGTATTATGATCTGGTCAGTTGTCGGGTGATGAACGTATGTGTATTATGATCTGTCCAGTTTTCAGGTGATGGACGTATTTGTATTATGATCTGGTCAGTTGTCGGGTGATGAACGTATGTGTATTATGATCTGGTCAGTTGTCGGGTGATTCACGTATGTGTATTATGATCTGCCAAGTTGTCAGGTGATGAATGTATTTGTATTATGATCTGCCCAGTTGTCGGGTGATTCACGTAAGTGTATTATGATCTGCCCAGTTGTCGGGTGATGAACGTATTTGTATTATGATCTGGTCAGTTGTCGGGTGATGAACGTATGTGTATTATGATCTGCCCAGTTGTCAGGTGATGAACGTATTTGTATTATAATCTGCCCAGTTGTCAGGTGATTCACGTAAGTGTATTATGATCTGCCCAGTTGTCAGGTGATTCACGTATGTGTATTATGATCTGCCCAGTTGCCAGGTGATTCACGTAAGTGTATTATGATCTGCCCAGTTGTCAGATGATGAACGTATTTGTATTATGATCTGCCAAGTTGTCAGGTGATGAACGAATGTGTATTATGATCTGCCCACTTGCCAGGTGATTCACGTAAGTGTATTTTGATCTGCCCAGTTTTCAGGTGATTCACGTATGTGTGTCATGATCTGCCCAGTTGTCAGGTGATGAACGTATTTGTATTATGATCTGCCAAGTTGTCAGGTGATGAACGTATGTGTATTATGATCTACCCAGTTGTCAGGTGATGCACGTATGTGTATTATGATCTGCCGATTTTTGTTTTGATTTATGCATGTCAATCACGATCTTCCCATTTGTCTGTTGACTTAGACAAACGTATTATTGTCTGTGTATAATCTACACATTTATCGGTTTATTTAAACTTTTTCAGTAAGATATGCATTGTTATCTGTTTCAGTAGACACGTGAAAACACTTGTATTTGCTGATTCACACAAATGCTTTATGATCTGCACATTTTTCTTGTGATTCACACAAATGTACTATGACCTTCACGTACATCTGTTGACTAACACATACTATTATCATCTGCACATCTATGTGGTTATTCAGACACTAACAATATGACCTGTACATTGTTTTGTTGAATACGGCATATGCATGATGATCTGCACATTCACCTGTTGAATACACATATGCATCATGATCTGCACATTCACCTGTGGAATACACATATGCATGATGATCTGCACATTCACCTGTTGAATACGGCATATGCATGGTGAGCTGCACATTCACCTGTTGAATACACATATACGTGATGATCTGCATATTTACCTGTTGAATACGACATATGCATGATGATCTGCATATTTATATCTTGGTATAAATGTTATAGCATGTGGTCGTAAACACACTCACTCATTTACTTGTAATGTTTTCAAAAGTGAAAAACAGAAACCAACCATGAGTTGGTTGATGCATGTCATCGGTTCCCAATTGCGTAGATCTATGCTCATGATGTTGATCACTGGATTGTCTGGTCTTGACTCGATTATTTACAGACCGCCGCCATATAGCTGGAACATTGCTGAGTGCGGCGTAAAACTAAACTCACACAGTCATTCACTCAAATCACAAAAATATTTAAACACAATTTAAGGTTTACCACTGATATTGTTAAGCTCACAGACTGTCAGACAGACATAACGACCTACCGACAGACAGACAGGCAGGCAGACAGACATGTTTTATTCAATAGTTGAGGCCCAGTGGCCCAAAGTACAATTGAACTATTGGTCACGTGACATGAGATAATAGTTTACACCTGATTTAAGAATGGAAATCAAATGTTTTGTGAAAATGGCAACAGTTTTGATGATATCTGCATATCATTAAGTTATATCGTTAAGTTTACGATACATAAGAAAAGAGCTATTCAATAGGTCGACAATATTCTCCTGTTAATGCATGAGCCAGTTCTCGGAATCTCTGCTGCCGTCGTTGTCATGTTGCAGCATCATCCTCGACGGCCGTCGACAACGACTTCAGGCATATCTGATGTCAGATTGCTTTGCATTAACACAGAAAAGATGAACTTTACAACAGCGGAAAATGTCAGGGTGGTCACAAAGCCCTCTATGTACGACGAAAGCCCAGCGCTCTGATACGCTAAAGTACGAAAGCCCATTTGAGTCATAACTGAAATATGGAAAAAAACAAACACACGAAAAACGATATGTGTTATGACCAGAATGAACTCGTCATTATGATGAAAAAATCAGTTATTATGGAAAACAAATGCATTGTTTAAACAAATTATGGCTTGCTTGACAACGAACGTCGGTTTTTCAATTTTGACCCCTGTAGGCTTTCGTACTAAAGTATGAAAGGTAGACTATTAAAACCCAGATCCAAGTTGGTTAGTAAAAAGAAGATGATGATGATCATGATCATCATCATCGTTATTATAAGATATGTCCATAACAAAATGGTAATCTTCAAAACCATTGTCTATCTTGTATGTAGTCATCAAAATGTACAAGCACTGTCTTGAACACGGCTTTCAAGCATCTCTACCACCTTTATGTTTGAGATAACACCTGAGAGATAATGTGATTGAAAAGACGAATTCAACTTCAAATGCATTTCCTTTCACAATTTAAGAAAAGGGGAAATAAATCAAACCGTTTCTTAAAATCAGACGTGTTCATTTGAAGAATTTCCGTCAGAGACCCGAAAAGTGACCTCGACATTTCAGACGGGTTTTGGCATTGTCGGGACAATATTTTAAATACCAGATTAAGACAATTACTGAAAGGTTCTGCTTTGATCCGACTTGGCAATATAATACGCAAATTCCTCCAAACGGCACCGGCGAACTTCCGCTTTCTATAGAAGGTATCGGCAACCCGTGTAAGGAGTCTTCTCTCTCCTGTCTGACAAGGGGTTTGTTCCAAAATGCGAGAGGCGTGGCGAAGGGTAAAGGGGTTAAGTGTGTCTCAATGCCAGAGACTTGGAGTTAGCTTCAAACAGGGTAGAAAAAGGGTGCCGACTTTGTTCTGGCGCTGTCTTTCCCTGTCTCGTCTGCCTGACAATAATCGCCGCCATCTTGGAACAATGGCGGCCATTTGTCCATGAAATTCCAAAGTCGTTCAAGCGTATCTGTTCAAAGAGCCACGACGTAGGGGTCGCGTTATTATTCGTGACCCCCCGACACCTTTCGGCTCCCTGGCTGGTGTTTGGCGACATCTACCCGCAACACACACCCGAGGATCGTATATCGCAGTGAGCCCAAGTCAGGTTGATAATCACTTATTACTGTGAATTATGCCAGAAACGTCGCCCAGTTTGTCAAAATGTGAAAGATAATTATACTACCTCTATCGTCTCGCGTTACAAGAGTGAATCCCTTGATGCCCAGAGTATGAAAACTCCCTCCCCTTCCCCAAATTCGTCAAAGGACTGACAAGCGAGCGCCAGTATACTCGCACCTTGTTGTCTACTCAGTGACTCGGACTATCAGCTTGTCGTGCGGTGAATAGTATCATACGGCGACAAGTCTGTAAACATAATAATTTTCCGTCTAAGCCAGTGTTAGGTTTCGTGGCGTTTCCTGATTGTTTATCCTCGTGGTCGAAGCTGCATTGATAGATCTAACAACGTAGCTCACCAACTGGAGGGGTTGCGACGTCAACTTCCCCGCTGCGTTGTGGCAAAAACAACCCTCCCCTTTTCCGTTTTTGCAAAGCAGTTCGTGTTTTTTGTTTGTCGACGAATGAGAAAACATTCCGTATTTCGGCATGTTGATAACTCTTTTTGTGTTTTATGAGAGCGTTGAGAAATCCTAACCATTTGTTGAAGGATATTTTCCTGTGGAAAAAGTAGTAATATATTCATGTCTCACTGCAGGATTGTCAGCAAGGACTCTAGCTTCCCTGTAACCTATTCCTCAATGAAGAACAAACAGATATCGCTTACACACTTGTAGATAAAGGAGAAAAAACGAAGTGTTGCAGTGGTGATCGTGAACTATCGTATATCTTGTAAGATAAGGATAGTTTTACTGAATAAATTGTATTTTATGCTGATAATGTCTTGTCTTTCAGTTATCTTAACGGCCCTTTCTGGATGTTAGTGAGTGAGTATATAAAGACGAGTTTTTGGATGACAACTTCTTTATTGTGAAGGGTCACGACGTTTCATCAGGTGGAGTGAGTATAGTTTTACGTCGCTTTTAGCAATATTCTAGCAATATCCGGCTGGGGACACAGAAATGGGCTTCACTCATGTGGGGAATTGAACCCGGGTTTTCAGCGTGACGAACGGACGCTTTAACCATCAGGCTACCCACCGCCCCTTCTAGATGTTCCAGGATCACTGGATTGTCTGGCCTAGACTATATTTATTTCTAGCCAACGGCGTAAGCAACACCTTTTCTGGGTTTGGCCTTTGACAACAGAAAGCGCGGAGAGGACAGTTAGTAAGGGGATATAAGGGCAGGTAACTCCATAATTGCAAAACTGACCGGAGTCAAGCGATATACCCTGATACTGACTTTGGGCTGTAGACGAATTGATTTATAAAACATTCCGTGCCATTTTTATATCGTTAATATTTGGGCGTAATAATCAAATGATATTCTGTTTTATTTATTTATTTATCATCCAAAACTGTGTTCCACAGGAGATATCGCTTGTGTGAGATCAGACGATATCTCCTAGGAGATATCATTTTGACAGTAGATTTTGTACAATGCCGTGACAATGCTATGACGTCATGAACTTGATGGCGTAACAATGCTATGACATCGCTGCACTGCAAATCTAATGGCAGTACTGTGTTCAGAGATGTACATTTTTCACTGAAAACTAATGAAGAGTGATTTTTGATGATAAACAGAATCTCACCCGAGTGTCTTTTGATATCAAATATATCAACACTCGTTGATAAAAGTAAAAATATCCTCGGCAAGCCTCGGATATTTGTTACTTTATCAACTCGTGGTGATATATTTGATATCAAAAGACACTCGGGTGAGATTCTCCATTTATCATCCAAAACTGTGTTCCACGGGAGATATTGCTTGTGTGAGGTCAAACGATATCTCCTAGGAGATATCATTTTGACAGTAGATTTTTTACAATGCCCTGACAATGCTATGACGTCATGAACTTGATGGCGTCACAATGCTATGACATCACTGCACTGCAAGTGTAATGGCAGTACCCTGTTCACAGATGTACATTTTTCATTGATAACTAAACAAGAGTGATTTCCATGATAAATAGAATCTCACCCGAGTGTCTTCTGATATCAAATTTATCAACACTCGTTGATAAAAGTAAAAATATTTGTAACTTTATCAACTCGGGTTGATATAATTGATATCAAAAGACACTCCGGTGCGATTCTCTATCTATTTAATATATAATGCATAGCTGTATTATATAAGACAGTGTATCAAAATGCTGCCTTAAATAAACGCATAATGCATATTAATTTCATTCGTATGACGCAAAGGTCATATTATAAATCTTAGAACATTGATATGTTGTTGTTTACAAGTAAGTCAAAGCACTTATATTAGGCAGCTCGAAAAAATAATATAAAACACTCGATTATAACCGTCGCTATACACATCTTGTTTTCAGTTTGTGTAACGAGTAACCGACCTGTTATATAACTTTATCAGAACTGAATTAACTATTTACGCGGTTCACTGCTGAATGGACTATCCCCCATCGTCCTTTGAAAAATCCGTTTCTCACACCGAGTCAATTAAAATTCCATTGGCTTCAAGATACGTTTTAAAGCTATTCTGAAAATAGGGACGTTGTCGGTTTCAATAAAGATTCTGGTATATTTCTAATCACGTTAGGTCGCTTTGGGATATCCAGCGTTCAGATTGTGTTTAGTTCCATCTTGAACCGATGTTAAATGACAGCTTCCTTGTTTTTTCCAAGTGGTTGTCTTCGAATTGTCTCAGATAAGATTGGCGAGGTGCAGAGCCTTTTTGCCACTTCCATTTATAGCTCCATGTATTAGGCTTGTAGCAATATGTACCACCGTTCTCTTGGGAAGTGTTTTTTTCGATTAAAATACAAGATGATATCTCGGTGCATATGTCACATGCAAGCATGACGTTTAACCAGATATTTTAAAATGTTTTTTCGAAGACTGATATCCATGACATTAAAGAACACACGTTGCCGTTTGCACTATCTGACTCAGGACTGCTTCCGGGGGGGTTTACAGATTAAATGTCGTGAATAGTGAATGGGGAATGCATTTAAGTTTCAACTTTTTATTAATAATTTTTTATTCTAACCTTACGAACAGGCGACCCGGATGTATGTGTTTGTTTCCCCAAATTACTTGATTATTTTTCTGTACGAATATCGGATTATAAACGACAAAAGCTCTCTGTGATCTCCAATTTTAATGAATAAATTGTCCCTTGAAAATTGTGAATTTTGAGTTGCTTTTTGATGAATAATCGTTTGGATGAAGTATTTTTTTAATTTTTCATTTGAATGAAAACAATCGACAAACTACAAATTCCTCTGGCTCGTTTCTTGAGCTTTGTTGATTCTGCACATACCGACAAAGTAATAAAACTATCACAACAAGCAAATGAAAACAACAAAACCGAGATATTATCAAAACCCTAATCGACATCGACAACGAACATGTAGCATAAAATGAACAATTTATTGTGATGGTAAAACGCTTGAGACAGATTCACAAACGAAAAACGCATTTCAGATCGTTTTTAGTACGCGCGGGGAATCTGGAAATGTCAATGGTGATTTAGGCAGTGAGACAAGGTTTTCCTTGTAACAATATTTGCCACAGAGCAACGCCCTGCAAATGACCAGTCACACCATCTCGACTTCTCTCGCGAGAAATCGTGAGATTATGATCGAAGACGTCACTCAAAGTCGGCGAAACGGCAACTCGATAGCTAGGGATTTAAAGATACACACTTCGGTTTTTGACATTTAACCCCCAGCTTCCGGTAACCTCGTTTTCACTTTGTCCCGTGTGCAATTTAGATTTCATCTCTGATGTGATATTACTAGGGAATTGATAGAAAATTGCCAGAATTAAAAAGGGGATACAGGATTCAACGCCGCACTTCCTGGGATCTCTTGTGAACAAGAACTGGTAGATTAGTACAGACTTAAAACTGCCTTTTACCCGCGGAATACCCTTCCGTGGAAATCATGCCTGTGTCATTTGGTTCAAAGATCACTTGGTGGTGATGAAAGGCGTTTAGATCACTGTCATTAACAGAAAGTTAAGGTGTTATTTATCAGTAAAATATGCACATTTCATTAAATCGCTGCTTGTAGATCCTTAAAGACATGCATAGGAACGGGTTTGCTTTGTTTGAAAACAGTAGTTTTAATAATATTAGATGAAGCCCTTTTATTAAACGATTAAGTCTGACATTTGTGTGATAGTTAAAAATAAAGAAAAGGATTACTGGCTTCAGATAGAACAAAAGTGCCTAAATTGTTGTTGCGCATTTGTAGAATCACCATTATGCAAATATCAATGTGTTTGTTTAATATGAATGCATGCAAATAAATCACCCTCGTCCGTGCGATTAGACATTAGTCTTTTTACATTTTTAGTATCGACAGTTTAGAAACAGAATACGTAGCTTAATATAGTTAGTATATTCAACTGGAACAGGGCTGATGTTTTGAACATAGCATATTTAGCCGTCAAATAGAGCAATATTTGGGAGGACAGCATCAACGATCTCTGTAATGTGCAAATAATCTTATAACTGTCCTCGTTTATTTATAAATGACAATTTTATCCATATTTTATAAGTTATCAAACATTTGTTGATACGTTACTCAACGAATTGTGATATATTTGTCTTAAGTTATCAAAAGATTGTCCCGATGCTGCTAACATCGCGCGACATTCCGACGTCATTGAACCGTTTGACTTGATCTCGTAAGACTAATCCATGTTTTCCTTTAATTATGATATGTTGTACATTGCAACTAAATAATTATATTCTCATTAATCATTTTAGAAAATAGTGTATTTTCTAATTATGATTTAACGAATAACATCTCTATCCTTTTAAACAGTGAAATTATTTGCTGCTAAAAAGGTACGTGTATGTACGGATCTTAACAAACTATATTCGTATTTTTGTTATACGATGTTTAATGCTGCTAACTTAAAAACAGCACCCATCAAGTGATAATTTTGATTTGTCTATAAAAACATATATAAGTACGTTATGTTCACATTAGGTAGAAATCATTAAAAATTAAAATACAACGAATTTGAAATCGTACTATAAATTCAGAAAGAAATGCTTCCGGCTTTTACATTCTAGCAGTTCACCAACGATCACATTCAAATGGTCAGATGCACTTACATCCCCGTAACAAAGAATCTGACCACAAATTGACACACTCCCCTGTTACTCATTCCATTATTGACAGTCGATATCGTGTTGATAACAGCATCGCATTCATGTTCGATCAAAGGATCGGTGTCTCATCAAAGTGCTAATTTCCTTAGAGATGAAAAAATAAAACAATGTGTGACATTTAGCGAAAGGTTAGAGCCCGTGACATTTCATCGTCCACGGGTCAATAGACCCAATGATATAAAACTACAGTTTTAACGGATATTAAATGCACTACAAAAGCAACTGTATTGATTCCGCGCATGTCCGAGCTTTGTTTGAATGAACGGAGTATGTTGGCCTTCTGTTCTTCCCTGATAACCTTCATTTGAACCCTCATCAAATGACGCTATACTTTGCAAAGGAGAAATATAAAAATTGATAAAATGATAAAAATAACTTCGCTTTGATTGTCTAAAACATATTTCCATGAATTCAATTGTTTTAATATCAACATATTTCGTTATAACATTTTCATATTGTATAGGTATGTTCAGTACACAGAGTTCTACAAATCATGACCAATCAGTTTTTCATAAACAACTGTTTTTAACAATGCTTTGATCAATGTTTACCATACAGCATAAAAGTAATTATGATTCTCAAACTATCAATGCCTTCTTGTGTGATTGGTGTTAAGACTGTTTGTCTCTCATTGCAATATAACATACTTAGCTCAGTGATATTCGCACATATCGCACGATTCTTCATAAAATCGAACATCGCAGTCGTTTATATCGAATGAATTTATTTTTCTTGGAACAAATAAATATTACGTATGGAATGAACTGTCATTAATTCCGCTACTGGTTGCATTATACTGTTATACCTCAATGAATGCATACTTTACCATTTCAAATATCGAATCCCCACTTGCATGCAATTCCGGATAACCTGATATATTTGGTCTTAAGATTTCGACTTAACGATGTGTCATGGTGCTTTAGACCTTGTACGTACTGTTTGTTGTTGCTGTTGCTGCTGCTGCTGATGATGATGATGATCATGCTAGAATACACAGTTTTCATGTATACTTACTTCAACATCATCGTATACAACAATCAAATTGTGTATGAAAAAACACATTTCACATTTTCGGAAATTTCGTTCAACATAGTCACGTACTACATCTGAAATAGGTTATCAATACAAGGTGTCGCCGCACTGAAAATATTATGATTCGTATTGAGGTACTTTGTCAGTTCTGTGACGGGCAGGTACAGTTATAAAATCAGCGTGGAAAAGGCGTTACAATATAAAGTCTGAGAGCGTGTAAACGTATAAAGGTAGCTTCCGGACAAAAGAGTTTGCCCCTCTGGTGTATGAATGATGAAGGCGATACGCACATTACGCACGGATGGGTATCTGAACGATATCACTTTTAGGTCGATATGGGGAGGATACGGGCGAAACGTGGGATGAATCTCCCCCTATTATGTGCAATTCTGGTTGGTGACTATATTGGAATTTTGTGAATAGAAGTTGGTGTTTGAAGGAGGTCAATAAAACACATTCGATATTCGCAGGATTGAGTGTGAAAGAGTTTGCAATTCATGGCGGGATGGGTTATGTTGAAAATGTTTCAAATACATCTAACACCAGGCAGTGCGCTAGTGGGATGGTAAAATAGTGAAATATTCTTAACTCGAACAGCATTAGATCGAATTATGGTAACTCGAGCTTTAGTAACTCGAACACCGTAACTCGATGGTCTTTTACTCGCACTTTGTGACTTGATCTTCGTTATCTGGAAGTTATTAAGCCGAGGAAACTTAATTAAAACTTTGTTAACTCGAGCTTTATTAAGCCGAACTTTGGTAACTCGATTTTGGTTAGCTTGATCTATTTCTTACAAGACGAACAAACGTGCTCATCGCATAATCCTCATATGTACTTTGACATGAAAGCGGAAGTTGGACACTCCGGATAACTCGACTTCCTGAATTTGGCAAGAATCGACAAAAAGAAAATGTGGTTATTGACCTGTTGTTGACAGGTATGTGGGTCGAGCTGTGAGCTTCGTATTTACAATTATACGTACATGTAGAGTTCTACAATTACACAATTTGTCAGTAGCTTTGGGACGATGATAAAACACTTTCATAGATGCGAGTAAGTGTATATTGAAATTACGTACTTAAAACAGTTCGTGATTCGTCTAATTTCAGCAGCTGTTCTTCAGCTTAATACCATTTTATAATAATTCATTTAGAGCAAATACGTGTATACTCAACAGAAAAAGTTAAGGACCACCCCAATATTCAATATTTAAGTATAATATGGTTCATCATAATAATATGAACTATTAGATACTAAAATATTGATAATTGGGGTGGTCCGTGACTTTTTCTGTTGAGTATATATGAGTTAGATTGGGGTGTATGGCATATGTGTTGTGTATTCACAAACGGTATGGTATATGTGTTGTGTATTCACAAACGGTATGGTATATGTGTTGTGTATTCACAAACGGTATGGTATATGTGTTGTGTATTCACAAACGGTATGGTATATGTGTTGTGTATTCACAAACGGTATACTAAACATCATGTATGGCTGTTGCTATTGATGAAGTATAAGAACGTTAAAGCTAGAGAACAACCAGTCTCGATTTTCGAATCTGATTCCATTTGACATAACAGGCAAGATAACGATGTAATGTATATTAATACTTCAGCTTATGACACCAGGTGTTCGCGAAAAGGGTCAGCATGTCCTATCATGCTGCCATTATGGTATCCTGTTCGCAGAATGGACATTTTAATGGACGTGTTCAATTCAATGTATCAGATTAAATTCTGAGTGATGCGTTGTTCTTTGGTAGTGGTATTATGTACTTAAACCTGTCGACACTGTCGTATACGAGTCTGTATGTGTTGACAAGTGATATTGACTATATCTACACGTCTGTGTACGTGGTAGACCAAATCAATATTATCTGTGCAGACATTCTTCACTCTTTTAACGAATTTGCTAAGAAAGTGAACACTCTCGTGGTGTAGAACGTCTGGGGTCAACATTGCCATGTCCATTTTGAATGCCCCAGTGACCACTGACGTCGTCAAGTTTCTCTGACCGCTAACGTCATGACATTACTGACATTGTCGTTGGTATATCATCTGGCACCCGATCAAGGAGACTGTATTTTGCCATTGCGTCCTTTTCAAACCTTAGCAATCGCTGGATAACATAACCTTCACACCAGAACACGCTGCACATTTCACGTGTGCATCATAATATCAATCATATGATACGTCATAAAATTATATGCACCTAATTGATACAATACACGATGTTGCTGACATTTCGATCTGCCTTGATGGTTCATTGTGAGACAAAAACAAACAAAGGAATATTATTGATCATATTTTTACTTAAAAACTCAAAAATATCACAATGTCTTTCCATATTTCGTATACAAATAATGAAACACAAAAATTCAGTCTAATATTTCGATGCCGCTACATTTACAATGCAAACTTTGACACACTACACTAATTCTAGAGGGTGGGTGTGGGGTATAGGCACAGTATGTATCTAGTAAATTAGACAAACTCATTATAACAGCGATGATTCCTAACCTAAATAGTACCCTGATTTACCGACGCTATTTGCTCCTGTTGCCATGTAACGAAATAAGCATCCCAAATTCAATAATACGGGAATACAGCATAGAAATATGTTTTATTGGTGGAGACGAAATAAACGAAAAAATGAAAAGCATGTCAGTTAATGTTTTACGTTTAACATGCAGTATAATGCTGGTTTATAGATAATTGTTTTATATTCGAATTATCTTGTTGTTTGTTTTGCATTGAACTGCATTGAAGATGTAACGAACAAAACTATCAAATGAAACTGAGCATTGTTAAAAGAAAATGTGTGTATCAAAATACAATTTGCCACGAGCCCGAATAGAAATATTCTGTCTTGAAACAGTGTCATGAACATTGACATGTATGTCATGAGGATAAACGTTAATGGATTTCAAATTATCCATGATAAATGTAGTAATTGTCACGATTGCAACACATGACACAAGTTGGGCCATATGTGACATATTCCCCTGGTGGGTTTCTATTCCTATGGTGCAACAGGGTTCGCCCTGTGAATAAACCTGCCTGACCTTACCAAGTCAATTTTTCCTGGTTCATTTAGATCACATTCATTACGTAACTAAGCACTTGTTTGACCCCCTGCCAAGAACGATCACAATGTACCCTCTATTCATTAAAGGAACCCGTTAGACTTAATAGGTAAACGATCAAGATCACAGGAAGGGTGTGTCGAATTTCGAGTTTCAATAATTGTCAAATTAAGAGGAAAGGATCACGGATTTCAACAAAAGGATCCAACCTTTGAAAAATTCTATAACGGGGTATACCTTTAATTGAATCCCGTTTCGTTTTTTCTTTCGCCCGGGTGATCAAAGTTTGACTTTTCATTGTCCCGAGGACAGAAGGCAGCTGTAACGCGCATGTTCAGTCCACCCGACTGTTTGTCCAATATGTTGGGTGGCGTTTGATTACGTCATCGATGAATGGACTCCTGAGTTCGAAATTCCCCGACCAATTTCACCCAATTGTCTGTTCTCGTCCAACAACGGTCCCAAATGTCGCGCGTGCTTTCAATAAAGATATGGCCGAGTGGGTGCGTGGATTAGTCAGGTGCTCAAAAGCCCTTATCATCCTACCGGTCTTACTACGTTCAAAACAATCAAATAGACGACAAAAGGTCACAGAGCTAATTCGTTTATAAGAGTGATATTACAGGATTAGACCTCGATTTCATTGTACTGCAATTTTCCCAGCAGATCAAAGTGAACGATAAGCATCACGCATGGGCGCATCTAAGTGGGTCAGTTCGCACAGGTGTAAATGAGCCGGCAGCGTTAACCTTACCTACATACCTAGATTTGACAACCACACAAAAACTGAGGAACCAAGTTTCAATTGTGATGTTAACAAAAGAAATGACAATACATTGACCATCAAAGTCTTGTCACCTCGGTTGAGCTTTTGAAAGCCCAAACGCGTTTAGACTGTCTCAACATTCATAAATTTTCATAAACATTTCTCTTAGATATTCATAAAATACATTCCAGTATCATCTTGACAATTCTTTGGAATAAATTTGCATTTCATGAATATATCGGAAAATGAATGTAACCCCGTTTTGGGTTTGTGTTATATGATCAAACGGTTTCTTTGTTGTTAAAACTGTTACAGAACATGGCATCAATGTTTACTATTTGAACATTAATTGTGTCGAAACGTGGCTTATCGGAAAGATTGTGTTACTCTTATTTAGTGATATGTTTCATGAATGTACTATGATATCCACTTAACATGGATATCATTTCTTACATTGGTTTTGTAGCCCAACAAAAAACCAGCAGCAATTCTCTGTGAGTTGCGTCCCTTGGACGTGCCAGAACCCAATGATCAGGGCAGGTATTCGATTTTGCCTTGATTGTTTTTTCTGGGTTATTCAGCATCATGCAATGATTGGGTTCCACCAAAATGGTAAACGTGCAAGACCTATATAATTTTGGGATTTCCTCTCACGTTAACAGAGACGCCGTGGTATAACCGAAATACTGCTGAAAGCGGCGTTAAACCGGACTCACTCACTCACTCAACCCTGGATTTACAGACTGCTGTCATCGTTGAGCAGAAACGTGACTGAGTATTTTGGCATGAAATCTACAACACATTGTCATGGAACTGTCATGTCCATTTCAGAACAATCACACTACTGACGTAAGTACTGTATCTACACTAGTGACTACGATCAACAAAGATATATATATAATGCATATATTCATGTTACCTCTGGATAAATAATAGTCTGAATTTGGCCACGGGATAGGTTTTTCAAAACGAATATATTTCACGATCTTCCTTGTCAATATCTGTGGATTTCACTAATCTCTATTATCTATAGCATGCAACATACACACGTAAAACAAGTTTTTTCAGTCATTCAAAAATAGATGGCAATAAATTAAATTTCCGTCTACAAGTGAGTCAGTTTGGGGATATAATCATATGACCCCTGATTGTACCCATTTGAAGCTATTGAGCAACTCATCTGTGACGTCATCATGGGAAGCGATGACGTCATACAGTGTCCCTGGTTAGCATTGTCCATGTGTTGTATATCTGGGTACATACCACCCGTCATCATCATCCCGTTACCATGGTAACCCCTGTTCGTTGGGGGCATAGAATGCTGCATGTACTGTCCGTTCGGGGGGTACGGCACTTGACTGTTCTGTGGGTAAGGGCTGAGATTTGGCTGCCCCCCTGAATGTTTCATACTTAAAGAGGGGCTGTCTCTCTGGGATATGGGGCTAACCTGAGGAGCGTTAGCCATGCTGCCTTGACTACCCGGTCTCTGCTGAGGGTGCAGACCGAGGGTTTGGTCACACGGGGGTTGATGATCGGGGGTGGGGATGAGACGATGGGACCCGGTGGGTGTCGGGGGTTTCATACCGTCCCCAGACAAGTCATGGTTCTCCGAATCACTCCCTGAAAAACTCCCTTCGGATTTGGAAGCCATTTTGTCCGACCCTTTCCCCCTGGATTCTTTCTTGTACTTCATGCGTCGGTTCTGGAACCATATCTTTATCTGTCTCTCTGTCAGGTTTAGTAGCGCCGCCATTTCTATCCTACGTGGCCGACAGAGATACCGATTGAAGTGAAACTCTTTTTCCAATTCGACAAGTTGAGCGCTGGTATAGGCTGTTCGGGCTCGCTTCGTGGGCTCTGAAAGGACAAGAGGTTCGCCAATGAATTTCACATGAACAGACATTCGTCTAAAGCAGATAACCCTATCTTGGTAATCGCTATTGTTCTTTCGTTTCGCATTTACATCAGAAATGGCACTGGACAAAATGACCGCAACATAGTGCCACATCGGGGATGCTCGACAGCATCGTTGATGTTGAAGACTGTGTACTGCTAAAGGTACAACACTATCATATTTTAAAAATGCCAACTTATATACATGTTGAATGAACTCATACTGTATAAATTCACCTTTAAACAAAACGTTGACCTGCAAGCATAGTTCATTACTCTTGTTTGTTTTATCGTAACGATTATTCATCCAGCCTTACAACTCGTAAAAAACCTACATCGAAGCGTCTCTAAATCAACCTGAAGCGGTTGTCCATTTTTCCTATTTTGAGTAACATGACTGAGGTTTGAAACACAACTAGAATAGACCTTAATCTCTATACCATCAACAATCACCCTATTCTTAAGTTAACAATTGTTATTTAAATCTTAACAAGATACACTTTCTTTACAGTGACAGGGCTCTGGTGTTACCGTTTCATGTGCGTGTCTGTGATAAAGATATGTATTATTTCCACCCGCAGAGACTGAAACCAACTTGACATTGCTTGTCTATCACACCAATCTGTTTCTTTGCTCCATATATCTATCGTCTACAGAGTGTAGCTATCGCATGTAGATTTCATTCTTTGGTTAATCGGTTGTATATTGACAACGTACATCAATAAGGAACACGATGTCAAAACAAGATGTCAACCTTTACTCATGAACGATTACTAATACTGTGGCCAGTACAATAGTGAAATAGATTAAGGTCAGTGTATGTATATTTCATTCTTGGCCAGCTGTTGAGTGAAATGAACACCTTAACCTATTTAGCTGCGTGGTCTTTCTGTATCTCCAGTGAAGCATAGCTCCCGGTAGCACGTTCGCCCCAGACAGGGGAGGGTACGGGGAGCATTGACTTGAGTAACAGATGAATCGTTTTTGTGCAGTCAGCTCGTTTAGGTCAGATAGGGGATAAAAAACTAGTACAGGTGAATTCGGTTCTGCGACAAATTTGAGAACGATCGCCTTTGATTTATATACACATGCATTGGTCAATCTTCTTTTACATATAGCTGTATTATTATATTATACTGATTAAAATAAATAGCAATAATAATAATAATAAATAGCTCCGTTGTCAGGCTTGTTAGGTTCATCAGGGTCCTTATGTCGTCATCATCATCATCGCCGTCGTTGTTGTTGTTGTTGCTTTCTTAGTAGTTTACACCAAATATTGGTAGTTGTTTTGATTGTATTCAGTCACCAAAGGTTTGATATATACCTTGAAGGGTTATTTAAATCTTATGGCACGCTATAGCTGAAATATTTCCGATAGTAACGTTTAACTCACTATTTAAATCTTACCACCTGCGAATAACGTTACCCACGACCAAGATCTCGATCTCAGTAGAGTTGAATTGATTATTTTACTCCAACATACAGCTCCGAGCGTTTTACCTATTGTGATATATGCAACATTTTCCAACTGACAACATACATGATATTTTATTAATTTCAGGGTCATTTTGAGATATGGTCAATATTGAAACTGGCATTGTCTATTGACAATTGTCAAGTCGTGTTACTCTCCATCTGGGCTGCATTGTCAATGATGTATTTATTATTAAAGTACATAAAATCACAGTAGGCTACCTGTCTCCTACACAGAACGCATCAAGGAGAAAGAAGAAACATCCTTTTCGCGAATTTATTGCTGAAATCTGCCAGCCTCCATTGATTGATCTGTGATTCAATAGTTTACTAAACAATGACAGGTATAGATTAGTATGGATTTCACCACATGGCGGGCGCCCATTTCATATCTGCGACAGTCATATATTTGCATAATCAAACTCTCCTATAGATTGTTTTCGTCTGGATAACCCGAGGTGAGATGGAAAATATGGCGGCTTTGAATAATAACGAATTTTCCTCTTTTTTCGTGGAAAGTAATGCATTATTCACTACTACAACAGACTTTGATATTTTGTCATGTGGGATGTCTCGTGTACTTTGTGGTTAGATTGCTCTCAGTACATCAAAACCAGAAGAATACTTCTCTCTGCTCCAGTCGGAGTCTGATGAATTTACCCTTATATAAGGTTCATTAATATTCATTCCAAAGTATTGTATTTGGAACTACTGACACGGATAAAAGTGAACAGGCTTCGCTATAAAGAATCTTTGGCCGGATTGATATTATATTAGCCCCTTACGTGGATAACTAACGACCGACATACAGCGAAATACTAGTGCTTAAATGTTTATTTCAATTACAGTTTTTATTGTTATGTTAGAGATTGTGTGTGAACATTGAAAGTGTTTGTTGTTTGTAGATACATGACCTACTCTTGTTGGGTGTTTGCAGATTATTATATCATGTAAACAGGACACAATGTAAACACACAGTCGTTAAAAATAATATTTCAATATTTAGCAGTGTCATGAAAACACGTGCTAAAGATCTTACACATTACATTATATTATCGAGACAATATAGCAGAGATTATTTTAGGATTTATACAACATCCAAAAATCAATTTCACTTATTGATAAAACATATATACCATATTTCATACCTATTTCAGCTTATAGATATTTTTTCAGTTGTTATGATTATTTTGTATTCCTATTCATGACGCACTATACCACTGTTTCAGATGTATTATTTTTTCATTTCTCAAATATCATATAGATGTCCTGTGTTAAAAGATTAACTTATGTTTTTGTCGTTCCTCCATACATGGAAAAAGCTACCAGTGTTTTCAGTGGCACGTTCCTCCCTCGTCTGGGCCTGGGTTATCAGATAATATTCCTGGCATGTACAGTACCAAGACTATACCTAGTCTAGCAAAGTAGAAAGTTCCCAAATCTAATACTGGTTGTCAAGGGACCTTCAGAGAATCTTATCTGACAGTATAGGCACTATCGGCTCGTAGATCGCTCCGCCGACTCACTGACAGCGGGATTGGAGACAAGAACTATTTTATCTCGAAGAATCACATAACAAGAAGTGCAACACGTTTATCTGAATCTGCCGTTTTTTAAGGCTGTTTTTGACGAAGCGGGTTCTTTAATTGAAACAGCGTGTTTGCAGAGTTACAAGTCCTGTCCTATCAGTCTTGCCCAGACCCAAGAGGTTATTTATAAGTCCTGTCAGTACAAGCGAAAATGTTTCCCAAATACCGCCTCTCAAAAGCAAGAATGTTGCAGGATGGGCTATCTGCGTTTAGTAGCGAGTGATGCGAGCAAGATAATATCGAATACACAATATTGTCATGCATCATTGAGGTACATCTTTGGTGGATGTTTTGAAAAATAAAGAGATGTTTAAATTTAATTTACAATATTTCAATATTCATGTGCAATACACTCCTATAAAAACGGCCACTCCTTTTCCGTATATAAAGGTTTCAATCCTTGTGATATATCGGGGTAGGATGTAACGAATTTGCAGTTTGGTAAATTGTTTTGTACGAGACACAAATATAATACAGCCTTTCAGCTTCAGCTTAGACCTAATAAATAACAACAGCGAAGCAACATTTGCATTTTCATTCTGGCTTCGAACGTATTCTGTTTCAAAACATGGTTTTTTTTACTTACAGCGTGTTTGAATAAATGTTTATCAATGGCCTTTGTGTAATACTTGAAAATCAGACATTGCCCATTCAAGATGTATTCTCCAGCGAAGGATAATGCTTTATGTTAACGCATTGCATGCAATCTACATGTAGCCACATATGTTTTGTAGCTCGTTCTTGGTTTGTATACTCAAGACGTGGTGAGAGAAAGTGATATTGACACGAAATTGACATCTGGTTCTATTATTGACAGTTTTTGTCTACCAGCATGCATATTGACACAACTGTCATTCATTACACAAATAAGATATTGCTGGAAAGAAAAGCAAGCGTGCAGGGATCTTAAATTGCTAGGAACATGCTCTCAACAGTTTCTCAGTGGAAACAAAAAACAGCCCGATTAACTGAAACGGTATACCATTCTGTGAATTTGATGGAAATGTATTGTTATACATAACACCGTTATACATATCACACCACCTAAACATATAAAACTTAACTACCTAGAGTACCTTTTTATGCTGAGCTTATGTAATGAGTCAACCCTTTCACGACAATCTGGCAATATAAATTATTGTAATATTATATTACAAAACCATTCAAAGAGAAACTACACAAAAAATCCGATATAATAATAGGACAATCTGATATATAGCCCGTGTTATGATATAAACATGAATATTAAAGTAAACTCAATATCATACAATATACACATGCTGCGCTACCTGAATGAAATATTTCCTTTACTCAAATTTCCACAAAATGTCATATCTCTTCACCACCCCAGTAACACCATACCAATGACAACACAAATGAAATCTAGCCAAAAGATTTATTTTGACATGTATTTTGAATTAAAGCCAGGTAATTGTCAATGATGAACCGTATAACTATTCCCTTAGAAATATACACTACCCAAATGGAGCGATCACTTAGACGAGGAATTACGCTTCTAATTGCATCTTTGACATTTTTATATTCACGCGATGAAAAATTTATGTGACCAGCGCTCGGGTTTATCTGCTCGACTGCATTCGAGTGAGTTAAATGTTATGGGGAGAAAATCCCCCCAAGAGCCGAGATAGCAGGGAGTTTTAAGGCATTTAGAGGGAAAATGGGTCTCACTATCGTTTAAGAGACAACCATTTACGATCTCTAAATTAGGACGGAACATAAATCTCAGACCAATCCGCAAAGTCTTATGTGACGGCGATCAGTATGGTTTTAAGGTAAATTTGCCGGAGCAAATTTGCTTCGATAAAAGAGCCATACATACATAAATATGAGATAAAGGGTGATTTATAGGATCTTAGGGTATCACATTATAAACGATTATTATTCTGCTTCAGTGGTTGTACATATGATTTTGTTATATTAAGGTGAGATACATTTGAACAAAATATAAATATAATGATAACATATGTAATACTTGTGCAAACTTAGATCATAGAAATACTGTTTAATGTGTTTAAAAACCTCCACGTGTAAGGGTAAACCATAGTAAAACATGTTATCATATTTTGTTAAGTTTTGTAAAAATGTTATCATAGAAGCTGCATGCTTATAAATTACTACGATTTTAAATTTATTTGTAGGATTGATGTGTTTACAATCGCACGTTTATATATTCCTACGATTTTTAATTCATTTGTAGGATTGATGAATTTACACTCACACACTTAGGCATATATTTAAAATAATGACAATGGGAATGATCTATCATGAGTTTAAATAGATATTTGAATCGCCATGTAACGATATGTCTTTAACAAAAGAGGCTATGGTGTACACCGATAAGCCACGTGTTGATTATGATGTTAACTGGTAAATTCTGCAGCCTTCTTTAAATTACACCAGCAACACAAGATGAGAAATCAATAACAGTTTAAAATATACATAAAAAACACGAAACAACAACATTCAAAGCTCTTATGAAAGACCCACGCTCGAAACGTCCCGAAATTGACAAGACATTTGATTGACATTACCAAGTACACATTCAGTATGGCCTATATTGTGATGCAATGCTATTCATTTAACTAGAGGAAATTATCCAAAATAGGGAATTTCCCAGTTTAGATTTTTAGCACATCGTTCGTCATTCTGTCCGACATTTAGCCAGTCGAAACCAAAACAAATGCAAGCGGCACAATCTAAATCTCATTAATCATTTACACTGTAAAAAAACACTCTAAGTGTTTAAACCTTCTTGCGCGGGTGACGCATCATCTTGTCAGTCTCTGCGTCATTCATCTAATAGCACTGGCGATCGCCGACTGCCATTAGATAGTTCTAGTCGCGCGTTTATTGCCAGCACAGGACACGGGCCTAATACATCACACAGTTTAGAACTTACCTGCTACGCTTTGTCGCTGTTTGGAGTTCTGTCTTGACTCTTTCATCCATGGATATATCTCCTGTTTGACTGACGAGTTCGCGTGCAGATTGTTCACCCCAGGTCCACACTGGAGGGACGGGTTTTGCATACAGGAATTATTATACTGTGAATCGCCATAATCTTGCATGCATGCTTCCCCGTTATTCTGAGAGGCATGGTTCTGTACTGCACAACTGGTAGAGCCGTAGAAACTTGCGGAGTCAGGTCCGCATGAGTTGTAGTTGAAAGAATTGTCATACTTATATCCGCTTTCGGACGGGTAGAAACCTTGATAAGTCGGCATTTGCTCACAATAACCCTTCTGCATCTTTCGAATTCCAAACTTTATTTCATTCTGAGAGCCGGCAGACATAGTAAAGCCCCAACTTATCACTGCATGTTACGACTCAACACTGTCACGTGACTCCGCGTCGACCAATCAGCGCCGGCTCGCCTCTCGCTCTGTTTACAGTGATCTGCAAAGGAACACGTGGAGAGAGACATTTCAGTGCTATGAAATCGACATCAATTATTCTAAGACCATATAAATCAGCGAAATTGCCCAGCCTGACAAAACTTGCCTTTAAATACCTTACCCTCAAGAAACGTAGGACAAATTCCCAGTCAGTCTTTGCGTAAGCTTCTGGTTAGGATTTTGAAAAGAGTTTTAAAAGTGAATTGTGTGATTTTGCGACACATTTGAGCTCAGTGGGGGTGAGCATTACAAGTCTATTGTGGCAGAAAAAGGCAACTTGACCAGTACAGTGGTCATTGTGTGTTGTTCATTCAGTGTGTCCAAACTACGCATTCTTTAACTGGACAAGTGCTAAAGTGCGTGAGGTAAGATTGTCAATTAAAACGAGGGTATTGACATAACACTGCTTATGCCGAGCTCATAAAACCGCCTTTCCAGTCACACAGGGAAGGCTGCCTGGATCTACCCTCTCCATACCGGGCCATTGAAATAGACATCAGTGTTTTCATAGGCAAAATTATATATTTCTTTCAAAATTATATACCAAACTTAAGAAAACTCAAAACAAATCTGATAAAAATTTCAGCAGAACCAACTTCATTAGGTTAATAATATAATGTACCATTGAAAATCATATGAAAAACCCATTATTATTATTTCACTGTATTGTGTATGATGACTGTTATGGCAATAGAAGAGAGAATTGATAATTATGTGATTGAGACATTAAGTTTGCAGCCGAAATATTTCGTTCCAATTGTTGTGTGGTACATTTAAATTATCATATGCACAATAGTCTAACGTCATTGCTTCTCGCCATCTTTGCATCTGCCTGTATTATACAATGCATGTTGAATGTTTCGACAGCCTAAGGCTGCAGTGTCAACTCGCGAAGCAGACATCCTTATGAATTTGAAAAATATGCAAACAAAAGAAGGATTGAGAAAATTATAATTTTTGAGTGACTTTCAGTGTTTCGGAAGTTCCGCATAAAACTTAGCTTACGGGCGATAAAATTTGAATTTTTGCCATATCTGTTTAATTACACAATTTAAAACTTGATTAAAATTGCTTTCATGTTAAAAGCCACGTCGCCGCTGCAAATCACCGATTGTATTTAACATGCGCCGAATTTTGATCGGCAATTATGATCGTGTTTTGTCAACGTTGGAAGAAATACGATAGCTGGGAATATGCGCTCTTTGCTCTATATGAAACTGGTGAAATTTGCAAATGTCACTAAAACCTCCCGAATTACGTCCTCTGATTGGAATCACGTTCAATTTATTTTCACAGAACACTTCAAATATTATAAAAACATGTTTTGGACAGGTGACGTTTAATAACCTTCCTAGTTTTATGACGTACTATTTTATTTTCATAAACAGACAAAAATATTTTCATAAACAACTACAAATGACAGTGGAATCTTTCATTGCATGCAGTTTGTTCTTGATCTTAAGTTTCATAAATATTTCATGTAAGAAACTGTAGGTACTGATTTACAAAATCATGAATGTAAATTCGTTTACAACTGACAGCTATTGAACGCTAATTCGGTTAACAAAACAATCACTTTAAATAATATTGATTTATGCATGGTACAAACATTATTTATAAATACATAAATACATCATCACGTAAGCTTGTTAGACTTGTAAAACCTGACACATCAGTCGTTAATAAGTAAATTCACTGAACTAAAGAACGCTTCATACTTTGAATTTATTGCTGAATTTTATTTACTTGGTTTTTATATCCACAGGGACGTTTATCTCCCGTAAGCAATAAACATAAACACGAGTATTGTTGTTCTAAACTTGTAAAATACACACAAGGAACGATGTTTCTGTCACTTTGTTCAAGCTAGGAGTAATAAATACTATTTTATGTCTACCAAAATGCTGGCAAATACGTTCTAACAAAGGGACAGCGGTTTATTCACTCAGCCCCTACTAACACAATATTTTGTAAAATAACTTCATTTGCCTGTAATTTGAGGCAGTTTTTGCCTTCTTGAAAACCACTAAACCTTTTCTTCCGCGAACCTGTTCTATCCAGGGCCTTAATGCAAAATACATACGTTCACGAAAAAATCATTTCCGAAACATGAAACTTTGAGTATAAAAAACACCATCCCTACCGACTTGATACGAAAAACATGTGCCTGGGGAAACGTTGAGTGTTTTCTTTGAACGTGTTCAGACAAAGTAGTCTTTGTCATTTTGGATTAAAGTATGGCATATTAATCCGATAAACTGTCTCTCCATATAGCCATAGGCAATAAAACAGTTGGTGACAAAGTTGTCCTATTGTTTGTCGATATAGGAAAGGGAAACATCTACATTCATAGTAAGGGAAAGAACAGCTTGTGTTTTCCTTATTCCAGGAAGATACACTGATTTATATCTGTTAATGTAAGCGCTTGCCTTTTCATGAAATCAACACGTGTACATTTCAGTTGTAGGTGACATAAATTCTGTAACGCTTTATACGTGACATAAGCATCAGCGCACATGAATATCACTTTAACATTATTACAGTGTTACAACTTAGCAATAGTTGAATTAATCCATTGGGCTGAGTTTTGATTCGCTTTCGTTTCACATTACATAAATACGGTATATTTAATAAGTAATCATACACATAGTTGAGAACCGCACAGGGATGTAGATATGCAAAATACTACAGGATTAATCCACGCGTAATGAAACTGTCATTATTATACAGATGAAAAATATGCTTATATCTGAATGATATATTTTTCTTTAATGACCCACAAACTATATAACGTAATATAATTATTGATTTTTAAAATATTTTGAATGAGCACAGTATTATTTGGTTCGGTGGATGTACACAATGTTGTTGTCAATACTATCTATGTTGGGCACATACCAGATAACTGTCATTATCAGTTGATACAAGTATTTTATCATCTCGTGAATACATAATGGCTATTGACAATATAACAAAGACATGTAGTTATTTCACACCCAAAATATGATTTTCGAAAGAAACAACAACATGCATGTATTAAAAAGCATCACTCGTCTTTAATGCAAACCCGTTTCCTCCATATTCATTATTACCATGCATTAAACAGTTTAATGATAATAGACATATATTTCCTTTCCCTTCACCCTTTTACAATTTCTTCAACGTTAATATCTTGACAAATACAAGACACTGCTAATTCAGTAAAACCATTATTTATCGAATCCACTCCAATTCGCTGATTTTCAAATATGGGTGTTCTTAACGAAAACAGTTTTACGTTTCACAAACTATAAATACATACTATTCATCTTGAATAGTTTTGAAAACACATATCCCACTGACATTAACTTTATTCCAGATGGACTGACTTTAAATAGACATATGTGTCGACAGTCTAGTCCCAGGCGGTGTATCAAATTATAATCTGTCATTGAAATCTTAAACAAAGATGGCCTCTTGACTGCTGACACGGAGCGAAACGAATCGGTGATGGATGGCCACGCCTTGGTCACTGCAGAGTGGACAGTGTCCAGAAGGCCGAAGACGCAGGCAGGGGGGCGGGGCAAAGGGGAGAGCAAGCGTCAGGGGTTCGGAAGGAGGGTAGGCATCGCTGGGAGCAATGGCAACATCTGCTATTGTGTCCACAGAAACTTAAAACTGATAGCTCGAATCCTGCTTAAATAAAGTGTTTGTTTGTGGCTTAAGAGGTAACATTACCTGTAACATAAACAATATTTCACGAGTGAAAGAAAATAAACAATACATTTCAAAGAAATCGATAATTTTATATTGTACACTTGTAAAGACGACTATCGATATTTGGTTTCGGATTCAGGTTAATGAATATTCATACATCAGTTTACTTGGGCTGCTTCTATGAATATGCATTAAAGCTAGTTTATTTACAAAGATTATTGAAAAGGGTTGACGTAACTTAGTGTTAGCAAGATGGAAGACTGCACATAATGTCAAAACGAATTTCAAAAGCTGCCCGTGAGGTGTTATTTTTAAAGGAACCTTTTGAATTAATATATCCGCATAGGTATGTACATTAATTAATAAAGTTATTAACGGATCATACCAATATTTACGAGTACTGAGAAATTCGAACGACTTCCCTAAACATAAAATACTAAAAGATAAGAATATGTGATATTAAAAAATAAAATGTTAGGATTTAAAATACGCAGATATGTACTTTTAACAACGAAGGCCAACCTTTGTTTAAAGACACAGAAGCCGTTGCATTATTCAGACCCGTGAAATTCAACACTTCGAGCGTTAGCATTTACAATATCTCAAACTGTTAAACGCAAAACGAACGCTGTGTAATTTTCTCTGCTTTTTGAAACAACTAATAAATCATTCTAACACTTGAACAATTAAACTTTTTTAAATATCTGTAATGGATATTATGCAGGTATGTTTACGATAATTCGTTTTTTAAAAGCGAGGAATTATTGGAGATCGGAAATCGTCACCTAAGTATTTAATGGACTCGACTTGTATTTTGCTAAGTGTATATTTTCGACGGCTTCAAGTATGGAAATCGTGCGTGATTGTACGTTCCAGTACAAACGTGGACAAGATCAAATCGCGCCGTATCACACACACGCGCGAACACAAAAAGAGCGCGTTTGACAAAATAATAAACCTTAATGGCCGCTCTAACATGGGTACACCAAATGGAATGGAACAAACGGATTAATTTGGCCCAGATGAAGCCAGGAAGAGAAGTATCTATTTTGACAGACGAAAGGGTAGAAAATTATATTAAGGAAACAAAAACGATAAATCTAATATTACGGATACCTTGTTTTCTAATTAAAACGCACTTTGTCTTAATCTTCTGTCTAGTACCCTGAAATTTTCGGAGAACAAAGTGAAGATTAAGGGAGTCCGAACGTTGGAGGATCTCACTCACGGCCTTACGCTCTATCCGTCATTGGGGGCTAATGTTAGACCATAAATCACTGCAGTGTCGCTAGGAAGCATGTCATCGCATATCGCGGGGGACGGGACTTGACGGGAGGGGCGGCTGAGGTGGGTGGGAGAGTGCTACATTCCTGAGACAAAGGGTGATCGCCAATTGTGACACGAACTTCGTTCTGACGCTGGTATATTTTCCTTGTTTTAGAACTATTCGTGATTGCAGTCAGTGGTTGAAGCAGTGGTACCCTCTAACTGATTTTGCTGATGTGTGTGTTTGAGGCTAAGTGGTAAAGCATTAAAACGTTTATTGGGCTCTGAATTTGATTATTTTACACCATACGGCAAAATTGCACCGTATGAGTATTATGTAAATATTGAGGGAGTATAGTTTGTAAGGGAAACCGTCTTTACGACAATGTAAAGTACTGAGAAAGCCAAGTCATAGAAAGTATATACCTTTGTCCTAGTAAAACGCATATTGACGATATTGAACGTTGAAGACAAAGCGAGCGAAAGCAAGCCGCACATTATGTGTGTGTGTGTGAGAGAGAGAGAGAGAGAGAGAGAGAGAGAGAGAGAGAGAGAGAGAGAGAGAGAGAGAGAGAGAGAGAGAGAGAGAGAGAGAGAGAGAGAGAGAGAGAGAGAGAGAAGACTTTATGACTTAGTAGTTTAAGAGTCTCAGTAGAGCTTCCCAGGTCGTTGGACTTAAATACTAGTATATTCGTTTATACATATTAATAAAGCTATTACATATCTTTATATGTATACTAAATACATATATAGCACAAATGTTAACATATAAACAATGAGAGAGAAATACATATGTTCCCAGAGACATAAAGATTACTGTAAGGCTTTCACCGTCCTTGACAAGCCTTTTTCATGAAAAACACACATTTAATCAAGAACAACCCATCATACTTTACTATATCGATAATGGCAAAGGGCCCCAAAAACTGTGAACTGTTAGAAAGTAACGGGGTGGGATAACACCTCGAGTGGGGCGGGCTTGTCTCCGTATCCTTCACGCGCTACCAGGACAGCGACACAAGTTACCCGCACTGAGGGGGACGTCGGAGAATAACACCCTGTCACTTGGTGTGGGTAGGGGTATGATTGCAGGGTAGGGCTAGACACACACGGGGGTGGGGGATTAGTGGAGAAGGGTCGGGCTCTCGGGGGTGGGTGGGGATGACGGGAAGGGTCTCAGGTAACTATCAATGACGCAACGCTAGGTTTCATATTCGCAAGTGAAATCTTTAATTTGAGAAAACAAGCATGTTATCACCTAAGACAATTGATCGACCCAACCGGTGAAATTCCGTACCCAAATTGAATCCGACCCAGTCTGACTCCAGCCAATTAAATCATTGTGCATGTAACGCGCGGTCCGTGTTTCATCTCGGAATTCTCAGCTAGAAGCCTAGCTTGGCTTGCCAATTATCTCATTAGTGTCCGGCGGTTACACCAACTTCAACACGGGACTGACAGCCTGTATGATTGATCGTTCGTAATGACCACTGTCCACCAGTGGTCATCCTCAGAGGAAAATGCTGCAGCCTAGGACCAAATATGTCCAAAGTTTCCCGTCCTGTTTGCACACGGGTTCTTTGTTAGCCATGTTTTGTATTATAAGACAGAGGACAATGCGAAGATTTTTCTGACTAAAAGGTGAAAAGGCAAGTTGACTTTGATCCTTACCGACAGGTGGGACTTTCCCACCTAGACTTGCTGTTGTATGGTTTTGTTCTGTATAATTTAATAATAGTCACTTTGTGCTAAATGGTCGGTTTTGCTTTAACATGCCGACTTTAGACTAAAGTGGTATTTAAAAGAATTGAACCTTTCAAAGGAGATTTTGTCATCATTATCAGTATAGCACCACCGTTTGGACAAGGGGTCTCAATTTGTCGTATCATCGCTTTCTAGTTTTTAAACTGAACTTTTAAATGCAGGAAACCTTTGATCAGTGGGCGTTGAATGGACAAAATATATTATATATGAGAATTTAGCCAAGCGTATATAAAGAAATAACAGTGGTTTAAAGCCAACCCGACAGACGTTCGCTAAAATAGTTGAGATTTAATTTGACAGGCCAAACTGACATATTACTTTCGGCTTTTCGTTGTGTAAACAACAGATTGAAAAGAGTGGACGATTTCCCAATAAATTGAATCCATGAAACACTGCCTGACAGGGAGCCCATTCAATAGCTTCTTCTCACAAACACTGTGGAATTTATTATAAAAAAGTCAACATTTGGACTCAAATATTATTATCTGGACTCCTCATTTTCTTCATAAATTTTCAAATTCGGAATTTTGATTCCAAAACAACCCGTCTTTGTGGCTTCGTGCTTTTATCCCGACGTTTTTTTATATTGACTTAAGCGTCGCCGCTCTCAACATGCAATACTTCCTTAATGAACATAGCAGACTTAGCCAGTATGTGGTGATAGATAAAGTAATGCAAGCGCGTTCAAATGCTGTTTATATTAACATAGTAAGTTTGACCCATGAAATTAGATACGTATCTAAGCTATTTATACGCAAACTGTACAACAGCGTTGTATCAGTCAAGCCATGAGACTTTTCACTACAATGGTATTTGTTGAGAGGAATGAACAGTTTGAGTTTAAAATACATTAGCTTTAGAATTCACAGTTCTTCTAATTCGAGTTTTTCTTACATACTTATGGCGAGGGACGAATGTTACCAACGAAAGGTTAAACCTTAATATAAAACACAAGATTGTCTAGTCCAGACACGATTATTAACAGGTCGGAGTTGGGATATTCCTGAGTGCGTCGTTAAACAAGAGACAACATGAAGCTAACATGCCCTTCAAGTGTCCCGATGATATAAATATAACATCATGTGATATTTCAACGAAATTATCTTACCACATAATAACATAAGTATTTCATTATGTTACTTATAAATCCTAAATGTCTCTCTTTATAGCAGGTATGTAATGGTTGAAACCCTGGTAACCTGTGACCTAATATGGCATTATGACGTAATTCAGCCGCGGTAATGGATTGTTATCAAACAAACATTTAGTATAGATCGAGAGCAATGACTGTCACAAACAATATACATTACGATATATTTTCTCAGTTCTAGTGATATAGAGTACAACTTAACTCATGTGGTGTTTCGGATATTTACAAGTGGGTGACCTAGGTCATACATTTGGACATATAATGTCACTTAACAATGTAAACAGATATTATAAACAGAATTGGTGGAGTAAAATAAATTAGAATTTTCTCTTTATTTTGTCAGTTTAAATTTTGTCGAGTTAAGTCATAACTCTGCTAATTCCTTGTTTCGGATTCTTAAAAGTGGGAGATCTTTGACCTAACTATGGACATATGACGTCACTGAGCCGAGTAAACAGATTATTATAAACAAATAATAGTATTGGTCGGGGGCTTAATTCGCAATGTCCGTCACAAGCACGTTAACACCCCTCATTAGACGATCAACGCCAGGGACGTGTCGTGCTATATGATAAACGACCGGGGGTAATCACATTTCTTCCTTTTACAAATATACCGTCATACCGACTGGGAATCTCTGTTTGTTTATCACTATCGGGTTGTGCGTGTATATTATCTTAGCAGGAGTATTTGCCCATTGTTCGTTTAGCTTGCAAATGAAGGAAAAACATAATCATGAAGCGTATTTAAAGAACCACTTCTCATTCCGTGTTCATGAAAGAGTAAGATTTACGAGGGGTTGTGGGGTGTCAGTTGTTGTCATATTGACATTTTTCGCAACGAAAGTGGAGATGTTGATGGTTGCTTCTTTCACTCGGTATGAAATTGCTTCCTTGATTATTGGTGAGGATCGTTTTGAACAATTAAATATTTCGATATTATAAGTTAAGAATACGTAAGAAAGTATATCATTTTATAAGAAAACAGCAAAATAAACAATTTATATGACGCTAGTACTGTTTAAATGGCTTTCTAGTCAGTGAGATGAATACGGCGCAAAGGTTATGTATGAAATATACAACTGTCAGACAGTGACGTGTCGCCCACATATCATGTAGGTGTCAGTCAGGGTGATACACGGGGCTTAAAGCATGAAATTCATGCAGCACGCATATCTAATTAGCTTCTTCAAAGGAAAACATACATTTTTGTCTCCACTTTAATGTGGAACGAGACGGGCTGAAGAAAACACAGTTTTATGTCTGTGCAAGGCACCATTAATATACAATGTCTACAGTTTTACATAATTTAACCATCATAAATTAACGTTCTATTTTCGTTCAAACGACAAAGTGGTGGATATAACATCAAATAGGTTTTGACGAAGTTCAGAGTAATAGTTAGTGTAAATCTGCACACTGACATGTTCTAATCTCCAATTAGTTTCAAATTTCTGGTCACCTGTTATTGTAACAATGGTCAGTAGATTTTCAGAAATTTAATTTAGTTTCGATTTAACTTTTTTCTTTTAACAGGGCGGATATGAATACCTGTGATTGTCGTATTACTGAGTGAGTTGGACTTAACACATCACTATTCCAGTAAAGTCACAGTGTGTCATCTCAACATGAGAGAAGTCCGATTGATGTAGTAGATTTTGAGAAATTTAATTTAGTTTCGATTTAACTTTAACGTAAGGAAAGTCGGATTGATGTAGGCCTCAGACATTTACAACTTTGGTGAAATCCACAAACATTGGCATGGTGTTGAAATTATCGTTCGCCATGGACAAACACTTAACTACGTTTATAACGAACTGACTTATATAACGAAGAATGATGACAATGTTTATGGATATACAACTTCGTTTATTCTGTAAAAGTTGTATATCCATAAAACTTGTCATCATTCTTCATCAACTCAACTTCTAAAATGCCCATCAAAGAAGTTATATAACGAACCGAGTTTTTGTAATTTATTGGTCCGGCCATTTACTGTATCTTAGTCGAAAATCTTAAAACTAACTGCGGTTATATCGAACTAAAATTGGCGTCCCCTTTAAATTCGTTTTAATAGTAGTTTAATGTAATGTGACCCGTGAAGATCCGGGTTAGAATTGGTCTTCAGCAACCCATGCTTGTCGTAAGAGGTGACTAACGGGATCGGGTGGTCAGGCTCGCTGACTTGGTTGACACATGTCATCGTGTATCCCAAATGCGTACATCGATGTTCATGCTGTTGATCACTGGATTGTCTGGTCCAGACTCGATTATTTACAGACCGCCGCCATATAGCTGGAATATTGCTGAGTGTGACATTATACAACATGTAATGTAATGCAAATTGCATCTAACCCAGCTTTGGGCTGTATTTCAGTTACAACACAAGGTATCAGGTTGACTCTGTAGACTGACTGACTGACTGACTGAGTTTAGTTTTACGCCGCTTTTAGCAATATTCCAGCAATATCACGGCGGGGGACACCAGAAATGGGCTTCACTCATTGTACCCATGGACTCTGTAGACGTTTGATGAGTCAGTAAGTGAGTGAGTAAAGTGTTACGCCGTTTTAAGCAATATCAAGTCTCCGGTACCAGTAATTAGCTTCATAAACTGCGTGGAATAGAACCCGGGCCTTCCGCGGGACGAGTGAACACTTACACCATTAGACTACTCCACCGCTCCATATACGTTTGATACACAATGTAACAAAATAAATAGGATATATTGTGATAGTGATTAATAAAAGAAGCAATAAAATGCTGAATCCCATTTCTATCATCATGATAAATGTCTTCTAAAAGTAGAGTGTTTTGTACGATTCTGACAAACTGCCAACATGTATTTCTCAACCACTGTCAAATAGTAATGACACCAGGTGTTTGCAAGAAGGACGTTTTTTTCCTACCCCAAAGACTGACTGACTGACTGAGTTTGGTTTTACGCCGCTTTTAGCAATATTCCAGCAACATCACGGCGGGGGACACCAGAAATGGGCTACACACATTGTACCCATGTGGGGATTCGAACCCGGGTCTTCGGCGTGACGAACCAACGCTTTTACCACTAGGCTACCCCACCGCCCTCTACCCCAAAGAACTTACAGAACACATGTATAGGTTATAGAAGCCCTGCTCCTAGGCTATACTGAATGCTGAGCCCATGGATGTATAGTATTCTATCTTTTCAAGAGGCAAGTCTGGATAAATGGACAGTGCATCTAAACACGCCAGTCTGTTAAAGTGACAGTGTGATTATTTTACTTATATTTTTTCAGAAATTATCATTTAAATTATTAATTATTACCTTAGAGACTTGTGCAAGTCTAAGGTTAAAGTCACAATCCCTCAATGTACTTGACTTTTAGCAGAGATTTCTTGTGACTATAGAACGTGTTTGTCGCTTTGGTTTATATAGACCACAAATAACCATAAGTGTAAATGAAATGAAGTGTAATATATGAATATGATATATTATGTATGAATGCAAATGTGAATACCAGCGTTCAGAGACATGATGTGGCACTGGCAGAGATAGACGTGTTAGCGCCCCGCTGACTCTCTGATTGTGTCTGAATGCCTAACAGTGTCTGACGGACTGTGAAAAGGCCACTGCTATTCACAACGTCTATACAAAGACTAGTTGACATTTTCGAGTTGTAAATTGCACTACGACTTGAGAAGGGGGTGAGATGAACGAATCATGTTGTCGGGCCCAAACTTGATATACCACATAATTACCCGCATCTAATTCACTTAAAAATTGTTTAATCGACATCAAATTCATTTTTTACTGAGTGTAGGGTATGACACTCAATTAAACAAAACACAATGACTCGTAATTGACAACATTTATGACGATCGTTATCTGAGTTTTGAAATGTTTCTCTATTTAGCAAAACGGTACATTTTCTTAAATCATCCCGATTCAATGCAAAGTATTTAAAGGGCCATTGTGTTATGTATGTATGTATGTATGTATGTATGTATGTATGTATGTATGTATGTATGTATGTATGTATGTATGTATGTATGTATGTATGTATGTATGTATGTATGTATGTATGTATGTATGTATGCATGTCTGTCTGTGTGTGTGTGTGTGTTTGTGTGGGTTTTGTGTGTGTGTGTGTTTGTGTGTGTGTGTGTGTTTGTTTTGTTTTTTGTGCGTGTATGCATGCATGCATGTATGTTTGGATGGATCACATGTAAGTTAGGAAGGAGGGAACGAAGGATGGATAGTTGGATGTCATGAAATATAAAATGCATATATGCGCAATTATAACATTGCATCTAATGTAGTGGTGTACACGGTAAGAAACAAAAAAGTTGGATTGACCAAATTCTGTAATTTCACTCAAAAGTAATTTTCAGCGCGATAATGCGCAACTTTTTGTCAACACTATACCGGATGTAAAAGCACTGCCCCGTCAAAGGAAACCTTTCATGCATGGGTCGCATTTCATTGAGAACTTTGGTGGAGGCATGTTAAAAAGTCTAGTCAGGGTACACTAGCCTAAATCCCTAGCAAGTCTCTAAATACCTGTTGTCCCGAGATTCACACCTTTTCCCATTCATATAAAAACGACGAGGAATTGCAAACAAGCAATTCAGAATGTTCCTATCAATCTGTTTGAAATATACACACTTTACCGCCCCGATGTAACGCGATGTCACTTTCAGACCATTGAAACACCTGAAAATAATTATTCATCTGAGCAGATACATTACAGAGTGTAACAATTATGTATTTATTTAAATAGGGAAATTGTGCCTATGTTATAGGGTATCTTAAGTGTACACACTGAACGCGGTATAGCGAAGCGGGTGTGTATTTATCTGATGGTTTCGCGCCACACTTCGGCGAATAACACCGCGCTGGTTTGATCTTTCAAAACCAGCAATTTGATTGACATGTTGTCATTTCAGCGACTCGACGCGAGTAGATTGTGACAATGATAAAATCATTCTACTCCATAGTCTGGTATTAGAGAAATCTAGCTGATACGTGTTTTCGTATTTTTTTCGGAAATATCAGAGACACAGCTCGGCAGGGGATGGTCTAGAATTCGCCCCCTACTTGGGAAGTTATCACTAAATAGTGCACATTTCAGGATATATATCGGAAATTTGATGGAAAATGTTTCTGATTTTGACATTTTAAGTTTTTCATATCTGACAAAAACAGATTGGTAACTACTTGAAATAACACTCTTTGTAGCATCTTTCATAACTGATACAGCTAAGGACTTTAAACGTCGGTATATGCACTAAAACGTGTTGAGCGTGCCTATATTTATAAGTGTGTGAGCGAGTGTGTGTATGTGTGTGATGAAATGGTGTTGAAATGCTCCCTCGAGCAGGGAGTTTTAATCCCTTATTGTCGTGCTCCAGGCAGGGTAACAAAAAGTTCCATATTTTAACGCCTGTGGTTTGAAGATCGAACTGTTAAGCCTCTGTGCACTAGCAAGACCATGATGTGAGTGTGTGTGAGAGAGAGAGAGAGAAGAGAGAGAGAGAGTGTGTGTATGTGTGGGGGGTGTGGGGTGTGTGTGTGGGGGTGTGTGTGTTAAGTTTTACTCCGCCTTTAGCAATATTTCAGCAACATCACGACGAAGGACACCAAAATGGGCTTCCCCTACATTGTACCCATATAGTGAATCGAACCCCGACCTTCGATGTGATGAGCAAACGCTTTAACTACTAGGCTAACCGTGTGTTTGACACAGTGGAACTACAAGAAGGTCTTCAACAATAAACATGGTGTTTGTAAGGAAACACGTAAATGAACCTCTTTATGCGATCATTCTTCATCTGCATATAATTATGATACATCAAAATATAAAAGTATGACTCGAACGAAACATCGATCTCCTCCAAACTCTTTAAAGTTGTTGTTATATAAGTAAAACGCTCGAAGCCATGCCTTCAAGCATGAGCCAACCATCGATCGCTATCTTTTCTTATATCTAACCCGTCAACTCGAAAGTAGATTTCTTTATGTCGGATTTCCTGTTCCGTTGATCGCCGGACTGTCATTATTTTCCACTTACGACACACCCTAAAGTGGGTTTGACACCTTTTTACCGTCACCTCATCAATTGTTTGTCCACCAAGCGACAGGGCAGTTGTTGGACTGGCTTAGAGGAGTCTGGGGTCACGAAATAGGTTCCGAGGTGGCAGAGACCATTATTCGCTAATTATACCGCTACCGAGAAATGATAACACGACCTGTTCGACACGACGACACCGGCATTGTCGACAGCGGTGAATATTTGGGGCATCGCTATTGCAATATCATTGTACTAGTTAAAATAGTTGCTATTTAATGCTGGCTCACCAATATCATTATACTAGTTAAAATAGTTGCTATTTAATGCTGGCTTACCAATATCATTGTACTAGTTAAAATAGTTGCTATTTAATGCCTGGCTCACCAAACCTTTTGACGTGTTATAATTCTTCGAAACAAATTCTCATTTACCAGTGCCATGAACAATTGACCGATTCCAC
Organism: Haliotis rubra; assembly: GCF_003918875.1. Classification (NCBI taxonomy): domain Eukaryota; kingdom Metazoa; phylum Mollusca; class Gastropoda; order Lepetellida; family Haliotidae; genus Haliotis; species Haliotis rubra. Next base: position 1,539,638 of record NW_025767024.1, read on the forward strand.
AGACAATTCTTCAAGCGGAATCTTCATGATATGATAATTAAGATCTTAGTACCAGAGCCGTCTTTCTTATTTATTTCCTTCAGATTTCATAACTGTGTCACAGAAGTCCGAACCTGTAACAGCTGGTACCAGTACGAACTGGGACACGGAGAATAATGGTAAAAGCTGACAGTATGCAACACCTGGTGTCATCCTGATTTTCAGTGATCCATTCATTTAATTTTCACCGCTATTTTGTCTTTTACGCTCAATGGAATTTGCTTTGTTGGATGAACGAGTCTATTTGTTTTCAGGCTTTGATGTGTAACGTTATGTTGCAACGCTCAGTTTGGCGCGGACATGCACGTGCTGTTCTTTTATCAATCTCTTCACTAAGACCGGAAACATCTTGCGTCTTGTACATAAATATCCTTCAAATAAAAGGAATACAGTGTTCATATAATCATCTACGAAGCCTTACAAACGTAAAATTCATTTTGCGTGTCATTCGTTATCGATCTTGTATTATTTTATGATAATCTTATTCGATGTTATAACCTGTACAGCTTGTGTAACACATGCAAATAAACAGAAATATACAAATGAAACCTTTGATCGACCCTTTGTTGTATTTTGTGACGTACTCAGAAATACCCCAGGATTATCTCGGTGGCAAGGAATATCGAATCTGGATCAGATAATCTAGTGATTGATATAATGAGCAACGATCCACGCTGAGGCTCTGACACACAATCAACCTAGCCTTGACCATCCAATCCTGTTTGTCGCCTCCTATGACCTAGAGGTCACCAAGGGTCACCGGATTCCTTACTAACAGATCTTGTATCATTGCTTTTACCTTTGTATTAGTTTGAGATACCATCCATACTCATTGAAGGTTCAGCGTAAGAACGGTGTATATTCCTCTATGTAATTGGAATTTCTTTGCCACATAATAAGATGTAAAGAAACCGAAACAAACAAACAAACAACATACAACAGGTCTCAAGTTTTGCAATATTCTAATTAGTATCTTCATGTCCTGGTTTAATTCAAAGGATCATCACGAAATAGATAGAGCATGCTATAAACTGCGTAAATAATTAATATTGGTTAATTTTGAGTGCGTACAAATACAAATTCAATGGTATACCACTGTATATATCCGGTGTACCCTTTACCGATATATGCTCCTGTCCGAGTTCATTCGTATTCGGTGAGTGAGTTTGTTCAGTGCTTCTAACAATATCTTGGTTATATCACAACGTGGCGGCTTGATCTCAAAGGTCAAGGTGACAGGTCAAGGCCAAGTGGAAATTATGCTGGTCGTAGAGGCCAGTAGGAGGATTGGATGGACAGGGTCGTTGGTTTTGTTGCCTGTGTGGCACCGTACCCGAACTGCGTGGATTGGTGCTCATAATATCGACCACTGGTTTATATGGTGTAGGCGCGATTATTTACCGGCTTTGCAATGTAGCTGGAATATTGCTGTGTAGATCGTTAAACAGCAAAGACAAACATGTCATTGAAAATATCACTTAATAATCGGCGTATGGTGGATAGATCAGGATGAACTGAGGAACTGAGATTCGAACAGCCCGTAGAACCACACCAGTTAATGGAAACAACTCCTCACATCGCAATGCAACCAATGTCAATAACACAACTGCCAACATTTCTTTGAGTGGCATTTTTGAAGTTGGACAAAATTTATGGCAGTCACGTGTATTCCGAAAGTTGATATTGTTATCCAGGAGTAAGGGAGTTTACGCCCCTTTCAGCAATATTCCAGCAATATTCCAGCAATATCACGGCGGGGTACACCATTAATGGGCTTCACGCCATGTGGGGAATCGAACCCGAGTCTTCGGCGTGACGAGCGAACGCTTTAACAACTTGCCTACCCCACCGCCCCTGTAATCCATGAACTTTTTCTATATACATGTACAACCACCAGCATACAGAAGTGAGTAAGTAAATGCTGATTTAAACCGCATTAGCAATATTGCAGGTATTATTTTGCAGCAATATACAGAAGAATTACCTCTCAAATTACAATTTCGAAATTATGTATTCATGTACACGTGTCAAAAACTTTAGTAAATAAAATTATCAAAAAGAAACTTTGGATAGTTGTCCTAACGGTTCAACGTTGTAGCCGACAAAGACAAAACCGTTATAGCCTTCAAAAACAAATACACCTGAAATCACCTCGTAATTTGATCGATCTCCGGACGAATGACTCTCCATCCCCCAAAACATTCGTTCCCATAGCTCCATCTTACAACGGTCCCATGTTTTGTATTGTATTACTGCATGCCGCATATACGCGAATATCATGCAGTTTCCCTCCCGGTTAATATACAGACGAAAAGATACACAGACCTTAGAGCTCGTGAACTGTCGGAACCAGCGCCAGTAAAAAGCAACCTCATCATTTGGAAAAGATGAACCAGATTAACGAGTGATCCTGTCCGCCTAACTTCCAGGGCACACTATTACCAACGGGCATAACAGCATCGAGGCGACTTGATTCGGGCCCGGTAGACTACAGCCAAACTGTTGGTGTCGGGAAGAATAATTTTATCAGTATATTGCTTACGCCACAATCAGATAGGAGATACGTCTCTTGTACGCTACCTCAGACAAATACAGCCTTTGACACAAGGGCAAATCTGATGCTGTTTAAAACTGTTGCTATCTACTAGTGAAATATGCAAGCGTCCATAACTTCTGTCTTGCCTGTAATGCATAGCGTCTGATAAACAGATCTAGAAACTGAATATATGTAAAACAATGTGAGATTCTTTCCCTGGTCGACGCGGGATACAGAGTTGAGACGGATTTGGTTTCATATATAATACACAGGCGCCAAGCATAACGGCGTTCAAGCTAACTGCGTTACTCGTCAAACATTTTAATTTATATGGAAAGAGTCGGATTTAATTTTAAATGGAACTTAAAACGATAACACATTTAAAGAAATCATTTTGTTCGTAAATTTATCTTTTGCATTACAGTATTTGTTTCTTGAAATTTAAGCCTGTTTTGTAGAATTCGTTCCATTGTGTCCGAGAACGGCATGGTATTGATCTCGGCTTATAGCGGGAATTGCGTGATTGGGTAATTGCTAGAATTCGAACACAAAGAGGGTACTTAAAGGACTAAATAATCGATACACCAACGACTAACAGACCTTCATGCGGTTAAGTCTTTATCCTTTGAAGGTAGTCGGTTTCGGAGTCAAATACGCTTATGGAAGGGCGAGAGAGGTGGTATTAGCGTCGCTTTGTATAGTATGTGGAGTATATCCTATTTCAATACATACTGAACTGTGCCTCAAAGTCACCGGCTTGGGGTAAAAATTCAGCAAAATATTTCTGTCAATGACCATGTTAAAACAACTTGTAGAAATCAACATGAACAACCAGGCAAAGAAAAGCATACACTAAGAATTGTATTTGACAAAAATATTTTAAAAATTATCAAAAAGTTAGGCTACAAGAGGCTACAAGAGAAACACCCGAGCTTAAGGTCCAAAATGCAACTATGACACCCGTATGACACCCGTGTTTTGTCACCATCTAACATGGGTGTACACTCTCTTTTGTCCGGTAGTGTACTTCAACCCTTGTCCAAATGGTAAAAGTTGAACTTATATTTTGTAAAGCAGCGTCGTACTCTTCAGGTACATCGCATGCAGATTCACCTATGTCTCCGAGAAATACGTGATCTGAGAAACAGAACCGATTTCACTTAATATTCATGGCTCTCTGGTTTCGTGGTTTCATTCCTTGTCATGGTAACAGAACCCAATTGAGGGATGTAAATACTCCCCTTACCACTTCTTTACTCACAGAAGACCCATCATTCGTATCGGTTCTGTAGTTTTGCGCCTAATTTGGCGTCTTCATGTGAAATTGACAAGGTCTAACGGTAAAAAATGAAACGCCATATTAATGAACCTTTTAATGGCAAAATTTCAAAAACTCATAATTGCATCCAGCCTTGCAGTAAATCATAATGTTCCACACATAAATCGTACACCCATTCTAAACTTTGTTACGCATAATACATTACATCTCCACGTTGGTAGGAATTCCCAGATACCCCACCGTGTACTGAAATGCATCTACCATCGCTGGAGAGAACCTATGAGTTCCCTGGTTCAGATCCTCTTGGTTCCAGTACCTTATTTTGTGAGCTCATACTGAATCTATAAAGACTTAATTAGACCATGATCTGCAAAGCCAATGTAACCATTCCAACCCACTTTGTTCTTTGCATGCATGCACGGCACGCTCTTCCATTAGAGTCTTGAAGAACACAAAACACTCTCAGATGTGCTAAATGATTACTCCCTTGACCCCTGACCTTCAGCGACAGTCCCGCAGCCAAAATGGCCTCCGCGACAGCCCGAAAGACCATCACTTACATCCAATAACTCTTTGTATTCAACCCTAACATATGCCAATTGACACAAGTAAACATAGGGATCGCTTAAGGAGAATACCTCGTGGAAGAGCCCGATATTTCATGGTATATAAAATAAGCAGTTTCATCGTTACATGTGAAACTCCTTACATCGCAACGCCGAAATCGGATTCGCACATGGGCACAGCATGAGATTTACGAAACAAAACCCCTGAGATAGGACAAGGCACATGTTTATTTTCCATAAAATATACCGTGAATAATTTTAGCATGAAACTACTGGTGCTAATTCGAGCCATTCAAATCGCTCCGTTGAGTAGGGCGATTGCACAGAGAGTAAAACTCATAACTCCTTAATGCATGTGTGCATCCTTCAAACATTTTTTAGAAACATGTTGGCTACACAGGATATAGAACTCTTAACGTGGCATAATACTTAGACTGGCTATTCGGCTCGTAATGGCATTAAAAGTTTGTATAAAATTTCAGAAAACAATTAAAAGTTTACATTTAAATTTCTACTTTGGTATCACTTTAAAACAACATGTCCTCGTGTTTATAGAAGTGTTAAGTGTAAATGAGAGCACTTATCGGTTCAAAACAAAAAGCATATTTCAAATAATGCATTTCACTTTTATCTCATGCACTCAGGTATGCATGTTCATTATCACAGGCAGACACTTTACGAAGACTTGCAACGCGGGGAATTGGTACGATTTGGCTTCGTCAGAGCCACGGATCAACCAATAGTACACGAAATGCCTCACGTATTTCACCAAAAATTCAAAATGAAATATAAATCAAAGCGCCGGCCAATAACGCCCCACTTGTACCTTCAGTTCACCACATTTCAAAGTACATTAACGGAGCGAATAGACACGTTGTTGCAGCCAAAGAACACGATTCAAGTAAGTTTCAAAAGCCTCCACCCACGTCGTAATTTATATGAACAGAAATAAAGACTTAATTGCATCATTGAAACCGTTTTCAAGGGACTATTAAAGCGTATTTATTGGACAGAATGGCGTGTATCATCCATTACTTTAAGGAGTCAAAATGCTGCAATCCAAACGGTTGTCTGTTTCTATGCTTGTGTAGTAGACACAGCTGATGTTCTCATCAAGCTGCGAGTAAGTCTTGAAGAAAAAATCGCTCGTGTGCACATGTCTAAACGTATAAAGCTGCCTTTCATCGGTGCCCTACGTGTAAGAATGTTACCAAGAGAAGACGATGAAAAGCAGGGAAGCGGAATGAATAGCAAGTGCGAGACCGACTTTCAGCAGAGCTCGGAGGTTTCCACAAAGCGGGAACGTGGCCTTATACAACGGTGCGAGCAGTCGGCGTAGTTGTATTCAAAGAATACCCTGTTTGGGAACCTTGGCGATGGAAAGAATCTAATTCAGGCTTACATTTTATCCTACGAGATGTCTTGTAGACGTGCGAATGCAATGAACTTGGCAGTGTCCCTTGTGCTAAGGTTCTAATTATCGATGGTCTATTGCAGTAAATTCTTTTCGATCGATGCGTTTGTGATAGGAGCGAGGATGAACGCTTGTATAATATACGACTTAGGTCAACACTAGATCTGGTTGATGATACGGACTAAAATGTAATGTTTGTTCATACTGAATATGAATGGCATCATTGAAGAATCTACAAAATTTGCCATAAATATGAGATTGGGAAATCAATTACATACAAAATAAACTGTTGCTTACAAAGAAAAGTCCCTCTGGTGGAAATACTATGTCACCTCGGCAATCCAGACTGGCACATTTTACCAGATTTTTTTGTACTTACGATCAACGAATCTTTAATAGTGAGTAATATACCTTTGGGTATATTTATATATTGTCCGGATAGCCGAGTGTCCGGGATAATGGGGTTTTATACTTTGGACAGTTTGTAGTTTCGCACTGTATCCGATATCACAAGCTTCAACCAAATAATGATTATGTGAGTGGGAGAGTTGGGGTTAAACGTTATAACCGCTAGGCTCCCCTACCGTTCCTGTACCACTAGGCTATTAAACCAACCACTTTAGAATTCACATAAGGAAACAATGTTAGCAGCAATCGCAAAAATAAACCCATCAAAACCATTGCCTTGATCATGAGAGTACATTTACGATTATGACTATATAAATCACGAATAAATAGTATACTGTCTTTTAGGACACACTCTTTACAGCAGTACGTTAGTACCACGTATGATATTCATTGTAAATGAAAGTTGAAGTGGAACAAAAGTAGACATGTATTTAATAGAGTATTCAGTAAAGCAACATTTACACACCAGCGCCTATTGGCGTTAGCTCGTTACGCCGAAATCTCGGGTTCGATTCCCCACATGGATTCAATGCGTGAACCCATTTCTGGTGGCCCCCTCCGTGATATTGCTGGAATATCGCTTAAAGCGGCGTAAAACTAAACTCACTCATTCACTCTGTGCATCACGTCCCTCTCTGGTTTTGACCTGTTGCTCCTCAGCAGAATGCCCGTTTTGAAACCTCAACTCAGTATCAGCTCTTGCAACCTTTGCCAACGACCCGATGGCGTGGATCGTTTTCACAATATCAACCACTGGTTTGCCTGGGCCAGACTGGATTATTTACTGACCCCCGTTATACAACTAGAATACACCTGAGTGCCATATACAACAAACAAACAAACAAACAAATAACCTTTCATGTCCACTGCAGATCCATTACGTTTAAGTTGAACGTTTCAAGTTCGTTACGATGTACCCGGAAGTGACGTGGTTAAAGAGCCACTCGTCAAATCGAAGACTCTGGTTCGATTCCTCATATGGGTACAATGTGTTAAGCGCAATTCTGGTGTCCCCCGTCGTGATATTCCTACATTACTCACACACGCACACCAATTCGTTACCAACAAAATAACACGAGACAACAATTCAAACCCAATTTGTACAAAGTAAATGTAGTTCTAACCTGCTATCAGTGGGATTGAAGAGCTCTCCGGCAGGCCAATTGATTGCTTCCCTAATGCCAAGTCCCTTGATGTGGTGACGCTACAATACTATATGAATCATCTGACCCTCCTTTCATATTTATATCCACTTTGATTTAAATCTCTTAAAATCAGGCGGAGGCATACGAGTGTGAAATGTACATGATTCTACTTGAAAACAGGTGTTACTGACAGCATCAAAGGGACACCAAATATTACGATTTCTTGAAGGTGTCTAAATTGTTCTTTGCTCAACCCTCATTCAGTGTTGAGTCTAGGGTCTCGTGCTGCTTTAACGGTTATCGCATTAGCAGATGTCTTGAACGATCGCAACAAGGCAATACGTTATTGTAAACGTCAAACCTGTCCACAGATTTATTTAATTGCCTTTGAACAATTTTGTATGTCTATTGTATGCGTACTTTTAGACGTTGGGCAATATCCATAACGCATTCAAAGCAGGCAGCTTGAAAGTAACATACGGTATTATAACTTCTTGTAGATTTTTTATTACCGAAATAGATTTTTAACTTCTACGCAAGAGTAAGAAAGTATAGAGAAGAAGACAAAAAAATCACGCACGTGTGAATATAACTCCCATTTGCAAAAGAAATTAAAATTCTTACGGAAGCTTTTTTCAGTTACGCTTGGTGTAATATTGATGATAATGAACATTATTGTATGAATTAGTACCACATATGATCTGGTAAAGTGGTTTGAAGATGGCGAGTACTATCACTATAGGAAACGATAGGCGAGAGCCATAGGTACCTGTGGACGAAATGGACTGACTGACTTTTGGTTTTACGCCGCTTTTAGCAATATTCCAGCAATATCACGGCGGGGGACACCAGAAATGGGCTTCACTCATTGTACCCATGTGGGGATTCGAACCCGGGTCTTCGGCGTGACGAGCCAACGCTTTAACCACTAGACTACCCCACCGCCCGGACGAAATGGAACCAACTTGACTAATTCGGCATAATGTGTTTCCGGTTTTATAGCCAGTGAAATGAGAGGGGATCTTTGAGGCTTCCGAAACAACGCGATATTGGGGAAATGTGTCAAAGAGATATCTTTTTAATGATGAAATGTAACTTTTTGTGCCAGGGTGACATATTAAAAACGGATTACAAGAAACTGTTTATTTCATGATATTTTTGCAAAGTTGTATATTTCAACAGTTGTTTGACTATTGTCCATATGTATGTATGGACATGTATATGTATGTGGATGTGTGTAAGGAGGTGTGTGTGCTTTGGACTTCATATTTCCAGTGTAAATTTGAAAGAAACACGCATATCAACCTACATTATTTTAACTCAAGATACACTACACAGGCTGATGGTGTCTTTGACATATAACGCCATATAAGGGATGAACGAATATCCTTGACGTCATCGACATTAACTAAGATATTAGAAGCTATTCTCTGCATAACAATAAAAACATTTGTGGACGTTATGCATGCTATAACGATATGCATGCTATAACGATATGCATGCTATAACTATATGCATGCTATAACTACATTGTATATGCATGCTATAACGATATGTATGCTATAACTATATGCATGCTATAACGATATGCATGCTATAACTATATGCATGCTATAACGATATGCATGCTATAGCTATATGCATGCTACAACTATATGCATGCTATGACTATAATACAATCGCCAACTGCATGCTAACGATAAAGTGTAAATAGATAATAAACAATATCTGACACAAATTCCATTGGGCGTTTAGGCAAAATAACGGTGACTATTACCATATGCATACTTTTTAAGAACACTTTGTGCGAACACGCCATGTAAACATCTTTGCATTCCACTTATTCATACATTCTTAAACTACACGCATACATTTGATCTGAACTTTAAGTGTGAGTCATTACATCACTTAAATATTTTGGTGCGCTATTTACGCATAACCTTTATGTACGCCGCTGATGAGTGAGTGAGTGAGTTTAGTTTTACGCCGCACTCAGCAATATCCCAGCTATATGGCGGCGGTCTGTAAATAATCGAGTTTGGACCAGACAATCCAGTGATAAACAGCATTAGCATCGATCTGCGCAATTGGGAACCGATGACATGTGTCAACCAAGTCAGCGAGCCTGACCACCCGATTCCGTTAGTCGCCTTTTACGACAAGCATAGTCGCCTTTTATGACAAGAATGGGTTGCTGAAGACCTATTCTACCCCGGATCTTCACGGGTCACGCCGCTGATAGATGTTAAGGGTACGAACCGTTTATGCATTCCATTCAAAGACTTATTGGTATGTGTATTCAAATGATAGTCAACATTTGAACTACTGATGTACATAAAAGCGACAGTACCATTTCTATAAGAAATCTCAGCAGGCAGAATTGATTGTGGGATTAAGAATATATCCACGAGCATGTGTTTATGAATGGCTATCAAATAGCGATGAGACATATCTATGCCTTCAATGCATTGACACAAAACTGTCATACCATCTGAGTTTCGCATCTGTTCAAAGACTTCTACACTCAATGTAAATACATATTTGATGTAATAACCTGTATATACTTTGGATAACGGGAAAACTTTAGTGCTTGTACCAAAGATTCATAGACAAGGTTATCAGAATGGATACAAATAATTATACAGCAGGCGACAAAGCCCTGTCCTATTCCTAAGAAATATTTGCTGAGACTTGCGACTATATCATAAACATGTGTCTATGAATAACTATCAAATAGCCATGACACCAGGTGTTCGCGAAAATGGTAAGCATGTGTGGTATATCAACGGCACCAACCATGCAATCAACAACAATATATTGCAAATAAATTGTCTACCGATGTTTCCATTTATGCAAAGATAGCAGGATCTCTGTTTATTAATATTTTGCCATTTACCGTAGTTGATACAACATAAGGACCAACATGGATATTTAAAGGGCAAATCGAAACTGAAGAACGCCAAACGCTGTAAATCGTTCAAAGCTTTGCCTGTTCTTGTTCCTGGAGCTGTGCAAGGTCACTGTGGAACCAAAGTGATGACTTTGTAGGTTTATTTTTTTAACGCGGTATTCAGTAATATTCCAGCTATATGACGGCGGTTTCTCAACAGTCGGCTCTGGATCAGACAATCCAGTGATTAACATCATGAGGATGCATCTCATGCGGCAAGTCATCGAATCTGACCGCCAGATCCAGTTAGCTTCTCTTATGATTCGTATGAATTGTTGAATGCTAGGTTTGATGGGAAAGGCATGGGTGGCTAAAAACCAATTCTCACTTGGATCTTTAATAAGGGAGACAAGCTTGGGTTGCAGAAGACAAGGTCTAGCCCGTCACTTCGTTGGGACAAGGGGTCAGGACGGGTGGTAGAACCAATATTGTTTACTGAAAACCAACTCTAACCCGGATCTGTCCGGAGTGGCCGTGGACCGGTTATTAGTAGTTGGATGTGTTGAGGTCAAATGAGTGAGTGTAGTTTTATGCAAAATCACGTCGTAGGACACCAGAAATGGTCTTTGCACGTTACTCCCATGTTGGGATCGAACCCGGTCCTTCGATATGAGCAAACGCTTCAACTACAAGGGTACTCCACTACCCCGTGTATATAGAGTGTCACAGAGGTAAAGATGAATGGGCGGTGTTGAAGGAAAGAATAACATACATACAGTGTTGGGGAAGAGGAAGGCTAATGCTTAGTCTCTGAATATATACAGGATATTATATGAGTGCCCATGTCATACTATAGTACCTAAATGTTGGTATTCCCAAGCGAGAGCGAGGGATATACCGATATTTAGGCACGAGTGTCGTAAACATAGTATGATATGGGCACGAATATAATATTCTGTTTATTACCGAAGTCGTGAAATTGAGGAAAATAACCCAAATCTACTTTCAAACATAGGCTGTCTACCCGCCGTCGCCGCGTATAGAACGCAACGTCACAGAAGAAACGTGACGTCATAGCATTGTTCATGACGTCAAGTCACCATGACAAAGTGATATTTTGCCCTAGGGCATCGTATGACAAATATGAACCCCGATATGTTCGCCCTCGTAGGTAATAAAGATAATTTTGATAGTAACAAACAAGCCCATTTAAATTGAAAAGAAGCCCCAGTTAGACCAGAGATTCAGAACCTGAGGAAATCTAGACTTGCTTTATTTAGGGCTTTAGCACTGCAGAGAGGGCCTGGCAGTAGGGGAAATGATGTGGTTCAGGGACTGTGAGACAGACTAGGGAAGAGGTAAAGAAGAAGACTAAGACAAATGTTCGCGAATTGGAGGAATAGATGGAAAGACATGTAGTGTTGGAGGAAGAGGTGGATGAACATACAATATTTGAGGAAGATATGAAAGCACATACAGTGTTGGAAGAAGAAATGAAAGAACATACAGACCAGGAGGAAGAGATAAAATGATAACTAGTTATGGAGGAAGAAATAGAAGAACATACTATGCAGGAGGGAGAGATAAGGTATTGGAGAGAAGGACACATATTCGTTTTGAAATACATGGAGGAACAGACATTATCTGAGGATGAGGCAGCCCTACTGGCACCGTTGGGGACACAGACGGAAGGGCAGGCTGTTTGAGGTGGGGGTGAATGGACAGCCAGTACTTGAGGAATGTATGTCTATAGAGAGATATCGATAGAGGGAATAAGTCGTAGACAATTATCTAAAGAGTCTAATTGTCCAATAGAACCGATAGTTATGTTTACGATGAATTGGAAAGACATGAACAGTGTTGAAGGAATATAACACGTCTGTGCGAAAGAATACGCAGTCATGACTATATTCTCGGGAAAAAATCCATTTGGTTTAAATGTAAAAACATAGCTTTGAACATCATATCAATAGATCACTACGAGTGAAGATCCGGGTTAGAATTTATCTTCAGTAACCCATGCTTGTTACTGAGGCGACTAACGGGATCTGGTGGTCAGGCTCGCTGACTTGACTGACACATGTCATCGTATCCCAATTGCGTAGATCGATGGTCATGTTGTTGATCACTGGATTGTCTGGTCCAGACTCGATTATTTACAGTGGAGTATATATAGTGGAATATTGCTGAGTGCGGCGTTAAACAACAACCAATCAACCAATAAATCACTGAAAATCAGTGATAACACCGGGTGTTTGCGTAAGGTAAGGATGTAAGGATGTTCCGCCCTACTGGTAGCACCACCCGCTATTTGAACAGTGTAGTGTAGTGTTAACTGATAGGCTGTTCTTGGGGTTGAATGGATACACAATTCAGACATTCAAAGATGAGTGAGTGAGTTTAGTTTTACGTCGCCTTTACCAATATTCCAGCAATATCACGGCGGAAATCACCAGAAATAGGCTTCGCACATTGTATCCATGTGGGGAATCGAACCCGGGTCTTCGGCGTGACGAGCTAACGCTTTAACCACTAGGCTACCCCATTGCTCCTTCAAAGTTGAAGATGAAGACGATTCACTTCATAAGTACAAGCAAGGTTTCAATTTTATCACCAAAATTATCTGTTTATGGCCGTGGGGGCTCTGTTGCTGAACACAGTCCTCATCATTGTCATTGGAACAGAAAATTTAAAGTTTCTTGATTGATAAAAGTTTTAGAATCAAATAAACTTTAACTGTTTTCACCCCAACCGTCTCCCCCTTCTTGGACGACAAAGACAGACCCTCCCAAACGTTACATAATCACACCAGGAGATAGAGCGTCAGTCGTCCATTAGCGTGATTAAAATTAATTATTATATAACCGAATGAAACCAATTTGAGACTGAAAATTTTGATTTACGAGTTATTTCGTCAAAGGGTGTAAGGTGGTCAAGCCCCGTTGTTACATTGCTCGGAAATAATTAATTAACCGAATCGGTACATCTAAACACGAAAGATAGAAATCAAATTAATCACAAAATTAATACAAATGATTTTGATGAAGCCGGCAAACTGTTCAGTTGGGTGTTAAATGTGTTCTATGAACGAGACGGAGTTAAAACAAAACAGCGGGCCTACAAACGACGTTAGTTTTCGAGTATCGGATTTGGCATAATAATATCCTGGAAATGTCACTTGCGGCCAATCGACTGTTCTTTGATGATTAGAGCGGGGTTTAGTCGCCTCACGTCACATTTAGGTATCATTTACGAAACTGATACGAAAATGGACATGACTGAACCTGGGAACTACTTGCGACTAGATCAGATTTTAAACAGCGAGGCACGTCACTATCTGTCTATATGTCCGTCTATTTCTATCATCTATCTTACTTTCATGTTGTCCTTCCTTCTGACAATCCAGGCTCATCTCATCCTTCTTTACTTTCTCTCTTTCCTTCTTCCTTCTTCGCTAACTATTAGTTTATCTTTAAGAATCTTTCCTCCATGTAATTCTGTATGTTCATTTCTTAATACGTCATTGTGAATCTATCCGTTAATCTAAATTATGAATTCGCCCTTCTTCATGTATGTTCATTTGTATACTATTCACACTTTGCTAAGGATCATATCATGGATTCAACAGAAAACTATTATGTGGGGTCAAATTTGGTTTAAATATCTAAGCTTATTTTAAGCATGGGGCCTAGGTGTCAGTATGCCATTGCCTCTTGTGGGTCCCATACCTGCTATTGACACGTGTTGTTTATTTGTCAATGACTCGTTCCATGATTTGCAAAATGGTTTATTGGTGCCATGAAAACCATTTTCATGGTTACTCATGTATCAAGTGCATTCGATTAGATTAAAGTGACTATTTGCCTAAGGAGGGGTTACCATATTATTATTTATCCAGTTTTAAATGGATACAATTTCAAACTATAAATCTACGTTTAAGTAAAGTTGTAAATGTTTGTGATCCCTAGAAAAGTGTGAGTAGTATATTATTCCGTCCTTGTTCATCTATCTGTTCATTTCTTAATCCCCCTTCATCTATCTGTTGATCTATTCATCCTTCCTTGTTCATCTGTCTGTTAATCTATTCAACCCTAATTATTCATCCATGAGTTGATCTATTAATCTCTTCTTTGATTGGCATTCTAGAAGTTGGGTAGATGAAGAATGAGGACTATTTTGTTTATGGATATAGTTGTATACAACTATGTACATGTTCTTTACTGGCTTCCTATCAACCTACTTAATCCTGTGTTATCAACCTCATCTATTGTATAAACAACTCAGTTTCGCCTCATCCCTCATCTATTGTACAAACATCTCATGTATATATATCACCCAAAATACTTCCCATGTACCACTTGCTTGACAACGACATTAGAATCTATGTCGAAACGTCGCCTATATAGAATAAAGAAGTTGTATATCCATAAAAATAGTCCTCATTCTTCTTTATTAATCTCTTTTCGTTCCTCTGTCTGTTAATCTATTAATCTCTTTCCGTTCCTCTATCTGTTAATATAATAATCACCCTTGTTCAGCTATCTATTAATCTAATAATCCCTAATTCTTCATCCATGTGTTGATCTATCAATTCCGCACCGTTCCTCTATCTGTTAATCTAATAATCCCCTTGTTCATCTATCTGTTCAGTTACTAATCCCTCCTTTTTCATCTATGTTAATCTTTTAATCCAACATTGTTAATCTAAACATTCACTTCGTAATCCCTCATTGGTCGTCATTTCACCTCTCTGTTGTATTTTTTCTACCTCGCAAACTTCATCACTACTTTACTGAAAGTCTATCTACCTTTAGTCACATACATCCCAAACTGCCGTGTCGGTCTGTTTATCTCGTCTTCCATAACTGTTGTGTCCATCTGTATACCTCTTCATCCCTAATTGTGCGTGTCTTAATATCATAATCCCCGTCTGTCTTGTCATCTAGTCCACTGGACGGATGAATTAAGAGAAATGACACGCGAGGAAAGGATGCCGATGGAGGAAGGAGGAGGAGGAAACGCTTTTACGCGAGCCGAGCCGATGAAATGGAGGATGACATGGAGAGAGGAGCGATGGAGCCGAGCCGAGCGCGGGAGTGACCGGGAGGAGGAGGAATGGCATGGAAAGATGGAGTGATGGATGAAATGATGGAATAGATGGAGGGACGATGGAGGAAAGGAGGAAGAAGGATGGAAGGAGGAGGAAGGAGTGGATGGAGGAATATGGAAGGAAAGGAGGTGGAGGAAAGGAAGATGGAAGGAAAGGAAGGAAGGAAGAGGAAGGAAGGAGGAATGGAAGGAAAGGAGGGATGAAGGAATGGAGGAGGAGAGTGGATGGAGGATGAAAGGAAAGGAGGAGGAAGGAGAGGAAGGAGGAAATGATGGAGGAAAGGAGTGGAGGAAAAGGAAAGGAAGGAATGGAAGGAGGAAGGAGGAAAGGAAAGATGGAGAGGATGGAAGGAAGGAAGGAAGGAAGGAAGGAAGGAAGGAAGGAGGGAAGGAAGGAAGGAAGGAAGGAAGGAAGGAAGGAAAGGATGGAAGGAGGAATGGAAGGAAGGAGGAGGAGGAAAGGAGGAGGAATGGAAGGAATGGATGAAGGAAGGAAATGGAGGAGAGGATGGAGGAGGAGAATGGAAGAGGAAGGAAGGATGGAAGGAAGAGGAGGAAGGAGGGAATGGATGGAAGGAAGAAATAGATGGAGGAAGGAAGATGGAGGATGGAGGAAGGAAGGATGGAGGAAGGAAAGGAAGGATGGAAGGAGAGGATGGAAGGAGGGATGGATGGATGGAAGGAGGAATGGATGGTGTCTATCACCTTCACCTAACCTCCTCTCTGTCTATCTATTCCTTCTTATTTCACCCACTGTCTGCCTATCTGATCATCACATCCTCACCCAACTATCTGTCTATCACCTTCACCTAACCTCCTCTCTGTCTATCTATTTCTTCTTATTTCACCCACTGTCTGCCTATCTGATCATCACTTCCTCACCCAACTATCTGTCTATCACCTTCACCTAACCTCCTCTCTGTCTATCTATTTCTTCTTATTTCACCCACTGTCTGCCTATCTGATCATCACTTTCTCACCCAACTATCTCTCTACCACCTTCACCTAACCTACTCTCTGTCTATCTATTTCTTCTTATTTCACCCACTGTCTGCCTATCTGATCATCACTTCCCTGATCTCACCCACTGCCTATCTCTCTACCACCTTCACCTAACCAACTCCATCTCTGTCTATCTATTTCTGTCTCTTATTTCACCTACTGTCTGTCACTATCTTTGTAGTATTTTCTTCAAGATTTTATTGCTGTACATCTTTTAACCACTGTGTAAATTTCTTTCTCATCCACTGTTTCACCCTGTCTGGTTTCTATCTCACCCAATGTCTGTCTGTCTGTCTGTTAGTATCTTTCTGACACGCTGTCTGTCTGTCTCTAATTCTCTTGTAGACCGCTGTCTGCATATATGTTTATTGGTATCCCTCTCTCCAAGTGTGTTATCACCCACTGTTCACCTTAGTCACTTTCTTCACTCACTGTCTGTCAGTATCTTTCTCACCCACTGTCTGTCAGTATCTTTCTCACCCACTGTCTGTCAGTATCTTTCTCACCCACTGTCTGTCAATATCTTTCTCACCAACTGTCTGTATACCTGTTAGAATCTTTCTGTTACATCGTCTCTTTATTATTTGTGAAAATATACATACTTTGTATTTTACACAATGAAAAAAGATTGCACCTGCATGTTTTGATACTCATTGCAATGTAGTGATATAGCAACAAACATTGAACTAACTGGCATAGAGGAGTCATTGAATATACCATAGTATATTGTTTGTGTTGTTGTTATACTCGTCTATGCACACAAACAAGGAGCAATGGACATGCAACTGACACACATTACACACTGCAGAAAGAACACTGAAATCAACATCAAATAAAATCTACAAAGTAAATAAACCATCCGTGGCCTTGAGATGTACATCGGTTAAAACTTAAGTTTTCACTGACAGATGAATAACAGTTACATAATGAGAAAGTTCCTGATCTGGCCTTCGTGAAGATTGACCAGCTAGGCTCCTGTAATTAAACGCTGATGTATGTTATCGTAGCTAGTGATAAATATGTGTTCCCTTGAAATTGCTCCCAGATTGATTGGATAGGAAAGGGAAAAAACGCAAGGAAAGGGAATTTCGACCCGTGCTCGACACTGAGGGAAAACAGATATCCTCCGTACATTTTTATGTATGTAATTTTTAATTACTTGTCCTCATCCCTGATGCTGGGGATACCAAACGTACCATTCAATTTTCATATGAAACTTTCGTATGACCATATATGGATGGATCATATCAACAGGAGAATGTAAGGCACTGTTTAGTTTTCATTCATGCTATGCACTCTGGATTAGTCACTAAGTATAGATGTAAGATCCGTTCGGGCATCGATTTATCATAATTGTCTCCCTTACCTGACAGGATCCTGTGATCATGGGTTAGAACCCAGTTACTCGATTATGGTCCACCACAGAGCAAAAACATCAAACCTGCAAAACTTCGTGTCTCCCTTACACATGAACCTAGGGGCGGTGGGGTAGCTTAATGGTTAAAGCGTTCGCTCGTCACGCTGAAGACCCGGTTCGATTCCCACATGGGAACAATGTGTGAATCCATTTCTGGTGTCCCCCGCCGTGCTATTGCGGGAATATTGCTCAAGGCGGCTTAAACCCATACTCACTCACCCACTCACAGGAAGATGGTCGCCTCGTTAAAAATGAAACACTATGAGGCGTAAAATGCAGGTCATATTGGAAGACTGACACAGGACACACTATAGACATTCTGGACACACCATACACAATATGGACACAGACTGGACACTGGTTTCATGACATTAATATTGACGTCGTATTCGAGACACTCTGACTGACTGACTGACTGACTGAGTTTGGTTTTACGCCGCTTTTACCAATATTCCAGCAACATCACGGCGGGGGACACCAGAAATGGGCTTCACCCAAGTGGGGATTCGAACCCGGGTCTTCGGCGTGACGAGCCAACGCTTTAACCACTAGGCTTCCCCACCGCCCCTCGGGACACTCTGAACTTAAATGGGTCACATTAACCTTTTCGCAAGTGAACACCTGGTGTCATCACTGATTTTCAGAGAACAGTTTCGGCATATAGACGATGCTAATGGTTTGCTAATAATTATTTTCAGATAAATATATATGGAGTACTTTCATTTTCAGTTCGGGATTAGTTTTATTATCAAGAATGTGAGCTCACGTGAAATGTCCACACACAGGAACACGGTTGTCGGGGTTTTGCAGAGTTACCTCCCGTGGCTGATAACCACGACATTGTAACCGAATCCCGGTTCGTCCTAATTATTGGTCCAGATTTGTAATAACTGGGAAACTTCTTGAACCTGCACCTCTCACGGCTTTCTATCAATATTAAACTAACAGGCCGCGATTTAACTTGAATACTATTCAACACGGTGTCAAATCAACCTCCTAATCCACTTCCGCGTATAATTCATTTGACCTGTAATTTTGATCAGTAAAAATGTTAAATTTACTATTCAAAATACGACGGAAGAAGGTGCCCTTTATTTATCTATTGTACGTTATTAACTATTGAAAATTAACTGTTGAGTTATTATCAACTCCATAGCTGTGAACGCCAAGGGCATCCGTACAAAGAAACAGTCATATGAAAATCGGACGTTCTTTCAGTTCTTTTAAGTGGTAAATCAATTACTTCGTGGGCTGAGACTTTTGTGAACACACTCATTTATTCGCTTTACCAATCTCTCTCACGAAATCACTTTTATCCAATCATCAAATGCCATTATTGGTTAATGAAAATTAATAAAATAATCACAAACAGCGTGTACCTCCTCCCAAACAATGAGGATCATCGGAACACAAAGCATGCCAGTTTAAATGTCCTGTAATTGCCAGATACACTACACGTAGAGGTCAGCTGTAAACTAATTACTAAATTGTGAACAGGCTCGACCGGGCTGGATGTCAACGAAATCGAGGCTAGAGTTGGCATGAAAAGTAAACCTGGTTCTGAAACGAAAACGGCAGATCCCTGCGAATTGGCGCCGCCCCAGAACCAAGGGTCATTCGCCGTCTTCGGTGTACCCAGAACTTTGACATGGTTTGCTTTTTGTCCTGACTTTTCTGGTGTGTGAGAAGTTATGTGGGGAGGGGTTGAACGGTGCGAGGGGATGGGGTATTGAGGTGAACAGGAAGACAGATAGGACGCTGAATGGGGGAAATGTGATTGGACCTACGATGACATGATAATATCATTTTACTTGTCATGACCTTTTCTTGTCCCTTCTGTGATGACAAGATATGGAAGCGTTTCATATCATGAATAAATTTGCATAATTAGAAACGAGTTTTAAAGTAAACATTTAACTGCTCATGGGAAGAAAATTATATTGTCAAGTGTTTTTGTAACCTCTCAATCCAGTTGTTGACATAGCGAATCATATGGTTTATATCTTTTGGTGATAAGATTTCGTTACATGAATTATTCATATCCGGTTTATATATCAGCTCCTATCCAAGGAAAATGATATATTCCGAATAATGGGCGTACGAAGTAAATTCAAGAAACATTTGTTTTTCTAAAACCGGCTGTTAAAATCTTGAAAAGAAAAAATATTCCAGAATTAATGACCTATTCGTGAACCAAAATTAGCATATATACAAATGCCTACCTGCATATGACGAATCCAGGCACAGACAGACATAACAGAAGCGACTTTACCAGCCATTTTTTCTTGAAACAAGTCCTTCACATTGGGCTTATAGAAGCATCCGTGAGGAGCGACGCGCCAGGCAGTGTCTTAATACGTGATCCCGCCTGTCTTTCATTGAGAATACATTATTCCACTCTGCACCGACGTCAGATGCCAAAAATCTTTTAAAACACAATATATCCTCGTCTGACCTCAATCCAAGAAATCTTGACGGATATTCAATTGTTCAGCGCTCAAAGTCCGACCTGGACGTAACCTCAGTTCGCAAACGCAACAGGCTTCGAGAGAAAAACTGCGTAGGTTTGGATCGAGTCGGAACAAATCTGATAGCACAGGTTCGTCTGTGTGTTCGAAGGGTTGTAGCCGACGATAAAATGGCCGAGTAAAACCTTTACAATTCTGTAATATGGCCCTAGACTGATAATTTATCATAGTTCTCCTAAATGCCTGTGCGGAGAGACCGACGTGATACAAACGGACATAAAACACTCACGGGGCCATGCCGAAATTTATGTCGTTCTCATATGTCAAAATGGGCAAATCGCTTGTGTTATGGGGATCGTTAGAGTCTTGGCTAGCCATCGTAAATTATGACGATCCTCCGAACCACATGTATCGCCCGCGACCAGTAACCAAATTGCCAAAATAATTGACATGGCCTTTACGAGCAATGGCTACTTTAAAACCAGCTGGCTTAAAACGAATCGCATGATAAACAGTCTTGACTGGTTTCGGCGGGACGTTATTTCTCGGTAGTGTACGATTTCCCAAATCGACAAATAATAGGGGGAGGTTTAAATAACCGTAATGCTGTCTAATTGTTTAGGCCAGTAAAGACGCTTTGTTTATGTCAGAGAAGAATGAAGGTCCCCGAAGCCCCATCTATAACTATCTGTCTTTAAGCAGGCATATATGATGAATTAATATAATAAATTGCCCGTTGTCACACAAGGGACGGTAATTACTCTGAGAATGTATTACGCTTTAAACTAGAAGGAAAAGACATTCTTATTACCTGGGCGGTGGTATTCGGTCGTGCTTTAGTTTCGGTCACACTCGCTTCGAGGGAACGGAGAAAGCTACATGTAGTCCGCTGTATATAGGCATCAACATGGGTCACCTTATAACGTGCTTGCCGGTGTTCTGTGTGACGTCATCTCACGAATCGGGGATACCTTCTCAGTGACCTGTGGATGGAGGATACATTCAAGTTTTACAGAAACACCACCAAGAAGCGAAATATTTAGGACACGATGCTCTAGCAGGATGTTCCATTCTGCAGGGTATCTGCCAAATTTCAAAGTCAAGATTTCGCCGACACCATGTCGACAAGTAGAAGTGTGGAATTTCTCTTAGCGGTCGCCATGTATGTTGCCGAAGGAATAGTCGAAGGAGTACCCGTTTCAGCGCACAGCATGCACATTGGAACCAGCAAGCCAAGATTGTTTCTTTGATATGAATTCCTCAGAAAAACTCTCGGGTCTACTGTTTAAAGAATCATTTCTGGAAGCCTTCGACAGAGTATTTGGTAAATTGGGTGTTTTAGATCTGAGAGAAGCACGATAGAATGTGTATTTACCGACGAGGGGCTCTCTGGCCTCCTGTGGTTTGTTCATTTGATAACCGTGTTTACCGATAAAGCTCCGTGATTGGTAACAGGATTTTTCTTGTCGGAACGAATTTCGGTAATATTAATCTTTTCCACGTAAATTGGAATTTTTTATCTTAAATTAAAAACGTGTATCTCTCATTCCTTGTGTAAGACATGCACAAATTTACTTGTGTTTTTGTCCGCATTCTGCATTGATTAACATGACATAACTCCAAATTCGTTATAAATTTTAGTCAATCTTTTTATCTACATGAATGTCTAGTTTGATATAAAAATATGTTTTTCGTGTTAAATACTGAAGTAAATATGAATATTAGTATGGACAAGTAAATGCTTGTATGATAACTGAATATTTTAGCATCGATAAATAACACACAATATGTTCCTTTTTATGGATGGGAATGAGTTTAATTCATATATTTTGCTGTATAGATATAATCTCCCACAGCCCGCGTTGATTCATGTATACGTGGGAACAAGGCTTGTGTTGTATATTCTACCCAGGGTGGTGTTATAGAGAAGAATAAGAGACGAATGACCCGACCATACTCAATATTCACGAAGGTACACTCCGTCTGCAAAACAGCTGTAGAACTAGCTAAAAGTAGTCTGCAGGTGAGTCTGGATATTTGACATCACAAACAACTAATTTCAAAATCTATTCTAAAATAATTTTATTAATCAGTATCTTTTATTAACATACTACACGATATTGAAACTTGAAACAGTACATCTTTACAATAATGTACGTATTGTGTTTGAAATACATTTGTTTAAGACGAGAAGTGAATACAGAAATTTTATCAAGTGCAGGTTTATTTTATTCGGAAACTATATTGACATTGAAATTCATGTGTTTTTGTAATGGTATATAAATTTATCGACTCTATGATATACATATGTTTAGTATAATGAGAAATTTAAGTGAATATGTCCTAAATTATTTGCATCAATGTATACAAAATGCGCAATATCAAAACAATATTAGAATACGAGTGAAGTTAGAAATCTTTTTGTCATTTTGAAATAAACATGGGTTTATTTTGGCTGTCAGTTTGAACAATTCCCACAGTTTCAAAAGAGGGCGCACTATAAATACACCCTCACCTCTGCCTCATACATCGTGGAGCAGATTTCACGAATAAACCAGATTCATAGAACAGAGACTACAAAATAATCCTGTCAACTATCAAACGCTCTCTGTGTTGCTCGACGGTAACGTGAAAACGACTGGATCGTTCGAATAATAAACGTTTTAAAACCTTACTCTAACTTCACACGAAGCGTGAAGACACATTCAACGGTTTTCTATCTCCGCCTAGCAAGCGGCCTGTCGTATATTCAATTGAATCATATTTAGAGGCAAACGGCGGTAGACGACGAAGATGAAAAACAGCCAGAAATTCACGGCCCACTCATGCAAAGCAAGGCCTGTGATTTGTTTGTATCTGAAGCGCGATATCTCGGAAAACAAATTTAATATAAAAATTCATCTGTTTCAATATGCGTGTGTGTATGAATATCATATGATAAAATGACAGTAATTTATAAAATGTGCTGATCCGTTTTTCCTAAAAGTTTGTAACTTTGTGTATTTTTTTCAGATAGAAAACAGAATATGTATAAAATACAATTATCGAAATTTGTAAAATATCAAAATTCTCCACCCCAAATCTTGTATCATAAAACGCAGCAAATGTATACATTTGTTAACTGTTTACTCCGATTTTTGCTTTTGTTTCGTTTTCGGTTGCTTATTTCGAATTAATTTCGTTTTTTCCGTTGAACGCGATAATATGTTTATCAACATAGATCAGAAAAGGGAGAATGTATTGGTTGAAGTAATACACCAAACAATGTAACTTATATTATAATTCTTAAATTCCTTTTAAATGACACATCCGATTGGGTGACGGGGCAGTATTAATGCCTGTCCGGATTCCCCCGTAGGGAGGCACAATAGCGAGACGATGCTATGTGACACCGTTCTTACACCCTGTCAAAAAGTCAACATTTATAGTTGTAAACAAAGAACAGACATACCTAAAATACTTGAGTGACAGCTATATATCCAGTCCTGACATATTCACTTGTCACGAACAACTTGTATATAGCGTGGACGCCTGGGTTTCTCTGAAATTAACCTTTTCGTGGGTCATTTTTCTATCTTGTCGTTATGGTGAGTTGTATGATACATTTTGGTAACAAAGAACAAACATTTTATTAAACAAACAATATTTTTGCCTTATCCTGTGGCTACGTGGTTTATTTTCTACGTTGACATTTCCTTTATTACTAAATATGAAAATTTTAGCAATAATTTTAGCAATAATGTTTTACTGTTTTAATTGTTTTGTGGATAGATTTATTTCGAGAACTATTTTGAATCGATTTCAAGAGATTGTACAGAAAATATGCAAACTCTTCTTCTATAGAATTGTTTCTGAAATATTATTGTAAAGTAATGAAAACAAATGGTGTTTGCATTATCTCGTAGCAATCACATGCAACGCTTTCGGTTTCATATAGTGTTGTTTCACATGTACGTTAATAGTTTGATATTGGACATCATCTGTTGATGGTCGATTCAACAATTAATGTCATTTCAAAACCTGTTGGAGTCAGTGTTAAGCACGGGTTGTGTCAGCGTTGTTACTGAGATAAACCTACAACGGCTTCAGGTCCTAAACACCACAATAAACATCGCTATCGAGGTACGGCAAGCAGGACATTTCCCCACTCAGTGCAGCCTCAATAACAGACATTGCCCTCGCGGAATGATGAACGAGAGTGCACAAAACCTCTTGTGAGGGTTTTATTTGTTTATGGTAAATCATATTAGTTCGATATAAAATATCATTGATTTCTATGCACGTGCTACGAAGATCCAATTTGGTCATAAATCCCGTGCTCCACGCGTTTGTGAAATCAACAACCTCGCTTCAGATTTAGCAATTGTTAGTAGGACCTCGGAGCTGAATATTCACCAAGGTCTCGAGAGGGTTGTTTATTAGGATCGCTGTACAGGTTACTGGATGAACATGTCCCCAGTGAGTTTGTTGTATGTTCCAATCTTATTACGATCACTGTGATACTGCAATTGACAACACGAAATCTAATAGTGTCGATTTCTGATTCGTTGACATTCTGTTTATGTTATAGTCTTACTCTACTGGTCTGGGTAATAAGCATGTATAATATAGTTCAGTTTTTGAATAATTACATCTTTGTAATAGCTTACTGTTCACACAAGTTTTCACATCGTCAAGCAATGTACATACACGATTGACACGTAAAACGTCATTGGGATACCATACTGAAATTGACAAGATCACATTTCAAATTATTCTTCAATATCAGATATACCAGGCAATGAATATTTAGTGTGCTTCAATTTAAACTTTATTAAGTGACATCATATTCGGGTGAATTGATTCGTAAGCCCTCTTTGATAGAGGTTAGGTTGATCAAAAGCTGTATTGTAGTAAATAACCGACAGTGTAATTGGTAAAGGATATTTTTCCATTGTGATATTTTTTCCCTCTTTCCCACGTGATCTGTTACTCCCGTCCAAATTGTATTTACTAGGCAATGCATCAACTTTCATAATCACATTAACACGTGCCTATGTTACCATTGAATGAAATTCAATATGAAGTCAATGCAGAGTGATACCTTTCCTAACCTGTTCGTCCATAGCAGTGCGAAAGTATACGTTATAAAAATATTGAAAACGTGTGTCAATGTTCCTTTGTTAGATGAAATTAATAATTGATTTTTCGCATCAATTTAAAAGCTTTTGCTAAAGTTAAATTACAAATATTATTATGGTTAAAAAATTATTTAATTATAATTCATTCGATCCGTTATCATGAATCATTTCTCACTGAGGGAGAATGAACGTGTAAATGAAATCCACGCTAAACGACTGATTTCGACGGCGATACCTCTCATAAAAAAAGGAGTTCAAATTTGCAACAATTTTCAAAATATTCACATTAAAATATTCAGCGAGTAGCCTGAAAAAGGTGTATTCACAGCGTCGGTGTAAACCTCACACCTGCCAGGGGGAAATAAAGGTGTTCTCGAAAGCGCTATTCACAGTCTCCGCCTCAGGGTTTTTTATTCAGCCAGCGTTTTGAGCCTATTTCGATTTCCTTCTCTCAGCCCTATTTAGCCCTGTGCTCTCCTCGTCGTACAGGGTCTCGTTTTTTTAGCTGTTTGATAGGGGATCATAACCCTATGACCTAAGACTGATAAATCTTACATGCATATAATATGGGAGGGGCCCTATTCATTCGCAATCAAAGGCCTTCCACAGATTAAGGATTTAGAAGGTGTAAATTTCAAACTAAACTGAGAGTCAACGGTGTGTTGCAGTACGGCCGAGACTTCGTACACAATAGTCCAAGTTGACTTCCTCGGCTTCCGAGAGGAGGCGCTGCCTTCAACACTACCCCCTATCATTTGTACCTGCGCAAACACAGCGCGTCAAGTCTTTCCGTTCAAAAGCTATTCGTCTTTCATATAAAATTAGTGCCATGGCGAATAGTAGGTTGTTAAATAGAGCCCCTTGCCTGACTCCACCAACAACGGAGGCAGCATGCCCGGTCTAAATACCCCTTACGCTACGCACATTTAATGAGCCAGGCTTACGAAGGAATACACCGTAATTTTTGGCGTATATACTACGCATGTGCGTTCCTTAAAGGGCCGATCCGTTAGGGGTGAGTTTAATATTATACTGATTCAGCGTCAAACGACGATTGAACAATTACTCCGGATAAAATTTAGTTATACGGTTCTCGCCTTTCGTTTCCTTCGTCGCAATTAACGGTCTATTCTGTTCCGAGATTCGAACAGCTATTTTTTATCTCTAGTAATTCATCACGTTTTCGTAACTATGCCAGCTGTTTTGTTCTCGCTCGTAATTATTCAAAAATCCCCAATTTTCCTTTTTAAAACGCGTCATGGCAGCGAAATCAAATAAAATTACTTTCTCTTCTGTCACAGCGAACTAATTCGCTTTAAACACTGTTCGCATCGCATCTCTAGAAATACACAGTTGTCGAATTCTGCGGCCGAACTGCAATTTGAAACAAAATTTCGAAGTTGGGAACAAAAGCGCAAAATGTGTCATCACATACGTCTATTTTAGGGACCATGAGAGTTGATTCGCACGAAAGAAAAAATACAATTTCTGGTGAATTTCATCTGGAATCAAAATGTTGTGAAAAACGTCTCCCCATGTGAGTCAGCGATGTTGAATTATTGGATTCTCGGTTTCGGCGCGATTTCTTTTGTTTAGGTGTGAACTGTTAAAGTCTTGATTCAATCATATGCATCGGCTACATTGTTTCAATGGGCGTCTCCCATACCCATTCTGGCATTCATGAACATTGATTGCTGAGAAGGATGTTATAGAGATCATGCTAATTGTGTTACAGTAGATATTGCAAGAAAATAACGAAACCCAACATACTTGTAGCTGTATGATACAAAAGACATCGAGTGCATTATCACTGGATACGTATCATTTTGGATGGCATAACATACGTTTTAAAATGATGATGATGATGATAACGACGACGATGACGACGATGCTGGTGATGATGATGATGATGTTGATGATGATGATGATGACGATGATGGTGATGATGATGTGATGTTCGTTCCAGGATGACTGTCAGCCAAGCAAATGTGCCATATCCGATCAGCACAGACTCGGATATTTCAAGGACAGGATTCCTGAACGATCATTTCATATTCAATGTCTTGAAAGAGCCAGCAACTCATTCGCGTTTTAGGTCAGCTGGCCTTAAAAGTGAAGCAGAAGGCTTTCTGTTCGATGCTCAGACCAGTCACTACCCTCGAGATCATTAATGTGTGATTTAGTCAATATGATATGTAGATGCATTCTATTCTATCGAGGCAGTCCAAGTCCTTGTCATTTGATTCCAGCTTTGGCACAAGTACAATATCTTAAATGACACGAGGACATGGCTAGACAGTGTGCGAAACATCCACTGGCCCGCTAGCCCGTGGCTAGTAAAAATCCAGTTGGGCCAGTAAATCGCCACAATCACTAGCCCGACTGGCTAGTGAATTTTCATGGGGTCATAGTTATAATACACTTTTAAATCATGCAAGATTATGAATTATTTTTTTGGTTACTAACTTTCAGGCATAGTTAGTCCGACTCACTAGCAAAATTTGGAAACTATTTCGCACTCTGTGGTTAGATCCATTTAGTATCGTCATATAGTTGGGATATTCATGAAGAGGCGGTAAACAATAAACAAATCAAAACCGTAATAGTTACCACAAGCGTAGTATCACCCAATTCATTTAATCGTGCAGGATTACCGTGAAATAACGACCAATTACTCAAATATTATTATTTTTAGAACGTTCAAGTTTTACGAAATCAGCGTGGTGCTGACATATGTTTGAACCAAACGTTATATTGTAGTCTGTCGATCAAAACCATGTTTGGATCTAGACGTTAAAACGTACACAAAACATTTAGCTGTCTCTGAATACGCGACAGTTAATTTGAAAGTCACCAGAGGGAATTACCTTATCTCCAATAAAGCATTGATCGTTGCTTATAAAAAAAAATCTGCAGTCCGACATGCGGTATTATACTTCATTACTCAAATCTAAATCCAAAGATTTATAATCCGTGCACAAATTTCTTTGTTAGTTTTTTCTTCCGACTCCGATTTTCTTACATTAACATCCTATGAGGCATGACGAAGTATTTTATTTGTGGCATATAGAATACTACAATGAAGTTTATTTGAAATCGACTAATGTTATCCGCAACATGTCAATATCTCCATAGACCCGTGTGAACTGTGAAGTTAGGTGTCATGTCAATATCAAACCCCAAGAAATCGACCTGATAGTTGTGGATTTCTCTGGGGAAATGGCTTAAGTCTCTCGTTCCTCGTCTAGTAAATGAACCAGAAAAGATATTGGCTCCTAATCCTCAGTAAATGTGGTCCGAAATGGGAGCCCACTCGAGCTCCACTCGCAGAAGGGACGGAAACAAAACGGTTAGGCCAGCGTGGCGAAATTGCAATTGATGGGAGCAAGGGGCCTGGCTAGCAGGGTTGTCAATTTCATTGAAACGTCTGTTTAGATTGTGAAGATTATGAAAAGGGTAGTCTTAGCAAATCACCTAAGACAAATACGGCGAAATAATATGAAACGCAGAGCAACCTAATTGAGCACTTGGTACCTAAACAAAACAGAGGCAATGATTAATGGCCGTGAGTACTCTCTGCACTGACCACATATCATATTGCTCTGGTTTCTTCTTGCCAATCAGACCACAAAAATACACAGAGGTTCTGTTGACATTGAGGGTCGAGTCTGTGTTAAACAACTTCAATATCCCCGTACAACGAACGTTCAGTCCCGGTAGCAGCTTAAAGCAAACCGAGTGACGTCAGCTATAATTTATCATTGTCTTGAAGAGTGGGGTGAAAAATGAATCGAAAATAGGAAAATAATAACCAAATATTTGTAGTAATGTTAAAAAATCGTATTTTCAGGGCATCGTGTCTCGGAGTTTTGTGGTAATTTTTTTGTAATAAATCATTCGAAATATTTCCCCCGATTCATCATGTTTCGCCATGACAAGTGGACAAGGGTCACGCTTTCGTAGTTTGAATCTAATTAGTGTCTGTATGAAACTTCAATAGGTGTTACAAGAATTTAATCGAATTTTTAAAATCAGTTTTATCTCCCGTTAAAGTTCCATAACAACATCGTTTATAGATTCACGACAGTCACGTAACAACTGTAACATTTTATGTACTTTTACAATCAAAGCTACCGATAAATGCGTTAATAATTAAGCCAAGGATAAACGCTTTAATTAGCTATTGCTGAAGATATACCCTTGGTAAGAGCGGACAGAGAAATAGCAGATCATCATGTGTTAATATAGGCAGATATACAAAGGAATGCACTGCAACAGCGGTCACAGGGAGTGTTTTTTTTACAAAATTCTTTTCAAGACTAGTAATCAAAAGGAACAACGTAAACGAAACTAACGTCGACAGCAACTATAATTAAATTTAAAAATATAATAATCCATTACAACAAAAACAACAATTGGAACATTTTCTAAACAAACAATTGTAACAATCAACTACTTCATAAACAACAAATCAACAGAAATTAACAACTTCAAACCTATAAACAGCGAGTCCTTATTTGATAGCGATTCATAAATAAAAGCGATAAAAAATATTTCCATAATAGTTACAAATCTCCAATGAAAGAAGCTATTGTGCGATACTGGTTGTATCATGGACACCTGTTTTGAGTCAATATCTGCTGGTTCTGATACTGGTGTTCGTAAACGGTTAGCGTATCCTGCCGTCACAAACACATGCAAAGGCAGGTCAATTGCACCTGAACAAATACTAATGCCATAGTCGAATACATAAACTACAGTTATAACGAATTCAAAGGTAATTCGAACTAATTTTAGTTTGTTATAACCATAGTTCGTTATACGCTTTCGAATAACATATACAGCAGGTGTTCTTGACCCAAAATACCTTCGTAATATCATCAATTCATTATAAACATTTTCATTATAAACGCAGTTTCCTTGAATCATATTGTTGACGTTTATGGAAAATGTGTCCCTCTTAATTGGCAAGAATTAGAAATAAGCAACCAAATTAAATAACTGTAGGATTAATAAGATCTCACGAGCAGCGACTAATGCAAGAAATATCCGAGACTGACATATTTTTTTATACAGTAACTCTATCGTAATGTGGATTAAGAATATAATCGTTTATAATCGTTATTGGTTATTTTGATTTCAAAGAACTTCATACGACTCAGAAGTTGTTCCATCAAGGTGACACCGAGGCATCAGGATAGATTCAAAGGTTTTTGATGGTTACAAGTATGATATTTACAAATCTGACACATCAGTGCACAAATGATTTCCGATGCAATTCCCTGTCTTTACTATTGCCATATGTTCCCATGTTTTCCAGGTGAATAATTGATTTGCCTGTGCTTGTGTTTGTGACAGGAGTCATGCCCAGGGCAGAATACGCTCACCTTTTGGCAAACACCTGGTATAATCTCTATTTGGTAGTGATTAATAAGCGCCTGCTCATGATATAGTCCGAATCGTAAATCGACCCTGCTTTAAATCGAGATTTGTTATGAATATGGAAATATTGATATACTTAGATGTCTATATTTATGATTTGTTTTTGTTTGAACGAACTCATTTCTATTTAATGTCGTACGATGGTCGTTTTTATTCATATGTCACATCGGGTGTATTTTCTCTTTTTTCGATATATAATAATCATCAGTTGTCGCTATATACGACGTATATGTGTGGAATTCATAATATATAGTAGACGCGATTAAAATTGGAAAAATACTTTCCACAATAATAAGAGTCCTTTGCACGATTGCATGTGCTTATGAATCACTGTCAAACAATAATGAACGAGTGAGTGAGTTTAGTTTTACGCCGCACTCAGTAGTATTCCAGCTATATGGCGGCGGTCTGTAAATAATCGAGTCTGGACCAGACAATCCAGTGATCACAAACAATAATGATTCATGGTGATCGAGAGGTGAACATATGCTATGGCATCCATCACAAATCTATTTAATGAACACTTTGGAATTAACATATTTGCAAATTTACATTTCTCATGTTTGAGTTTGATTAACAGAGGGTCGACGTGTTCGAATCGTCAGCACGATTAGACATATCTAAGGTTATTTTTTTCTCTTTTGTTGTTTAACGGGACACAGAGACGTATTCCGGCTATTTAGACGGCAGCCAATGAAAAATCGAGTAATTACTAGTGTTTGATGTAATGGCCACCAATCGACCCCGTCAGGGTACAATGTCACGTTGCCTCGCAAACAGATCCATTCAGTTACATGTTGCACTGAGTTAGTAAGTTTAGGTTTACGCCGCTTTAGCAATATTCCAGCAATATCACGGCTGGCGACACCAGAAATGGGCTTCACATATTGTACCCATGTGGGGAATCGAACCCGGGTCTTCGGGGAGACGAGCGAACGCTTCAACCACTGGGCTACCCCATAGCTCTTGCATCTTAAAATAAAAATAATTACAACTTTCAATGAGGGATTCAGTCAGTAGTGGCCACTTTGATATATCTTCTAATTGTACTAATATAGATAATCGAGGCCTGTTTGACGAGGTAAAACGCCCCCCACCCACCCACACACACACACACACACACACACACATACGTGCAAGTGTTATTTGACAAACGTTTTATGTCTTACCTAATATACAACTGAATTTTCAAACGTGTCAATTGAAAACATTACCGAACACAACACTTCTCTGTCTGATAATTTCTTTGACGTAGCCGCCATGTTGCTGAGTGCGGCGTAAAACTAAACTCACTCACTCTTTGACGTAATTTGGAGTGGGTGAGTTGAGGTTAACGCCGCTTTAGCAATGTTCCAGCAATATCACGGCGGGGGACACCAGAAATGGACTACACATATTGTAACCATGTGGGGAATCGAACCCGGGTCTTCGGCGTGACGAGCGAACGCATTAATCACTACGTTACCCTACCACCCCTACTATATTTGGAAATAATATTGACATTGAAAGCCAAATTGAGGCATCTCAAATCTAGAAAACAACCAATTAAAACTCCTTACTTTGATCAAAATGAACATTTCAGTATTACAGTAAAATATGCCTATAACGAACACGTTTATAACGAACTGACGGATATTACGAACTGTCCCAGGAACTTGTTGTATGTTTTAGTCGAATATATAGCGATCTACGGTAATGACCGAAAATGAGTGGTCCGTTTACATTCCTTATAACCGTAGTCCACTGTATTTGGTTTCATAGACTCGTTCTGTAGAGTGTAATAATATCAGATAGTATTGTAAAAGTGTCGAGATATAAATAACTCCCATAAACTGTCTCTGTGGATGAGAGTATCATATCGTCTTGTATCAGTGTCTGTCATTGACGATGGTATCTGTGTAATATAAAGTGTAAACTTCTCATATCTATACTGAAGTTAGCCACTGTGTGAGATATTGCTTCCTGACACGAGAAGAATATATTGAGATTAGGTACTTTAACCTGAAACAATAGTACGTCTGGATGTCTGGAGATAATCTGGCTGTTGGAGAGTTCATGATATGTACAGATTTATTGTACGTTTTCTTGGGGATAAGTCGCTTGTTACGTGATGTATGAGAGTGAATGTTAGTTTAAGCCGTATCAGTACTATTGCATCTACAATGTATGGGGCAGTTGTTTAATAATTAATTATTAATAACTTTATTATGGACGATTTGGTTAAGTTCTAAAGTAAAACTAGAATTCTACCACGAATTAAGAAATTATTCGATTGGTAAATCAGAGGTATCAAATCATTGCATCAACCTTTGATTAAACAGCTGATTTGAAAGCCGCAACACATATTTACAGAAAAAACACTTCTTTTTCATTGTTTATAAGTATTTTAAATATTCATATATGCTCTTATGCAGTTAGGTTCAAATAGGTTGAAATTTCAAAGTTTGTGTGGCAACGTGAGAACTAGGAATTGTCTCCTTTCCTTAGCGTTTGGTTTCAAATTTAATTCATCTCGGTTAAATTTACAAATGACCTAGCTGTATAATACCAACACGGTATTTTTAAAAATATAATATTTGAAAAAAACCTTTGTAAGGCCTTCCCGAGTATAATTTGGGTAGGAACCATACATATCCCTATTGTCTCAGGAGGAATTCCAAAGAGTCGGTAAGCAGAGAATTGTGTTACATATTTTTGTTTTATGTACATATATATTATATTTGACACTTTAGCAAGGTTAAATCACATTTTCGCATTAATTTCATGAGAACATTAAATTAATAATTCACAATATTTAAAATATATGCGCAACTCTTTTACCCGTGAAGATTGTTTCATTGCACGAATTTCTCTTACAAACATTTCGTTTCACATGGTATGCAGTAAAATGCAAAGGACGCAGCACTCCCAAATATGATGACACCCCGCAAGGAGTGTTCTCTTTGAAGACACTCTAAAAAACCAAAAAAACAGGGGGAATAACAGCAAAAATACACAAACATATAATAAAATAATTACCCAACAGTTGGTCACAAGAAGACGGTGCACCAGTATAGCTATATCAACGATGCCATGAACACAAAACCATTTGACATTGAACACAACTCGTACTGATACAGAGGACGAACATCACTGTGGAGGAACGGTATGTCACATAATGGTAATAAGTACAATTTCACACCAGTACCACAGCAACACGGATCGGGTAGCTGGTAAGCTTTTATGCTATCTTTGTTGTGAAAGCTCGCGTATGGAAACACTTGACCCCCAGCTGGTTAGCCAATCAAAGCTGCCGGCTCAAAACCATAAAATCCGGGCCCCTGGAGCGTTTGGAGGGGCTAATAATCAAACCATCAGCATAATACGAGAAAAAGCCCAGTCTAGTCGCTTCGCAGCACGGTATCGCGTAAGTTCAAACCACTCCGGGTTTCCGCTCAGAAGTATTGCTGAGACGATGTAATTGCTGGTGTACGCCAAACCCGAGCATGGAATCGGCGAAAGTGAAAGTCCGTTTCTTGGCAAGCCCTGAGACACAGATAAGCGTTTGAAGGGTAACTTTGAAATTGAGGACGAATCATCTCCATTAATCTTTATCGCTTCAAGAGATGAATTTGACAAGTAAATATACGTATGTTATTAGCTTACGTCGGCGGTAACCAGAGAATAATGATTCAAGTTTTCCCAACGAAAATGGCTTCTAGGGCTGGAGACTGTCGACGTGAGATTGGCAGAGGGTGTAGACGGCGTAATCGTGGTGCCGTTACATAGGCGTCGTATTCCTTGGATACTCTTTCAAATCGATTTATATCTCGACTGGTGTAAAAAACGATTGAAATACGAGGAAGTAAGACAGACCTTAGCCTTTTCTTTCGAATGGTTTCAATATGGGTTTCGGTTAAAACACTGCGTATAAGAACACTGCATCGGTTGTTGTTTGTTAAGGAGAAGAAACCGAAAGTAGTGCAACAGTTGGGTTAGGGAAAATAAAGAATTAAAGATTAAAGATGCATAGTCAGTTTGTTGCAAGCCCTTCCTTGCATGTTAAGAGTGAGTGAGTGAGTGAATATTCCTAAACTTTGCATGAGCAATTTTCGGCTAGGTATTGCAAGAAAAGAAGATGATATCGCGAGGAGTGTTTGTTCAGAGAGAGAGAGAGCAAGAGGAGAGAAAGAGTGGGAGAGAGAGGAGTGAGAGAGGAGAGAGAGAGGAGAGAAAGAGTGAGAGAGAGTGAGAAAGAGTGGGAGAGAGAGAGAGGAGAGTGGGAGAGGAGAGTGAAAGAGAGAGAGAGAGAGAGAGTGGGAGAGAGGAAAGAGAGAAGAGTGGGAGAGAGAGAGAAAGAGAGGAGAGGAAGAGTGGGAGAGAGAGAGTGGCTTAGACGTTTAAGAGTCTTAATATAGCTTCCAAGGTCGGTGCACTTAAATTTATTATTTATAGATATTAATATCTATTACATGATCTTATATTGATACCATATACAGCACGGATGTTCACAATTGGAAACAATGAGAGAGAAATATATATGTTCACAGAGACAAAAAGGTTACTGTAAGGGTTTCACCATTCTTGAACAGAAATTGTTCATGAAAACACACGTTTACTCAAGAACAATCCATCCTACTTTACTATATATATAGACCACATTCAGACATCTTATATTGTAACTACACCATTGTTTTTAACCTTAACGATGACGGGCGGCAGGCACGGTAACAACAAGCGTCTTTTGGTAAGAGACAGCAAGGCTCCAACCACTCTCCAGACAGACGC
Source organism: Haliotis rubra (assembly GCF_003918875.1). Taxonomy (NCBI): domain Eukaryota; kingdom Metazoa; phylum Mollusca; class Gastropoda; order Lepetellida; family Haliotidae; genus Haliotis; species Haliotis rubra. The sequence goes on from NW_025767024.1 coordinate 1,575,240, forward strand.
CTGCCTCCACTAGACCGTTCCGACGGTGTATGATGTGCGTCAAGGACTTCGAAACTAAAAAACGCTGCTTTAATATCAATTAAGACCCACCTATCATTAAGTGTTCCAAACACGAAAGTATTAAAACGCCAAAAACGTTTGAGTTAACAACACCCGGTGTTCGTGAACCCAAAAGCGTTCACAAAACGGTGTATGATGTGACTTCATAACTAAACAACACTGCTTTAATATCAATGAAGACCCACCTATCATTAAGTGTTCCAAACACGAAAGTATTAAAACGCCAAAAACGTTTGAGTTAACAACACCCGGTGTTCGTGAACCCAAAAGCGTTCACAAAACGGTGTATGATGTGACTTCATAACTAAACAACACTGCTTTAATAGCAATGAAGACCCACCTATCATTAAGTGTTCCAAACACGAAAGTATTAAAACGCCAAAAACGTTTGAGTTAACAACACCCGGTGTTCGAGAACCCAAAAGCGTTCACAAAACGGTGTATGATGTGACTTCATAACTAAACAACACTGCTTTAATATCAATGAAGACCCACCTATCATTAAGTGTTCCAAACACGAAAGTATTAAAACGCCAAAAACGTTTGAGTTCACAACACCCGGTGTTCGAGAACCCATAAGCGTTCACAAAACGGTGTATGATGTGACTTCATAACTAAACAACACTGCGTTAATATCAATGAAGACCCACCTATCATTAAGTGTTCCAAACACGAAAGTATTAAAACGCCAAAAACGTTTGAGTTAACAACACCCGGTGTTCGAGAACCCAAAAGCGTTCACAAAACGTACATGTGACAACCCTCTGCCTTGTTATCCTGCTCCAAGTGCACTTGAACAAGTTGGCTTTTATTGACAAAACACAAAACCGATCAAACAAAACATCATCTAAACAACTTAAAGGCATTCGTATGATCTTCAAGCATTTCCGGATACACAAGTTTTAACGTAGTCAACAGTTCCTGGACACTGTGTGTAGTTACAAAATCGAAAAAAGTAGCAAATCTTTTTACGCCAACCCTATCTGAGCCATAGCAGGTTTATGCGACCCCCCGTGAATCTAACCATTGCCATAAAACAATAAATCAATTATTTTCAAGTGCGTGCAAATATCTTTCGTCTTTAACCCCTTCTCCGCTAGCCGTTTATTAGCACGCAGAGTAGCGTCAAGCAATGATTCCAAACGGAGCTCTAAGCGTCAGAACATCCAATTAAGCAGTACGGCGAAAAGACTACCAGGGAGGCGAAACTTTGTCAGATTGAAGATCATAAAATTTTAATTTTTATCCCCGTTTTACCTCCACAAGTCTCGTTTTTCAACATTAACCATGAACTTTAATCGTGTGTTTGAGAGGGAGATAAATTCGCAATCATACGTTGCAACAACATACCACCTCAAAAAGACGTTACGACGTTGAAATTTGACGTTATCCAAGTCTATCTCAGCTACGGCTTTGAAGATCTTTTTCTTCGTTCTCATGGGCGGTCCTGGTTGGGAAAAAGTCTTTGAAACATCTCAAAGCTTTATTATGAAGTTTCGGGACATTAAGTGTTTTCTCGTGGTCATGCACTTCTACTTAAAGAGATTATTAAAAAAGTAAAGGGTCGTAAAAAAATTATCCAGCTATATTTAAGCGCATTTAAAGCGAATGGATGAATATTTCACTTGGCTAAGCATATTTCTTGGACATTTACGATGCCGTCTAGATTAAAATGTAATATTTTCAGATATGGCGTAACAAAAATAAATTTGGCCGAAATTAAGTTATTTCAAAGGGATCGTATAATTTGCCTTCATTTGGATTTCGGCATTCTTTGCATTAAGAATGGAGCCAGTCTCGATGTGATAACATTTTATGACACAACTCTTCTATGTCTGGCAGACATAAATTGGATTCATCGAGAACGGACGTACTCATGCTTGGATAGGTGTACTTCCCCGATAATACTACCTTGTCGTTGATCATTGATCACAGAAAGATAAAAGCATACATACAGTTAGCCGCTGCATTTAAAACAGCTTTACGAGGTCAAACTTTCATTTTGAGTTTGTGCGTATTGTTGGTTTTACTGTTGGAGTGAGTTAGATGGGTTTTACGCTGCTTTTAGCAATATTCCAGCAATATCACGGCGGGCGACACTAGAAGTGGGCTTCAAACATTGTACCCATATGGGGAATCGAACCCAGTCTTTGGCGTGATGAGCGAACGTCTTCAGCGTGACCATTAGGCTACCCTACTACCCCTTACATTGTTGGAACAAAATCATGGCTGGGGACACTTAGAGTGGTCGTCTCACAATTCTGAGCCCTTTGGGAATCGAACACAGACCTCCGGTGTTACAATTAAACGCTTTATCCAGAACGCAACCCCACCGCCCTCAAACGTAGCTTCCTCAAAGCATTAAGTCCTTACAACAAAATGAAGGAAAAGAAACTGCAGCAAAAGAAGAAAGATTTTAATCATCGGTAACCGTTACTTAAATACGTATGTGCATACAATCACAAACTTACGACACAAATCTCATCAATGGATAATGATTATACCCTAAATATTCATATTTAATATAGTGAGAACGAGTGTCATGACTGACTGACTGACTGAGTTTGGTTTTACGCCGTTTTTAGCAATATTCCAGCAATATCACGGCTGGGGACACCAGAAATGGACTTCACAAATTGTACCCATGTGGGGAATCGAACCCGGGTCTTCGGCGTGACGAGCGAACGCTTTAACCACTAGGACGAGTGTCATGAAGATAGCTGAAAACCGTTTAGGTATTATACTCTTTTACCAAGATTTCAAAGAGAGTTATACGACGTTCTATCAATGTTACATCATTCATGGCCTCAGTTAAGCTTTGAAAAGGCTCTATGGTAGGCGTGTGGAGGACATTTGAGCATTTGCTGCATCAGTGTCAAACATGATGTTCAACGGGTGGCCATTGGTGGGGCAGGATACGCTCACCTTTACAAGAACACCTGGTGTCATCACAGTTTAATAGTGATTCGTAAACACATGCTTTGTCATCGTACCTCGTGATGTCAATCACTGGATTGTCTGGTCCAGACCACCGCCATACAGCTGGAGTGAGTGAGTGAGGAGTTTAGGTTTTACGCCGCTTTTAGCAATATTCCAGCAATATCACGGCGGGGGACACCAGAAATGGGCTTCACACATTGTACCCATGTGGGGAATCGAACCCGGGTTTTCGGCGTGACGAGCCAACGCTTTAATCACTAGGCTACCCCACCGCCCCTCACACAGCTGGGATATTGCTGGGTGTGCGTTAGATATACAACGAAAAAATGCTCATAGCAATAATCGGAATCGTACAATCGACTTACAGATTACTTATGTTTATGAAAAGATGTTTGTCCCTTTTATTTAAATGGGGGCGGTAGGGTAGCATAATGATTAAAGCGTTCGCTCGTCACGCCGAAGACCAAGGTTCGATTCCCCACATGGGTACAATGTGTGAAGGGCATTTCTGGTGTCCCCAGCTGGGATATTGCTGGGATATGCTTATTGCTGGAATATTGCTTAAAGCGGCGTAAAACTAGACTCACCCACTTAAAACTCATTTAAACCAAGGAAATCCTTCTTTATCTTCCAAGCAAGAAGATTTGTAATTGTAAGATTGAGTGAACGGACATTACATGTAACATCTTCAAAACTAAATATACTGAGGGAAAAAAATAATGGATCACATGAAAGCACAAGTGACCCTTTATTTTTTCCTAGGTTTCTTCATAAGCTATCGCACAACTGGAAAGAAACCTGGAAAAAAATAAATGAACACTTGTGCTTTCGTGTGACCCCGTATTTTCTCAACTCAGTATATAACATCATATTACAAAAAATCAAATCAATCAAACATTCACGAATTTGTGTGCATGATGCATAATTGCTTATGCTTCAATCCACAATGCATGCATCAATATCCCTGTCTGTCAGGACACAACCACATACAGCCAGTAAAGACACCAAACCGATCACCCGATCCAATAAGCTGCCTGTCAAAACAGGCAGAGGTTGGGGACGACCTAACCCGGAAGTCCGACAGGGTTGTATGATATATGATATCCGATGTTCATCAAGAAATTCGGGATGGTTTATGAGCCATGCTGGGCCAAATGAAACCATCATGTGAACCTAAGTCCAATCTGGTATTGCAGATAAACGCAAAATGTAATAAACATTTAATATTTAAACCTTACTGACGGACACACATAGTTTCACAAAGAATCTAAGTAAAGAGTTACGAAACTAAAACTAACCTCACCGTCCTTCCAACCCAATTTTGCTGCTTTTGGAAACATAGAAACTTGAATTTCTCCGAATACTTGAAAACGCCAGTTCTATTTATGCGTGTTTGTTGTAGATAGATCTACAAGAAAAATTCAATGGTTAACTGGCTATGCTACGGAAACGGACCCACTCCTTATGAAACCTGAATCCAACTTGCTGTTACGTAATATCAACCATCTTCAACCATCTTGGATACATTCTGTCACTTGTCAGACACGTGTTCTTGCCAACTACACTTTTAGATTCATAAAGTGCAATATGTTTCACTTTTCAGATAGTACCTCGAAAAAACTAGATACAGTTTTGATGAGAAACATGTTGTACAACCTATACGGTAATTGCCAAACATCGCCTCAGAATGTGATTATTGAATTAAACAGATTCATTTCAAAATAGCTCGTGGAGGTAAGATTATAAGGTTTCTCTCCGTGTAAGAGAAGAACTTCAAACGAAAAGCTCTACCGAAGGAATTTGCTAAATCTAAACAACATGGAGCAAAGCCCAAAGAGACATGGTCGTAATTGTCTCTGGTGATTCAACTGACAAACGCTGTTAAAAGCAAAACTAAAACAGAACCGTGGATCGAGGCTTTAAACCGGTATATTATGACAAACTGCCAAGAATGATTAGTGACTCAGGCAAAGAGCGTCCTGTCGTATGGGGTCCTTAGTAGCGAGAATCCCCACCGGTCCTACCGTAGTCGTTCCAATAACTGTGGTGGGTGGGTTTGTTTGTTTATTTTTGCTGTGGCTTGTTTTGGTTTTTTTAGGTTTTTTTTGTCGTGTCCGGATTAACGGGGCAGGGTCCCGATCCACAAAGCGTTCGTAGCGCTACGACATTCGTAAGTCTATGATAAACAGCAGAGTTACGACAGGTCGTAACGTTACGAACGCTCTGTGGGTCTAGATCCTGGAATCTTAACGGATTATTCTCCATGGTGTTACATTCGTAAGCCTATGATAAACTATTAGAGTTACGACAGTTCGTAACGTTAACGAACGCTCTGTGGATCGACACCGGGCGCTGCTCTCCTGAAGGTTATTCTGCAATAGCACAACACAATATAAGTCGTGAACACTATCAAAATAACAGAGTTCATTCACGTAAGTAAAAAACCTACTTGGAACATAATTACAAACGACTAATATAAGGGCTTTTTTGGTGGTGGTGGTGGTTGAGGGTATGTTGAATCATGAAGGGGCGGTGAGGTAGTCTAGTGGTTAAAGCGTTCGCTCGTCACGCCGAGGATCCGGGTTCGATTCCCCACATGGGCACAATGTGTTAAGCCCATTTCTGGTGTCCCCCGCCGTGATATTGCTGGAATATTGCTAAAAGCGGCGTAAAACTAAACTCAGTCAGTCAGTCAGTGAATCATGAATGGTAGATGACGAGCAGGAGTCAAGAATTCAGTTGATTATCCGTCATGACAGTTACATAGCAGGCTAATCATAAAGTCTGTTGTTGTTAGTAGTGTGTCTTATCTACAATCTGCCTGAATTTCTATCTCCCATATTATTATTCTATCATTTGTGTACCATGAATGTACCTATAATGTATCTATAGTGTCTCGTAAGCCCATGTATGGCTGGACGCACTTCCTTTAAACTGTTTCATGTGATTCTGTATTTTACTGTAAATGTTGTGCGTGTGACACTTTAATAAACATTTTCCTTCTCTTAATTTGACAGCAACAGCGAGCCTTTGGCTGGCCACTCACACGTCTATGGGACGTTACAATGCAAGTTGTTTTTGGTGGTTGCCACGGTAACCGAGAGTTTGGTTTGCTGTAACGAACTCCCGAAAATGTTCAGGAGAAATTTAAGATCCGACGTGATTTTCTTAATTAAACATCTGACGCTTGCGTGTTGTATCAAACTGTTAACTTAATTTACGAAAAACGGGAGACCTATTTCCTACCACGGAGCTCAGTGTATAGATAGTGTAGCAGTGTGTATTACCGTAGTGGCTGCAATAATCAGTGTTAGTTTCCAAAAGGATGAGAGAGAGAGAGAGAGAGAGAGAGAGAGAGAGAGAGAGAGAGAGAGAGAGAGAGAGAGAGAGAGAGAGAGAGAGAGATTCTTTATTCCTCCAGAGAGAGAGAGAGAGAGAGAGAGAGAGAGAGAGAGAGAGAGAGAGAGAGAGAGATTGATTCTTTATTTCCTCCAGAAATCAATCCGAAGATTATTGATACATGAATTCAATCAAACATACAACACATTAGTATTTACATACAGGACAATGTTATTCATAGTTGACAATTGATATGTACAGAAACATTCACAAGGGGATGGAGTCACTTGTGCAGAAACAATCTGCACAACCGTAGTGGTTGCAATAATCACAGTGCTGATATACCACGAGTAAAGCAATCAACACTACCGCAGTGCTTGCAATAATCACAGTGCTACGCCACGAGTGATACCGTGCCACGAGTGGCGCAATCAGCTCTACTATATGAAACAATCTGCACAATTAATTGTTTCAATAATAAGCGTGTCAGTTTTAAGTGCGTGAAGCAACAATGTACACAACGTTAGTGGTTGCGAAAACAGGCTGTTACAGTACAATAACTGCAACCATCCATAAAACCTTTGTTCTTGCACTTATCAGATACTGAGGTGGTGTAACGGCCTACACATCCACAGTGAATAGTGATTGCAATTGTTACAATAATCGGAGTGTTAGCGTCCAAAAGTGACAAAAGTTACAATGTGTCAGTGGTTACAATGATAAGTGTCAGTCTAAATTGAGTGATCACAATTGCGTAGTTCGGTGCTCATGATGTCAATCACTGGATTGTGTGGTCCAGACCTTGTTACACAGACCGCCTCCAAATAGCTGCAAGATGTCGTTAAACAAAACGTAAACAAATAAATATAACTACTGACGTAGTAGATCCTGTAAACAGTGTTGTGTAAACAGTTTGAAACATTCGACACTACCGTAGTGGTTGCAATAATCTGAGCCTCCATGTTAACTGAGCGAACTTGTAGTGGAAGTAATAATCAGTCTTATTGTCCAACAGATGCGACAAATTACATTACCATACCGTTACAATACTTTGAGAGGTAGTGTACAAAGAGTGTACCCACAACTTAGCAATATTTCAGCTGTTTTAGTCTGAACCACAAAATTCGATTTTATAAGCAACCATACACGCTTTATACGAGGATACGCTGTCGAGAGTGTTCCCACAAGACTAGACAGTCTGCATGTGAGTGAATGAGAACGGTTTTACGCCGCTCGTCGACTGTCTGTATTTTGATAATAAAAATTATTTGGATCCATAAACTAGGGCAACGTCAATGGACAATTTGTCCAAGCATTTTGGGGGTACGTTCTTTGCTTATATATAATGGTTATGTTATATGAGGCTGAATTACAAACTGTTCAAGAAGTGCAGTCAGACAGTGGATGACAATCGGTTTATTCCAATTCCGTTTCCTCTTATTAGCTGTGTGTATTCCACCATGACATTGATAAGGAATTACGTTCTTGCGTGATAGGATTTATGGTCTACATGTCACATAGAATTCTGTATGTAACACGTTTATAGTTGGTTCAATACACGCTTGTACCAGCTTGAACTTGTGACGGTTATATATTTCTAAACCGCCGAGGTACCATACCTTAGTTTAACATGGATTGTCCTATCAGACAGTATATTGCGAGCTGGATAGAGTTCGTGAGTTGGGTTTTACGCCGCTTTTACCAATATCTCGCTGGGTGACACCAGAAATGGGTTCCACACATTGTACCCATGTGGGGAATCGAACCCGGGCCTTCGGCGTGACGAGCGAACGCTTTAACCACTAGGCTACCCAAACGCCCCACGAGCTGGCTAGAAGTTATGGCATCCCTTTAATACCAGATGCAAGACAGGGTAACAATAAATACCGTTATACCGCCTTTAGTTGTGACGCAACCGGAAGTCAACCCCCCGAACTTATGCTCTGCTGCAGACATTCCATCAACATGACCAAGGAGGTGGTGTATAAGTGAAGGTAACTAATAATTAGTGTTTCACCAAGACCAGAAAAATCAGTGGTCGCTATTGTGAGCAACGATGGACGCGGTACGACGTCATCAAGCCGGACCATACGTTCCTTAATTCGCCTCATGTAAACGGCACATGCTGCAATCGACCTATCTTCTTAACTTGAATCCACGCTGAGACTTCTCAACACAAGCTGCAAGGTATTGTGAAAATCCAAACTGGGTTTGTTTTTGAGAAGGACGAATCCAATAAAAAGTATTCCTGAACCATGCATGACTTGACAAACAAGAATCTTGTCTTTGTCTGTTGATTTCAAAATTGTTCCCTTAGAGCAGTGTAACCAATTCAATTGAAGTAAACTTACTAGATATGAAAGGTCAACGCTTGAGAATGACTACTTACATTTATCGGACAGATTCCAATAATGAGCGAAGGGCAAAATAATAGTGAACAATATGTGGAATAATCACTTCATATTAAGTGATGACACCAGGTGTTCGCGAAAAGGTGAATAGGGTCTGATCTAACGGCAGCACCTGCCTCTCACACAATGAGTCTGTTGCGTGACACCGCACATCAGCACTGATGTCATGCGATGGCGGTCTGGAAACAAACCAGTAAATCAGGTCCTCGACCGGAGAGACAGTCACACATTAGTTCATTTCATGATTTGGTTGAAACTAAAAACGATAAGCATTTTAAATATTAGTCTGCAATTATAGAAATTTCTTTAGTCTGTCTCACAGTCCCCGAACCTCATTATCTTCCCTTTTGAATGGCACTGTCTGTAACGCTAAACCTCTAAATGAAGCAAGTCCAGATTTCCTCAGGTGAATCTCCCATCTCTCCGGGGATCCTTTTCAATTTAAATGGGATTATTTGTTACTGTCGCAATTAAATATATTCAGAGACTAAGCGTTAGTCTAAAATTTCTGCAAAAATCGGAACGGAAAAATACTTTGACACAGACAATATTATGCCTGACATCACAACCAAGTGTTTCAGCTATGGCACCGGTAATGCACATCTGAGTGCAGGCTTGACAAGTACCGTTACAACGCAAACGTGAAACCATGCATTTAGCATACACGCACCTGTAAATAGCATCATTAGATGAGAACACTACAATATATTTGTACTACAAAACTACCAATTGTCCCAAACCACAACATTTCCTGTCTGTTAGAACACAGGTTACCATTGGCAGAATGCTATACATGATTCCATACGTCTTCATTACGCCTTAATGAAACATAGCTGCTTCCAAGTACGCTGAACATGCATGATTCCAACTACCGTCTGGTTCAAAATATAGTTCCCTTAGCAGGGAATGGCACTTTGCATTCTGAATGCGTGGCATTGTGTGAAAAGGATAATTGCTGGTGATGGAGTCAACGAATATTCCACTTGTATTCCATTGATGTAATTTTTAATAATTGATGAATGAATATCTGAGATCGAGAACCTTTTTCAAACTCTCTTGAAGAATATACATTTGTGGGACATGTGGGACGTGATAACTATGGAGTTTTATGCATGAATGTGTATGCAAATAATATGAAAGACAAAGACTAGCTAAGGCTAATAGCCACCACGTTACGATAATCTGCAGGTCAATTCATTTTTATTACAATTTTTCTTCGTTGTGAAGTATGGTCTTTTCGCCTCACTTTTCTATTCTATTTCTACTTTTTACATGAGGATGGGGTTGAGGTGTGTATCTTTTCTTTTTCTTGTTTTGTTTTTCATATAAATGATGACAAATCCATTTAAAAAAGCATGTGGAGACATCTAATGAAGTAAAACGGCAGATACTTCTCGTTGGCAACGTCTGGATTTTCTGTTATTGAAATAAAAAAAATTCATTGCGGATACCCTGTCAGCAAAACGAGCAATAAAACGGAACAATAAAACCACGGTTCCTGGGTCTCTGATTACCCCTCGGTGTTACTTAACCAGGGAAACGAAGACATTCTTGACAGGTAGTGACAATATATGTTGTATATTAGGGTGTAGGTATCGGTTTATTTATTGGAAGCATGATGGTAATTGTGGTTGTCCGTGGACGTGAAGAGACTTGATACCCTCTATGCCATCAAACACTCTTTGGTGTATCTAAACAGTTTAATGTTTCGCGTATACAGAACTAAGCGGTCCTTTAGAAAAGAAGTTTAGCACTTGAATATTTTGACAAGACAGAATCCTCTGTTGTGTATTTCAAAGGCATAAAACGAATGTGTTTTTACAGATGTGTATATTTCAAGTGTGCATTTCAGCTGTGTTATCTACAATTGTTGTTTCTGAAGATTTACGCTGAGGAATTAACTGTTTAGTTTGGTCTGTTTAGTCGGTAGAGTGTCCGTCATCTGTGAATTTTCGGTTGGTGTTCGAATCCCGTTTGCATTATTTATCCCTTCAATCAGATTTGATTATGTGTCAGCCACTGGAACCAGCTGAGAATATGTACTGCCAGACATGGGTACCCGGTGGTAAGAATTGATTATGCTTGTTGAATCAGCTTCAAATGGGTACCCGGTGGTCAGCATCTGTTAACTGTAAATATCTGTAACTCTACAACGGTACCTATCATTGAGGATAGGCTACCCGGGTCCCCAGGAAGTAATATCAATTTGTGTTTAGGTTTCTGCAGCCATTTCTTATTAACACCCATCAATCAGCATCCGTCAACATTATCACATTTGTTTAAAACTATATTCAACATCTTTTTATATCTACGTTATTCGTTTGTTCTTTAATTTCTTCGTTTCTTCCAAAATGAGAAGAATGAAAAAAATAATGATGGAAAGTGTTTCTGCTATGCGTCATCATCATTAACATCGGCGACAGTACCCACTCTGACATCATCGTCGCGGTGATACCTTTTGCAGCTGTTTCTTTTAAAACTTAGACTTTTTTTAACCAAAGAAACTGACAATAAAAACAATTTATTGTGTATTTGTTGGAAACTTGGTGCACCTGCTTTTGCTGCCAAGACTTTAATGTGTCGTCCTCCGCATTAGATATTTGATGTTGAAATGCATTGCACAAATGAAAAATTTAGTGAGATAGTGAAAAAGGAATAGGACTAAGCAGTGTGCTTTTTCTGATCCCTATGAATAAACTATCAAAACAGAATTTGTATTTAATGTTCCGTGTTTCTGCCATGGAATGGCGCTGCTTAGACAGAACTGATAGACAGAACAATGGCAAAGCTTCAAAGTAAGAGTATGTATGAACACAGTTACGAATATTCGAACGTACGATAGCTAGGATTAATCAACAATACGGTTACACAGCGTTATAGTTTAATACCAAGTAATTTCACTCAAATATTATGTTTCTTTAATATCTGTACGTATGTTCTTATTTTTTCTGAAGGTATACCTGTGATTTTCTTACGTTATCCTGGGTTCAAATTTGATTGAGCGTATAACTCTGCAAGTCGTCTATATCATAGTAGTTTTTCTAAGGCTCACCTTATCACTGTATACAATCCTGCATTATTGTATTGTAAATAACAATGTATACAAAAGAAATGTTGAAAACGAATCGACAGCTTGCGCTCATTAACTTGAATAAATGTAAACAGATATTCAGAATTAATTGTTCCTTTTCAAATTATATGAGTTGTGGTGCTACCAGTAGAACAAAGTATGCTTTCCCTTTCGTAAACACCCGGTGTCATCGCTGATTTCCAGTGATTCGCTCACACTATTTTCAACTCTTTTGCCCTTTACGCACTAATGGAATCTGTTTCGGGAGATAATGGAGACTGATTATCCTCTGCCGTTGACATTTGATATTTATTTGTAAAATGGGTAAAATCAGATCGAAAAGATTGTTGAACTCCAAGGTGATTGATCACAGTTTGTATACGGAAGCAGAGAGGGTTATTTCGTTTGATATTCAATTAAAAACCACTGGCACAATTATGGTATTCTGGTTCAATGGGCCATCATGACGTCAAACCACCCTTCTCACCCCACTTCCGGGTCAGTCAGGCATAAGCCACGATATCCCTTGTGGGTGCCTCGAGAACACGCTCCCCCCGGCTTCTCACACAGCAGATGGGGAAGGGGGTCTGTGGGGACCGCAAAACCAGCAAGGTCTAATCACCACGAGTTTGTTTTCAAGTCGGAATTGTCAGTGATCAAGTGAAATAAAATTAAACGGCAGACATTGTCTTAGACTTGTTCGGCGGCGACAATATTCTGGCCAGACAGGTACTTGGAGGGGGTGGGGCCCAGGGGGAGGGTGGGGGTTGGGGTTAAGGGGACAAGGAGTCGGCGGAAGAAGTCAAAGAAAATATCCCATTTATCAGACTTTGTCACAACGACGCGCCCCGGGATAAGATGGATGACTACTCCGCTCTTCTGGGACCTCGGCCGTGAACCTTTAGTAGCCCGCCAGCTTTTCTTGAGAGCTTGGAAAAATTCGAGAAAATGAAAAATCAAATTCGTTCTTGATTACTTTCTTCACCATTGTATTGGGAAGACGATTGTCGCCGATTTGAAGTACCAGACTCTCATCCTAAACCTTTGTTGCCCAGTCCAGATCATGTTGCATTGAGGCTGGAAGAGTTTATGAATTAAGCCAATATATTTACTTTACAGCTCACGGATGATGACCACGGTTAAGAAGAAATGTAACTATTAACGATTTATGTCAAAGGGTATTCATATATTCCTTACATTGGTGTACGTACCTCAGTGTTTATTGTACCCAAGATGTGTAGCATTTTAATGTGTGGGACTTTTCTTTTGTGGCGGTTATATATGTACCATTAAAAACAAAATCAGAGACAATTCAGTAGCAGTAGTTGCAGCCGTGGCAGCAGCTGCAATGCCGTTATCGGATACATCTCAACATATACATGCATATCGTTATTATTTTGACAAATATTTGTTTGTTTTATTTGAAACACATTCAAAGTGTCGTTATCACATCTGATTAACCAGATGATGTTGCTTACAAATTTTTCATCACATTGTAAATAAATGACAGATTAGAAACCACAGCAAATAGCTGCAAAATTGTTGATAAACCAAGGCTCAAACGTCTTCCGTCATCAGGTACTCTTTCCATATCCAAGCCCACACACATGGGATCATGAAGAGCGTTAGCACCATGTTAATCAAAATTACTTCAAAATTGAGAGTTTTTGGTTATTTTTTTATTCCTTACAAAATGAATTTCACTTCTGATTTGAAATGATATGTGCATCAATTCCTATTGGTGGATATTTTAAAATAGAATCCTGCTTGATTAAATCTCTAAGAAAGTATCTATTTACATACTTTTATATTTTTTCATTACACAGTGTTACACCGTAATGTATAAAACTAGTAAAAGTCTTAAAATTATAACCAAGCAGTTGATATTGTACGAATGTTAAACAAAATCTGCATGCATTGAAACTGGTCACGATGTAATTGATTTTATGCACATATCAGGTTAGTATGTTAATACAATACAATAGTGAAATAATTAAATACAATAATTCAACAATTCAAGAGTCAAAATGTACATTGCTGAGTGTATATACTCGATATTCCTTAGAATAAAATAGTCTTCTACAGTGTTTGCATTTGTGTTCATGATACGGTTGATAATCCGAAAAGCTCGTGTTAAGGTGAGCAAAATCGTACCTTTCATTAAGAAGGTTATAGGTTCCGTGTACAAGAATTAGCGGTGTGATCTTAATAAATCAGAAACTAACATACTGTGTTATTACTTCACGCGTGTGTAACCATCAACATATAGAAGTTATTAATGTTTGGGAGTGCCTTTGAAAGGCATGGACCGTTTATCGCACAAGTCATTGTGCTTTGGGAATTGCTCCTTATAGGCTATTACATATCGTACCCATCCCACCCACGTGCAGGGTAGAGTCTAGACCCCCGGGTGGATGAATTGGGGGGTCGGGGGTAGTCACCCCTGTGGGATCTCGCCCACTGTGTCTCTACTCGGAACATGGCCATAAATTTCAACTGTCCAACTCCTCGACAATGCTTCTGGTTTTATTTCTAGTTTGTGTAGCGGCTAGCATAGAACAGAGTGCTTTAAATTATTGCCTCTGTGACAGGCTGACTCGTCTTCAATAGAGACACTCTGGTATAACTTGTCAAGCCTGTATTCAGGCCCAAGGCCGACTAAGTGATATATGCCCCGTCCGAAGCGACGATTATTCATCAAACCACGAGACACGGGTCTCTACCATAGCGAGCCTCGCAGGAAAGTACTGACTCTCAAATGTTGCATAAAGCTTGTCACCAGAGAACAAAATTCCTACTCTCGACGGGGTGTTCAAAGATGGGATTGAAGCGTGGCAAGCCTTTCATTGACCAGCGGGATGGCCGTTTGTCGACACATCTCAACAAGTGACACAGAATTGGACAAAAATGGAACTATTTTATATGTCAACCTGTTCTTACGCTGACCTGACCGGGCAGTGTGGGGTAAAGTTAATGGGCCGAATCGGCCCGATTCAGACCATATGTGCTTTTTCGACACAACATGGGGCATTGCTGTGAAGCTAAACGTGTTTTGGTAATTTCGAGCCGTGTATTCGGGGGATGAACGTGTTTACAAACCCAAATCCTGTTAACTGTGAAAATTGAGTCTTTTGAAATATTAAGAGCTATTGTCGATGCCATCTTTGATATCGAAATCCATGGACAACTAAGCCTCTGCTAAGTTTCACCAACATGATTTAGACAACAAAAACACCCTACCTACGACTATGATAACAGTGATCAAAGAGCAAAGTCGACAGCCCTTGAGAATCGGTATTACTTTAGATCCAAAGTCAGAGCCAAGATCAAAAACCAAGTTTGAACCACGGATTTTCTTTGTATTACCATTCCTAAACACGATGATCAACACTTACAGCACACCTGCGCGTGAATTGATCGATTAATGGTAAGTCAACTTACAAAAGCAAATTTATTATTCTAGTTATTAAAATAACATAAACCGTAGATATGATAATATTATGTGTTTGTAAGGTAAATAGATTAATGGTTTCAGTGACTAACGGTTATGTGTCTAATGTTTCATGCCTATTCACTAGCAAAATGTATTTGTATTTTGGCTATTTTACTTTCATGAATTAACTGAAATATGTACATGTTTAATGAATCCCTATTTTAAGATGAATATTTGATAGTGAGCGTTAATTCACAAAGCATGAAAGTACAACAGTCAAAGAAGCAGAATGTCTATTTACAGGTCCTGATTTTGTATTTCTAAAATAATGTATGAAACGAAAAACATGAAAAACAGATATTGGTAAATGTAGTTAAGGTTTTTACATTAAAATCTTCCAGGCGCACGAGAACCTATCCTTAAAGAGGCTTGGCAGCTTTCATGTTAAAACTTAATAATCCACGAACACCATAAAACACCACAAATATAAATGAATAAAAAAAGTACACGTGGAAACTATATATCTCATTGAAATATGTTTGAGATAAACGAATTGTAAAACATAACATATTTCATTTCAAACTTCAGAAATCTGTCCTTTTCGTGGTGATTGTAGGACAGAAAAAAACACATAAATGATACTTCTATTATCCTTAAATAAGTTAATGCTTTTTGTGATTTTAAAAACAAGCAAAATTAGGCAAAATCCATCTCGATATGTTAGATCCATGTCATTTGTAATTTAAAATGGTTTAATTTCGCTAACATTAAAAGTATACGAAATGTCAATATCATTCAAGTTCCCACCTGTAATGTTCAATGACGGGTAGTTGCCGTTTTAAGTATTCTTCCTGGAGTAAAATGGCTTGAAATTGATCACTCGTGCCGCGCCCAATGTTGCCGCGAATTTCCTATATTCCGTTAACTGTTTGTTAAACGAGAAAATAATTCAATAACTTTCGATTCGATGCCACACATTTGAGCCATGTATGTGAATATTTCGTTTTCCCCTGAGAGACATTAAACAGTAACTATTGTACAGAACATATTTCTGAAAGAGCAAGCAATAGGAACATCAACGTTTTAAATGCGTTATCGATGATGGTATGTTTGCAAACGGAACATTTTCGCGAAACAAAATATCGTTTTGTCGAAGTCGTTCGAAATCACTTGTGCTTGACTTAAATATTAATTTCACTGCTAGCACCAACTTAAATGTTTTGATTTTTGTTTTTACCCCACGTTTTACTCCTACTTCAAGTTAAAGCGTCCCCTGTTTCAGAAATAAATGCATATATACTGTATATATTAGTTAAATACCTGTTAGATGAGGTTTTATATTACATTTTCGCAAATAGGAATACTCACGCTAGACTATTTCCCATACATTTAAGAGAGGAAACAGATAAGAATATATAATGTATAAACAGAAATTGTTCATGTGAATCTTTGTGATGCTTTCTCCACACAAACGTATAAACTATACACAAAAATATAAATTTGAAATAAACAATTTCCTGTAGAAATAATAACCGTGTATATATGTTTGATAAATGAATTTCGGAAATTAGACGTAACAGGTTTTAGGGCAGGTATAGATGCATATCAAATGCATTATGAATATAACGTGAGTAATTCAACGTTAACACCTTAAGGTGTGAATGTATATGTAACGCAACCTGCCAATTACAAATTTAAACCAATGATTTGTAAATCCGCTAAATGTTGGAATATTTTAAATTAGTCAAAAATCCGAAATGATACAAACCGATTCTTACTGTTTCAACGATCACAACAAACCATTCAAGGAGTTTAGGGCTGCGAAAAATAAATCAGTCATTTGCTCGCTATTCTCTGGAATAAATACTGTTATTCTGAAGTATGCATTAATACTGTTGTAATCTGACGGGAACAATACGACCAGATACCGTTATACAGCACATGCATGAAATTTGCAAGATGTCAATACATTTGAACACTATTTAAATCAAACTCCAATAAAAGTGGCATAGTTCCGTTGAGGTTTCACGTTCTAATATGAATTATATTTTCACATATCTGACTGAAAAGTGTATTTCGTCCGTTGAAGTTATAGATATAAGACAGTTGTATATTTACAACACGTACATATTCACGGCTCATGTAGATACAAACACAGGACACCCACATACACACATACATTCATCAGTAACTCTGTCTCCAAAGGAATTATTTTCTTGCAGAAAGAAGAGCGTTTCACGCATTATATAAAACAGATTTATGCTTGTTGAACGCCTTGCCGAAAGCTGATACATTCTGTTAAGTCTTGAAGAAAGGGTCTGTTTCAATAAATTTCACACAACATGTAAAAGAAAACTGCACTTGGAACAAACCGAACGCGAAAAATAACATACATGTCTTCTCATGCTAATTCCTTGCTTGTACATTTCAGTCAAAACATCCCACCGTGAAATGTACACGAAATATACACCCCTTCCATGACATCGACACCAAAGACACATTGGGAAATATGATACGGAATCGCAATCCAGTGCAATATATCCACAAATATTCCGGTAATATCCACATATAGGTAAATCCTAGGACCATGTTGACTTTACGTCCTGTGTGACGGAACTGGTAAGAGAAGCAGATTGACTATCCTTTTAACTGGCCAAGGTGACACGCGGCCATTTAGGAATATTTACAGCCCTTAATTTCTCGTTACGCACTATAAAGACCTTTAAACCACAATAATCATCTACTAAAAACCCCTTATCTTGACGAAAGTGTAATCAAAACAATGTTTCAAGTCATAAACCCACGTCCCGTGACTGTCTATTTAAGAGCAAGGACAGCTCCCCTGAATAAATGGTCCGATTAGAATTAATATCAATCACTCCGCTTGTACAGTTAGTTACGAGTATTTTATGTAGAGAGCAACAATACTTTACCTTTTAAAAGGAAGATGGATTGTCGTTTTCTCCTAGATACGTCGAAATGCTATAAAACACACGAGGGGAAAACACTCGCGGGTTGTGGATTTCATGCAGTCACGTGACGCTCTGTAACAGGCTTCTTCTGTTTGTGGGCGCTTGGGTTTTCTGACAGGCGATATATTGAATTTTGTTTGAGTGAGATCACTCATGTGTGAATATGTCCGAAGATAATGGCCATATCGTGTCGATTTCATCACCGTGTTAAACATTCGGGATTTACAAAAGCTATTTTTTGTTCAATCGATCAGTTTGAGATAATATTGGGCTGATTTCTAATAAAATCACGTGCAGTTGGTTAAAACGCTCTCATAGTTTCATTTACGGGATTATTTGTGTCAAGATGAAACACTTTGTGTTGTAATGACAGTGAACATGTCTAAATGGAAATGGATTCTTTTTGTTTGAATGCTTTTAGCTTAAAATTATATTCATTTGTTTTCATGTATCCAGAACAGTGTGTCATGGTAATTCGGCAAATGAATTAGTTTTTGTTCAGACTTGGAACCATGGGGAAATG
The DNA here is from genome assembly GCF_003918875.1 of Haliotis rubra. Classification (NCBI taxonomy): domain Eukaryota; kingdom Metazoa; phylum Mollusca; class Gastropoda; order Lepetellida; family Haliotidae; genus Haliotis; species Haliotis rubra. The sequence goes on from NW_025767024.1 coordinate 1,593,988, forward strand.
GAATATAATTAATATCAAATAAAAAAATAGCAGTTTAGAAGAGTAAATGTAAATGAGCTAAACAGTTTTGCCGCATCAGCAATTTTTCAGCTATTGAAGGGAAGAGAAAAATATGCGTTAAATGGGACGATATCATCATGCTTTAGACGAAATATCAAAATTTATAAATTTGATAATCAAGACCTTTTCTCCTATATTATTATTGCTAAATATACATACATCCAGTGACTGTTGGAATCAGAATGGATGACATCGCCATGTACAGTTAACACAGACTTTTGTTCATTTCAGAAATGCAGCGCTCAGACGGTTCCTTCGTATCTTTGGCTATAACAAGAAAAACACCCAAGACCCTGGAATATCAATGATGAAACTGATCCGTGATAGAGAGAAGAAAGTAGACTGACACTTTCAACAAACAATGAACAATTCCACTCCCGAGGAGGTTCAGACGGAAAGAGGGAGTTTTTCGATCCCACATAAGGTTTAATAATTTTCCGCGTTCTTGACAAATGCTCACGCGTGTCCGCACAAACTGGACCATACAAACTTAACGATTTTAACAAATGCTTATTGTCGAGTAAGGAAAATAGAGAGAACAAAAAAGGAAATGGAGAAAAGGTGTAAAATGTCAGATTTGACAGCTACATTGAGAAGCTTGATTGTTTTTCCTTTTAACTTTTTAAAAGAAAAATGTATCTGTTTTCATCGCGTCTGGTATTTTTCAAAGGAAATATGTTCCTATCATTTGGGAGGTACGTGAACAAATTGTCCCTGTGACGCTGCGTTTAAATGTTTAACTTTCCATTGTCGTTAAGCTATAGTTTGCAGCCGTTTAGCGTGCGGAGTAGAAAACGATGACCCTCGTTTCAACATTTGTACGAGATCGTTTAAAAATGGGTTCGTTTGAGAAAATATTTTCCTGAATTCCTTACAGATGTGACAATAAAACAGTTTGGAAAAATCAAAGTTTTTACTTTAATGAGGGAAATGACATTACTGGATTCAAAAATACATTTGGCGTTCAAATATATGTTCACTGACTCCCCATGAGCTCATGTCATGGCGGGCTGGAAGGTTTGCGGTTTGTGACTGTTGATAGTTGCCTTGCACCTAGTTTAACCCACGAACTGCCATTTTTAGATGCCATTTCGTTTTTGTTTTTAACGATGTAATAAAGTAAGACAGATATGCGGAATTATTGTCACTACTGCCGGTGCTTCTCAACCTCACGTGGTAGACCCTATTGGCTGATATTATCACGTGATCTTTCAGTGTCATCAACTTTGTACACCAGTTGAACAGGTGTAGAGTTCTTTTTAATCTTTGTTCGGAATCACGAATTCCGACTTTTGTGATACTGAGATAAGATCCGCAATTTGAATTTCCCCGGTTTTTGTTGCATCACAGTTCGCTGATTGTGTCAAACGAAACAAATACCAGAGTCTGTGACGCTGGCTGTGTTTTTGTGTCCTAGCTTTTGATTGGCTAAGTCCTGTTATCGGTATGTTATCGCTGACACTTGAGCCTGCTAATTCAGGCCCCCGAGTTTCGAGTGGATCCTTTCCGCTTTAGAGGCATTTGTCTTCGCCCTCTTGTGTTTCCCCTTTGACCACTAAGTGCCAAAATCCGGAGAAAGATTTACCACCGACCAATCAATCACCATGGTTTCCAGCGCGTGCTGTGACGTAACAAACCACATTGACCAACTGGCTCTCAAGTCAAGACGAGATTTACAACCGACCAATCAATCACGTGCTTTGTAGCACGTGCGGTGACGTAATACAAGATGGCTTGCTAAAAACGCGCCAATGTTTGAGATGGGTATCGGACGTTATTTACAACTTTCAGATGGAAACGTTAATTTGCATTCAACAGGAGTTTGAAATTTGGAACATTCCAAAACTCAGCTTTGCAAAATGGCTGAATCTTTCAGTACTACATTTGAGATAAACTTAAGCGAAAACTATATCTTCAAATAACTCGTTTATCTATTTTACCACGCTTTATAATGGTAGGTCATTGTGTCGATTGTTACATTCTCTCTAAGAATAAACAACGTGCATGACGTAACATGGAACAAGAAGATTGATCTCAACACAGCATCCGATACAACGGTTCTATTAGTTTCATTTAATCAACATGTTGACAAAACGCTATGAAAAGTGAAAGTTGTTTGGTTTTCAAATTTACCTTGAAAATGGATTTCGTTTCCAAGAATGATTATGATTGAAAAATCACTAATTATACACATACTTATCATAATCATCAGACCTATTAAGAATAAGATCATTCTTCGGAGTACGAATCTGACTATATAATAAACATATGTTGATGAATCACAACGAGATAATTCCATTGTTAGGGGCGGTGGGGTAGCCTAGAGGTTAAAGCGTCCGCTCGTCACGCCGAAGACCCGGGTTCGATTCCCCATGTGAAGCCCGTTTCTGGTGTCCCCACCGTGATACTGCTGGAATATTGCTGAAAGCGGCGTAAAACATCTCACTCACTAACCCATTCCATTTAAATTACTTTAATGTAATATATAATACGAGCATGAACAAACACTGTCTATAAACAGTAGTAAATATGAATGTACGAAGTTTAATGGACTATACGTTTATTAGTAAGTTTAGAACACAATAATGCACGTCAGCATTTGTTTTTATTACGATATATTTCACAAGAACATCTCCCCCAGTTTAACTTTTGAGCATTAAAATTGACATATATTCTTAAAATTAGATATTAGTGTTATAAAAGCACACGTAAGTATGATCTTGCTCTTAAAGTATGTTTCTTACAAAAGTTTTCCTTCCATTCACTTAATACATGATGGAAGAGACAAATTCCTTCAAATACACTACACTCAATTTACGACCATGCAAATACAATGACTCGTAAAATTAACTGAAATAGATTCAATAAATTCTGAAATGGGTTTGATAAATAATAGCTTGATGTTTAACGCTTTGTATTGCGACGCTCGTTTGTTTTTTTATTTCTTTTGTTGTTCTTGATTGCATCATATTGTGTAAATTTCCGGCATCTTTTACGACATAAACATCATCTCCTATTAATCAATATGACAGAGTCAACGAAAGTAACAAGCCCGATAATGGCAAGAACAAAACGCATATCAAAGACGGCACACAAAACTCGTTCATCTCATAATGTGAGTGCCAAAGACGTTTTCGATACAACAATTGAAAAATTGCTATTTTGGTGCCACTTAGGGCGGCATGAAAATAATTTATAGCTATTTTCGGCCACAAATCGCGATGAAGACGAGAAAAGTATTGGGTTTTGGAGAACGCACTTCGATGGAGACAGCCATCCCAAAGCGTTGACAGGATAGTATCAACTATGTGTTAAAGTTCAAACAAAAAGACCCTTAATGCAAATAGTGAATTCTAATGTAAATACGTTTAAACGAATAAGCTTTTATCGTCTCAGTTATTTACATGTTTGTGGTTTAAGGAAGGGAAAAATATGAAATATTACATGTTATATTCATGAAAATAATAAAACATATAATAATAATACGTGTAGTGATAAAAATTAAACGGATATCTTAGACCTAAAATATCTTGCAAACAAACGATTAAAAACGCATCGGTCAACACATGCTAATAGGATCGTTAAAACAATGTATCTAAAATGGGAATCGTTAGGAAATGAAAAACGAAATGGAAGTCATGTACAATTTAAATGCAATCCCCTCGATGGGTCTATCTGAGCTAGAATATCCCGGGTTATGAGATTTTGTTATTCAATGTGTTCACTTCTTGTGTGCTTAACAGATAATGTTATCGATTTTCACAAAGAAAAGTCGAAAAACATTTGAGCTAATGGTTTGGTGATCCATAACGGACATCACAATTTGCATTTAATTCAGTTTTATTTCAGCTTTCTGAAATTGAATTAAAAAACAACATATTTTCCCAGTGCGAGGCACTTGTTTAAAACAAGCAACTGCGCACGGGCTGGGCACTGAAACATTAAATGGTTTCGGAGAGCTACCTTCAATTTCCGGATCTAACAAATTCTCAATTTCACTTTTGTCTGATTTGGAAAGTTTAACAATGAGGGTTTTCTTTCAGGCAGTTAAATGAAAACAACTGTTCACAGCGAAACAAACGTTAAAAGGAAACATTACCATAATCAAAAGTAATCGCTACTAAAATCAGAGTCCGTTTTTTGATTCCTCCTATGACATAAGCATATGTTTATGAATCGTTACCTCGTTAGTTTGGACACCCCGCTATCTGAATATGATACCTGGTGTTCTCACTCGTCTATTATATTTTCTCAATTCTAGACATTCTGAAACAAGTTTATAGATGTCGAGGGCGGCGTTTCATACACAACAACCATCTTATAATTACCTATTCGATAAACAGTTATCATTAAATCATGTCCATTATTATCATTCATTTCCCATACAACCAATTAGGTCACATAACCTATTTTAGTGTCATTTGACGAATAACAGTAAATGCAGGATGCTTTACGATGACTTTTGTTTCTGTAACGTTGTCAAACAAAGGTGGAGTACTGCAGTCTGTCTCCCCTTGAACTATCCAGCCCTCCTGCAATGCTAAAACCTCACGTGAAACAAGTCCAGATTTCCTCAGGTTCTGAATATCCCATTTCACAGGGGCTCCTTTCACTTTAAAAAGGAATGATTTGTGTCTTTCAACATTATATGTATATTCAGAGTCTCGGCGTTAATCTGGATGTACTACCGTAGCCTATCATACAGACCCTAAAGAAATATATCCATGAAAGCCCATACAGTGAGTGAGTGAGTTTAGTTTTACGCCGCACTCAGCAATATTCTAGCTATATGGCGGCGGTCTGTAAGTAATCAAGTCTGGACCAGACAATCTAGTGATCAACAGCATGAGCATCGATCTGCGCAATTGGGAACCGATGACATGTGTCAACCAAGACAGGGAGCCTGACCACCTGATCCCGTCAGTCCGCTCTTACAACAAGCATGGGTTACTGAAGGTCAATATTCTAACCTGGACCTTCACGGGTAGAAAGCCATGCAAGTCTACAATTTGTGCAAGTCTAGATTTCCAGTTTCGGAAAATGAACAAAGCCTCTGACTTCCTTTTCATTATATTATATGATCATTATTTATTAACCGTTTTTTATGTAAAATATGTTCATTTTAGAGACTAAATGTTAGTTTATTATTACAGCACAGAGCAAACATTAGGTGGAAATATTTAAGAACGCCACATTTAAACGTACGTCAGGATAAGGCAATCAAAACAAGATGAAATTTGAGTCAAACTCAGTTTCTGTATGACATCTTTTATCCTGTTAATGTTTTAAAGAAACATACATTATGTACATATAAGTTTGTTTGGAATACATGGCTTTGAAATATATCTATAGATTTAAGGGTTGTGTAGGTGTGTGTGAAATAGATACAAGAAATTCATTAAAACACGAAGTATAAGCAGATCCATCTCATCTCATGTCTTCAGCTGTAACCCTCAAAAACGTAATATCTCACGAAGTCTCCTAAAGATTATCTGACATGTTACAAGTCAGATAATTCATTTTCAGCTTCTTTTAACCGGCATAAAACTGAGATTTATTCAGACTCACGTGACACTTTTACAGGACAAATACGCCAACGTCAACAATGTTTATTATGTTCGGATTTGCTAACACGTATTCCTGTTTGTTTTCCATAATGTATTATTCTTCGTGTTTAATAAAAAGCAGGAAGGTGTTCATCATCAGAAAATGCCCAAACTGTCAGTTTCTCAGAGCGATTGCAAGGGTTTCAGAGACACGTTATTCCAAACTGAACACCTCTTTAGTCCGGACACCCTGTTATCCGATCACGTATTGTGAAATAAGGCCGTAAAATCCAGTCATTAGCATATGACATTTGTCGAGAGTACGATTCTGAGTAAATCAGGGCTGTGTGTTTATGGATCACTGTCAAAAAGGGTTGATTCCAGGTGATCACGAAAAGGGAATAACCTGCCCAGCCGATTGCGCCTGTCACAAATACATGCAAAGACAGATCAATTACCCGCTTGGACAAAAAAGCAAACAGGACAAATATGGTAAAAGTTGAATTAGGGAATTGCACTGGACATCATGTTTGTCCAAGTTGGTCACGTTCTCCACATGTCATGCAAAAACAGTTTTGAATGCTTTACTTTAGGCGTTAAATGTTGAAAAGCATCCCAATATACAGGGGGGCATGGCTTCGGCCCATTGTTCGTCAAGCCACATACAAGTGTATGTTAATTTGAAAATCGATTTGAATTTGAACTTTAACGATATATATCCCCCAGTTAAAGGGCACTCAGAATTCAAAATCAAATTACAAATATTCAAAGGTCAAATCATTATACATCATATAGTTATTGCCGTATGATAAAATCCATAAGGGTGGTAACGATGTAATGGTTTTCGACAAACATACTGAGATTTTACTCTGGTGTAAGATATATGCCCTATTTCTCACACTCAGAATTCAAAATCAAATTCCAAATATTCAAAGGTCATATTATTATACATACAATAATTGCCGTATGAACACAACATTTTAAAGTTTCGTAATGATGTCATGATTTTCGACAAACAGACTTAGAGTGTAAGCTGGTGTGAGTTATATGCCGTTAAACTCAAAGAAAATGGTATTGCAATCTCTGTAGGTATTTTGTTGCCAGAAAGATATTCGCCACAAGTGAGTCATGAGACTTTTTGTAATCGTACAGATGATAATATGAAATCACAAAACGATTGTGATATACTCACAGTTGAATGAACAAAACATTGTTTCAGTTGAGCACGAATGTATATTTCCAAACACTTTAAATGAATCACTGCATTTTGATGTATACCGATGGAAATAAACTAAGGAACATGCACGAAGGTTAGCAAGTGTTGGGCGAAATATTTTGAGGGCGTGAGTCAGATTTGAACCAGAAAAGGTGTGCGTGTTAGAGTTTTACCTGTTGGTGAAACACAGGGTGCTGACACACCAACGCTTCCCATCCGGGATTCGAACCCATTTTCACTTTATTCTTACACAAAACTCACAGCACGTGCGGGTCTTAAACGACGGGCACCAGTACCCTGCGTTAATATGAAGGAAAGTAACTCGACTCGTGAAAAATGTCCTTCAGTTTTGTTTATCTCTGTTTGTTTGTTTGTTTGAATGTTTGTTTGTTGTGCAGTGCAGCACTCATATTCCAGCTACATGTATATGTATGTAAATAATCGAGTCTGGACCAGACAATCCAGTGATCAACAGCACGAGCATCGATCTACGTAATTGGGAGTCGATGACATGTGTCAACCAAGTCAGTGAGCCTGACCACCCGATCCCGTTAGTCGCCTCTTACGACAAGCATGGGTGACTGAAGACCAATTCTAACCCGGATCGTCGCGGGTTTATTCCTCTCTGTTCATTAGGGTTTGTGTGCAGTAACCTACGGTTGTAACCAAACCAAATGTGACCACAATTTAGGTAAATTTAGTTGTCATCATACTTATTTGTACGGATTTCGACAAAACTATTCAGTAAGTGGCCTGGACAAACATTTCGATATACCCGTCAGCTCGATATAAGCGTGTTCGATGTAAACGAAGTTTACTATATTCGTATAGGGTTCAAAGCTAGATTATATGGAGGACGATCTGTCGGTGATGTTTCAACCAACATCATCGTTCCCCTTTCGAAAATATAATTTTAAACTGGTGTTACAACGGTTACACTAATATAACCAATAGGGGAATATCAAATACATATTCAAAAGAGACATGCAAATCAAACTGGAATGGCTTCACCCTTTCAAGTTGCCATTTTCGTCCGTTTCAGCGTATCTCCGATCCGTTGGAACCACTATGCTTTTACGTACTAAGTATTTTATCTCCCTCTAATCTTTTTCACTTCCATCATTAGCGGGAATCTTCAGGGGAATGAACTTGAGGTAAACCGTAAGAATAATTACAAATAGACGTACCAGTCAGTACGGCATCATTATTCATATTGTTGTCATGGAAACAGAAAACCTATTATATCTGTTAACGGGTAAATAATGATGGAATTTAGTCTCACAGCAAAAGTATCAATCAGGAAAATGGTTTTGAGAACAAGAAGTATTTCTCTGAAAATGCCTTTGATTTCGGTTTTATAACGGTTGATAATATGTAGAAGCATAGAGACAAATGAACATTTTAATATTACAATTAAATTTTAAAATATCTAAGTTAACCATTCGATTCCATTCGAAGTTAAAAGAGCAGTGAAAATGATATTATGAAACACTGTAAATCTGCTAAGACACCAGGTGTTCGGGTCAAGGGCTAGCCTGAACTTCAAACCGGTAGCATTTGCCACACAATATCCATCATGCTATTGAATTTTAAACTGAATCCACTTAATTGGGAGTTTCCACAATCTAACACTGCAAGTAAAACCCAGCTTGCAATTGACTCCGTACATGCACTGGCCATCTGTGAACCAGTTAGAAACGTTGAACCTACTGTGCTACATCTGTTTAAAAAAACTGCATCACTACCAATCCCCCAACCTAGAAGCTACAGTTTCACTCTAATCCTACAAGTCTTTAGTTTTTTGTAACATAACCTTTTTTGTTGGACAGCCTGCCTCTACACACTGCCATCCCTTTCATCTCAACTGTACCTCTTTTATCGACCAACCATAGCTCTAATTTGAATGTCAAAGCGATTTTATAAGATTAATTCGTGATCCGCGACTTCAACCTATCTTTTGATTTCTCAGCTGAACACAGCCAACGACGTGATCCGTCGTAGGCCGTGCGCACGGCGACGGGACTTCTTACTTAGAATTGTAAAACAGAGACCTAGGGTTTGGATTCAATTAATACGGATCAGTCAACGCATATTTCACGGAGTTTGCGGCTGATGCGAATAATTTCGTTCGATTTTCATCATGTTGTTTACTGGTGCCTTGGGAAACGCACAGAACCTACGACTTGGAAAGGTCATCTTAATTGAACTTTAAAATCCTTTGTAGCTTTTGTTCGTGATCTTAAAGTTTAATCCATGGCACAAAGAATGCAGTCGCCGAGCAATAGTTGAATGCATGGCGATGAATCTAGTAACTCGGAGGTCTGATTGTCACACATGTTAATGTCCATTTCAAAATGAAGAAATCGACACTGGCGAATTTAAATAGATGAGAAATGCGCACTTTGTGGTTTTCATAAAGATTTACGAAATATCATTCCCCTTTGCGTCGAATGAACACGCAATACAAACGTTGCCTGTCTGAAGTCGTCGGAAGACGCCACAGCTTTCGTTGAAGCCATGCGATCCTTTTGCTGTCGCTTAGGATGTGACAGTGACGTTGATGTCTGTGATTGATTGAAATGTACATCTTGTACATACCACGTGGTGACAGCTACGTAGATGACCATTTAGGTCAGCATTTGCAATGGAGGAAAACGTTAAATATTGAAAAGATTAGACGCTCTGGTATCACATATCATATTCTGCAAAAGTGACATACGCCAAATATCTTCACGCTAAAATCCTTTTGGAATATACCATGAGACAGGACACTCAAGATATTGGGTATGGAGATCCGTTTGAGCCATCAGGAAAAAGAAATTATGCATTTGCGCCAAATGTTAATTGATGCATCATGCATTGTTCATTTACATATTACTATGCATTGCAAAAATTAACAAAACTGCTTAAGATGGACTATTAGTCACGCTCATTACGTAACGTCAGAGAACGCCTTATTTTTTGACAAGGTTGTTTTAACATCTGTAAACACGCTAACAGCGAAAGTAAACACATTGATTGCATGCTTCTCAATTTTTGCTACGGAAGATGAATTAGGACAAACGATGTCTCCTCTTTTATGTGTTATTAGAAAAAGTCAAGGCTAGAATGATTGGCTTTAAAGTGGTAGTATTCGTGACTGCAATTCACGATTGAGTAAACCTTTTCTTTTTACACGTGTTCCTGTACAGACTTACACTTTGATGTGTAAAGTAAACGGCTACCGATGACCTTTGAGCCATATATACTCATGGAAACAAATAAGGGAACACATGAAAGTACAAGTGTTCCTTTATTCTTTTCCAGGTTTCTTCACAAAGTATGCATTACATTGTGAGTGAAATTCTGGAAATAAATAAGGGAACACTTGTACTTTCATGTGTTCCCTTATTCGTTTCTATGAGTATATAGTTTCCTCCGTTGTCTAGTGGATGTCCGGAGCGCCAGAGCTTGGTGTTTCCATCCCCTGTTAACCAAATAGACTGACATTTTGTTCCAGGAAAAAAACATCGAATTTGAAAATGTATATCAGCGAAATTACTTCTGTTGCAAATGGAACCGAGAAACGTGCTTAATTTTAACCCTGAGGTTAGGTAGTCCAGCTTGACTAATCATTCTAGACTTGACCAATCATTCTAGACTTGACTTTTGACTCATTCTTTATGTATTTCCTGGTTTCTCTGAGATAGGGGTGGAGGGTGGGGGGGTTAGGGGTGTTTAGCCTAGTGGTTAAAGCGTTCGCTCGACACGCTGAAGACCCCGGGTTCGATTGCTCACATGGGTACTATGTGTGAAGCCCATTGCTGGTGTCCCCCCGCCGTAATATTGCTGGAATATTGCTAAAAGCGGCGTACAACCCAACTCACTCTACCACTCGCTTTTAAACATAAACAGGATAAAATATGTCATACAGAAACTGAGTTTGACTCAAATTTCATCTTGTTTTAAATTGCGTTTATCCTGACGTACATTTCAAAGTGGAGTTCTTAAACACTTCCACCCGCCGTGATATTGTTGTAAAAGTTTTACCCCACACTCAGCAATATTCCAGCTATATAGCGACGGTCTGTAAATAATCGAGTCTGGACCAGACAATCCAGTGATCAACAGCATGAGCATGGATCTGCGCAATTGGGAACCGATGACATGTGTCAACCAAGTCAGCAAGCCTGACCACCCAATCCCGTTAGTCGCCTCTTACGACAAGCATGGGTTACTGAAGATCAATTCTTCAAGGATCTTCACGGATCACGCAGTGGATGAGAACTATGAACCCGGTGTTAGTCCGGACTGGTACAAACAGCACAGACTCACACGCACACACGTACGGACGGACACACGTGCATAGACACTGCCCTTGAAGTTCAATAATATTGATCATCACGTCAATCCCCATTGGCAAAATGACAGTTAAGTGCTGTTTTCATTTGATTTTTTAACGTCTGTAAAGAGGCCGGAGAGTCGGTTCACTGATGACATTTAGTAAACAACACTTCTTTTCACTTCTGCACAGTGGGCTATCGATCTTTTAAACTCGGATCAGTGAACACACTCGGGTTAAATAGCATGAAAGTCGGGGTAGTTTTATGTGACGTGTTCATTCCTTTGTTTCAGAATATTTGTTGTCACAAATGATGCTCATTTATATCCATCCCAAAAACGTACAGGCGACTGAGGTTATGAATATATATATAGATATAAAGAGAAAGAAATACAGTGAAATTTGGTAGCAAAGAAATTGCCTTGTCTATAATCCAACAATCTCTACAAAGTCAGTGAGTTTGGTTTCACGCCGCTTTTAGCAATATTCCAACAATATCTCTGCGGTGGACACGGGAAATGGACCTCACTCATTGAACCATGTTGGGAATCGAACCAGGGTCCTCTGTGTGACTAGCAAACGCTTTAACCACTAGACTACCCCACTGCCCTCTTTAAAGTTGAGGGCGGCGGGGTAGTCCAGTGGTCAAGCGTTCTGTCTTCACACCGAAGGTCCTGTTCGACTCCTAATATGTGCACAATGTGTGAAGCCCATTGCTGCTGTCCTCGGTCGCGATATAGCTGGAAAATGTCTGAAAGCGGCGTGGAACTATATTCTTTCAAACTGACAAATGGATTTATTTCTGTGAGTGTATGGACCTACGACGGTTCACACAGAGCACCCATGTGGGGAATGGAACCCAGGTCATCAGCGTGACGATCGAACACTTTAACCACTAAGCTACCCCATCGCCCCCTTAACTCTGTGAACACATTTATACAATACTATGAGGATGGATACATATGTAGTCCTAACATCTCAACCTAAGACCAGCGGTAGGGTAGCCTTGTGGTTACAGCGTTCGCTCGTCACGCCAAAGACCCGGGTTCGATTCCCAACTGGTGACATTGGATGAAGCCCATTTCCTGTGTCCTTCGCAGTGATATTAATAAAATATTGCCAAAGGCGGCGTAAAACTAAACCCACTCACTCACTCAACCTAAGGTCAAAACGAAGCATACACCATGATTGAACTTGTGTATTGACAGAAACACGAACTGGTCATTCGATGGTAATGCAATTAGTCGGGATATTATCGTTTGGACCTTATAAGCTAGCAATGTTTCAGCAACTGTCGTCCAGCAACATTTTGCTGTTTATAATTTTGTTATGGGGTTCAACTTTCTACTGTATGTTCTGTGATCTGTTAGTTAACATAGTTTAACAACTGTGTTACAATGCTGACGTCAGCTTAATGTGTGTATCAACATATATGCTGTTTTCAGTCGCTGTGGGTATTCGTGAACTGGAGATGCTAAGGTCTTACAGCTCCCTTACAGAACGGTGACTAACCAGAATTTTGGGTATGCCAACGCATTCCAAATATGTGTGCTCTTGTTGTCAACCACATGTTTAATGATAAAAGTAGTATTGCTGTATGTGGAGTGCAATATCCAGTCAATCCTATTTTCCAAAAGCTAATCTTAATTTCCTAAAAACTGGACTTATCTGTTTATTTATTTACTTCTTTCCTTCCTTCTTTCTTTCTATTGTGTTTAACGCTGAACTCCATTATGCCATAAGATAAACAATCCACTGTGGATATCCAGTGATCGATATCATGAGCATCAATCAACCTAATTGGGACACAACAATACGAAACAAACAACCGAACATGACCACAAGTTCATATAGTTTCGTTTAGGACAAGCATTTTTGGTGAGACCATATTCTGACCCTTAACCCCCGGTTACCAAAAACTGTACCATTTCAACGATATTGCTACGTCCAAACATAAAACCATTACTATCCTCCTCTTCATCAAAATTAAAAAAACACATGTATAAAATCCAAATAGAACGTTGAAAAAATGCATTTAATTTCTAAACCTCTCGTCATTTCAAACATGAAAGTGAGAGAGGAATCTCTAAGGAATCATTGTTTTATAAACAGAATAATAAAAAGAGTTACATATTTCGTTCCTAGATCCTCTGGTCCTCCTCATACGGTGATACATCGCACCCTGTGACTAATTAAGTTAATGATGTCCTTGGCGGGAACTCAATTAATTCCAGAGCCAAGTAACAAATCTGATTACTCAATTTTCCTTTTAATCAAAGTCATCAATCATTTGCAATACACCCATTAGCGTTCGTGAAAAATGGAGAAAATGGCTGGATTTTTCGGCCGAAGATTAGGCCAGTATTTTTGCAGCCGAAATCTTGAATCTTCAAAGCGCGAATATAGAGACATAAAAGAACCCTGCCTGCTAAGAGTGATGATGTTTATTATTATGATGAAGTATTTGTGTCAGTGTTTGTAAATATACATATGTATATCATTCGTAATCTCGATGTTGTTGTGATATAAGTACTTTCCATTAGATTGTATGTTTCAGTCTGTTGACGAATTAAGAAAGGTAAGTTCAGTTTCGGATAAGGAAATGTTTTTAATACAATTTGTTTCAAGTTGTCTAATCAAATCAAATGCATTCTCAAAATATATACTTGCATCCACAACACTGCTGTTACAAAACAGGAATATAACAAAAAGAATATTTGTTATTAAGATTGATATTGTTATGTTTTAAATTTGAAAAAGCAATCTTTCATCTACTTCAGGTATGTATCGTAACTGATACGTTGATTGGTGGAAATCTTGACTTAACACGTTAGAGTTACATGTCGATTGCTCATGAATTAACTAATATACCAAGCTATTGTGTATTCCAATTCCAACTAATAATAATAATAATTTGGGGAAAGGTGGTACACCTTTGTCTGATTGATTTAATATTGTAATTTATTGTTTTACTGATCTGGGACACATAGATCCACAGTCTAGACGCATTTGTATTTAAATAGAAGCGACAACACCCTTTCAACATCCATAAGAAATCTCTGCTAAAAGCAGAATCCTTTGTACAATTGTGACCATATCATGAGTATATATTTGTTTCAGCAGTATTACATCTGATATGATGTTGTTTGTAAACGACAATATAAATCTTATCATAAGTTTCCGTTTGAACTTAAAGTTGACTTTACCAAGGTGCTGAGTTGTAATATGTGCATATATGTATCTATTGGAGGGATGGTATTGTCAATTTCTCAGTACGTTAACAGACAAAGTGGCATTACATGTCTGATGCTAGTGCTATCAACAAAAGTGTGTCCATGGTGTAGAGACACTGACATGCTATGATGCTTATTAACATTACTATTGTCACGTCAGGTCCAGAAGGTGGTGGTGTTCCCGGCAGATGGAGGGGGACGGGATGAGACCGTGGAGGGGGCAAGGGGGAGTCACGTACGGACGAGAATGATAGCACCACTATCGCGTTCACGTGTTAGCGAGCTTGCTGAATTCCGAAATGTCGACCTCTTTTGAACTAAGAAGATGGGGAGAATTATCCCATGCCGGTTTCATCTTGGATCTTCCAAGTTTCAAACAAAAGCCTCCGAGAATGATAGATGGGCCTGCTATAGACGCGACCTCCCCAAATGCACAAATCATGTTCAACCAGATATTGAAGGCTTGGGAAGCTTAATGGCATCAGTTCCTTTGCGAAGAGAACTGGAGAAAATAAACATTGACAGAACATTTGACTTGAGGACATTTCGGCGATCTTGTAGGTACTCGGATGAATAATGCGGTTACAGACACACATTAACAAATGAAATTGAACGTCATTCATTTCCAAATGATCACCGACACGTGAATAGCATGTACTATTTTCGCGTTTGAAGACGTTTTTCGTAACGGGCGACTGCAAGGAAAGGGACTTTTTTATCGTACGTGCGATTTGAAAGAATTACGTGACAACATCAAAGAAAACGGTTTCACATGAAAGGAAACCCGCATTTATCAAAGTGGCCTTCCATCAGCGAGCTTGAAATGTACAGTCTGTGAAGTGAAATGTACAAGTTGCAATAGACAACATGTTAGTTATTTCTGACCCATTAGACAATGGTTGTTATTGTTTTGTCCCTATGCTTACTTGCAAAGTGACGACAAGGCGTCTTGGAGATCAAACAAAATAATATAAACACGAGCTTGAAAGTATTAAAGATCGGCACCTGTCTAAATTATCCCAATGACATTGCTGGCTGAGAGTGACTGCGTTTAGACATTGATCAATTTAAATCAATGCTCTGACTCACAAGGAAACGAAGTTGTAAGATTGACGAGGGGCCTCACATCAAAGTTTTAGTCAAAGACGTTGCAACATTTGTGTATGCAGTAATTTCGTAAATAAGCTTTCATTTAAAGTCTCTTAATCGTAGGATCAAGCTAAAAGAAAAGAGAAAAATGGCATGGTCTTGAAAAGTAAGGGTGCATCAGGTGCAGGAAAAATACAATTTATCTCCGAAGCATTTTGTACCCCTAAGATCCTGCACTCTAGCACCCCGGGCCTGGTTTATGTGCATCTCAACCACGAAGTTTGTTTTTATCTACCAGAGAAAATAATCATGGAAAATACGTTCAGAAACATTTTAATGTTTCACGTTGCTTTTTGCAGAAACGAAATATTTTAACTTTATACATAAACAAGGTCATCGCGGAAAAAAAGATTCATAATGCTCGGGTGATTTTTGTTCAACAGCCGGAATATAGTTTTCTCTGAACTGAAACAAGAGTTATGAAAACAGAGAACTTTTGCTTTTCACTCATGTCAAATAACAGTGGAAACATACAACTTAAAAAGTGCACACAATACATTTCTAAAAATACTGCATACATTTGTAATTTATTTCATAAGTTATAACTTATAATCTATACCGCGTCATCACTTCAGAGTTATCGATATCCATGGCAAAAAAATTAGTTAATGTTCTAAAAATATCATGTAGTGCATAAATACTCATTTTTGAGATCGCATGGAAAAATTCGATTGCAAAACTCGAAGCGACTTAATTAACGAAACCCAAAATAGTGTGATGAAGTAAAGATTGATTGGCTTAATGTATTTCATTCCCAGTCGTTGTGTGTTGATTTCAACGTTTAATTGGCGAAAATAAAGCTCTTCTACTTGACGTAGTGTGGTGTAACAGTGGTGAAATAGACTAGAAGAAATCCCATTTATCAAGTTACGTTTTAGTTCATGTTCGCTTGCGCACCACGCGTTTTCAGTGCGAAAACTACCATGTCTAATAGTCCAAATAAACAGGACTTGCTTTGATAAATAACAACGCTCTACACAAACGTTTATTTTACTTTTTATATTTTTCATAAAAATGTTACTTTTGAAAACTGGTAAGTGAAATGTACTGCTTGAATCTTACGAGTGAACATAAACTGTGAAAATCAATCGGAAAATATGCATGCGTGTTACTGCCGTTTCATAGGGCTTGAACACGTTATAATTTGAACAACGAGCCGAACAATTAACGGGGGGATCCATATAAGATATCGGAAAATTTCAAAGGTGTGATGTTGCTTTATTTAAAGGGTCAATAATTTCGTTTGAAATTCCTCCGTCTTATTAATCAAATAGTTCAGTAACAAAAGTAGAAAAACAGGCTAATATATCTATGTTAAACAAAAACGTTATGTGTTTGATTATTTTAGGGATATTTTATGACGTTGTGTGCGCAGCCTTCACTCCAAAGTATATATCGTCATGATCGTTATTGTTATAGTCAGTATATGTACTCATGCCAATAATGGTTGTCACCACCCTCCCCACCCCAACCCCACACCCACCCCACTCCAATAAAAAAAATTGAAGGGGGTGACAACCATTATTGGCATGAGTATATTTAGATTGGTATTAACGTTATTTCGGAGTAGAATTATGAGGGTTGTACAAAATGGATATGAAAGCAAATATATTACTATATTACTATATTTCAGTCGTTACAGGTCTGTATGTTCACAATATGTTACACTCAAGTATAAGTCTACGTGCGATTCTGATAGATGGACGATTGGATAATATACCATTATGTCGAATCAGGACACAAGGTAATCGATTCTAGGTAATAATCATAACGAATGAAAATAAATAATTGAAGTCTTTTTACATTTGTGTATTCTGTATATGATACACATATGATATCATCCAGCTACAAATTGTAGATCTTATTGTCTCAGTATTAGAACTGAAATATGAAGTGTAAAAAGTTTGTTGTCAACGCATTTAAAGCGTTGTTGGTAGTATTTATTATACAATTTAAGCATTTACTGAAAAACAGAAGTTAAAGACTCGGTAATGATAAATAGCAAGTGATATGGTACAATTCGTCATTGAAAGTAACATCCCAGAAAATATACACGTGTATCCGTGTGATATCGATGAGCCAAACTCTGATACCTTGGAAACTTTGTGAGAAAATACTCTGTGCGTTTCGTTACTTTGAAATAATATCACTGACTTGAACAAATTACGAAATACTTTCCAGATATGAAATAAACACATAACCATTCGTGAAATGTTTATTTACCGTTCAGAACACATCCATGTACAGGATGTATCTTATAACATTCAATACGTTGAACGTATCTCACAGGGATATGAGTCAAATGTTGCTGAACATTTGCCGACAATGCTTGGATTTAAAAGCACATTTCTCACTCAAACTGTCAATGTACGTGCCCTCAACTAATCAATAGAAAATTATGATTGAAAACCTTTTAATTTCAGGTTTTCCTCTATTCTCCTTCATCAATTACAAAGAGGTGTTCATTAAATCTTGTCAAATTTCACGTCATAATATTAAATCAAAGAATTCTTGATATTCGCCTATTCTGCTAACTCAATGTAGTTCAATTTCTTCCTATCTGCGACACGCGGACTGCTCGTGGAGGACACGCCCCTCCTGAAAATAACAATCATTGTTCATTTCACTTGCTTCCTCTCAAGTGTGAATTTCACGAAAACAGTCGCTGATTTCAGAGTTGTGAAATCTACATCAGCAAGTGCGTGCAGTGATCGATTTCGTGTTTAAGTCGACGTCTGCACGTGCGTAACGTGGCTAGTGTCAGCTTCGCTTGAGGGATGGGGTCCCTCCTTAATCCAGACCCGTCGTGACTGCGCATGCGGTGAAATCGACACAGTGACAGCTAAACCAAGCGAAAGAAATCCCTGTTGCGATTGGGTTGAATCCTGACTGACGTTTTGTTTTGATTTTCGCCGAGCGAACATCGAATTTTTGATCTTCTAATGCCGACTGTTATTAAACTTTGGCCTAATCTTTATTCCAAAGTGAACATCGAATTTAAGATCTTATTCAGTCTCTGTGTAATTACATCTTGCTCCTATCAGACAGAATTTCTCAAAATGCGATCAATCATTTGCGAAAGATAGATTATCAGTTTGCATGGTTTTGGGAGGAAAAAAGGCCAAGACTACACTCCCTTGATCAATGCAAAAATCACGCTTTTATGACGAATTTCGGATGAAATCAAAATTTAGGTGTCAAAAAACCTGACATCATCGCAAGGCAATTTCTTTCAGCTTGGAGTACCCTAATCGCATCAATGATTACACAGAAATTGACATAATATAAAAATGATATTTTCGATTACACAAAACTATTTCTGAAGCACAAAGAACAAAACCACAAACATGGCTGCAGTTCTGTAATGAGAAAAACTATAAATTACTATTGTGATTGTAAAACAAACACGTTAACATCTTCATGAGAAAAACTGCGTATGGATACGGCAAAGAAAATAACGAAAGTAAGAGCAAGCAAAAAGCTTAAGAAAATCCATTTAGGTTTGAAAATATGGAATGATGCCATGAAATCAAAAGCGAACTAACATATGAAACGATAAATAGACGACGGAAGGAGAGAATAAATAAATAAATAAATAAATAAATAAATAAATAAATAAATAAATATTCTTTCACACTATCACCATTACAACATGCATCGTCCAATTTCTTTTAAAAACAGTGGTGCTTAGAGT
This sequence comes from Haliotis rubra, assembly GCF_003918875.1. NCBI lineage: Eukaryota > Metazoa > Mollusca > Gastropoda > Lepetellida > Haliotidae > Haliotis > Haliotis rubra. The sequence continues at coordinate 1,613,207 of NW_025767024.1, forward strand.
CGATTAATTTGGTAATTAAAGCAGCAAGTATAACAACCTTACACATCTATTACCAATGACAGTCGCACATGCCAAACACTAGATTGAACATGAAATTACTATCGCGATAATAACAGGAGCATTCAGAGACACACTGTGGCACACGTGTGCGTTTTGTGATGTACATTGCACTGCTGTCATTTTCTGAAATGCGAGCGCAGTGTGTTTACGAACCAGTCTTGTCATTGTCTCCCAACAATATATCATACAGTTGTCTATTTCGCATCCTCCCGGTCAATTTACGGTCGGACAGGCGTTTGAAATGAGTTCTATTTACTTTGATTTGCGCATCACACCGCATCAATTTCACTCCGACATGTGTTGATTGCAAGCCGCGCTGCTGAGTCGTAGCTAACTATGATGTATGCTGCACGAGGTTTCCCTGTCGGTATCAATCACAACGCATGTATATTTCCCAGCTTAGAGGACCATCACCATTGGTTTCCGCTGCGCCACTGAACGTTTGCGTCAAGTAATTTACAATGGTGATGAATATTAATGTTGAATTTCTCGAAATTAAGATATTTCGACTCACATTGCAGATTTGCGTCTCAACATGAAAACAATACTATCGTATATCAAAGTTCTCTCTCCAGGAAATATGAACATATTTATCACTCGCAGACATTTTTGAAACATTTTCGACGTTTTCTAAGGAGTTTTAACGATATGTATTTATTTTTATATGATTATGTTTCGCATTATACATTTTCTATATTTTTGGTATTTGTATGCATTTCACGTTTCCTGACGGATCACAATAAATTGTTAGACGACCTTTAGGCACACAAAACGAATTTGAACATCATCTTACATTTTACATGCAATAAATAATCTCTATCTAACAAAAGGATCTCAGTGCACATGTGCTTTAACACAGGCAACGGTGTAATTTTCTGAAAACAATTTATCACAAAACCTCTACGAACAGAATGAATGTCCTACTCTACGTACCGAGCATTTGAGAGTAGAAGTTTATAACAAGCAAACGGAAACGTCCATTGGATACAATCCCATAAACAGTTACCATTTAAGTGTGAACTTTACTGAGCAAATTCGAATATTCGATAAAAGAATACTTTAAATATTTACAATATCTCGATTATGTAAAGAAATATACTGTTGATCTAATGTAATCTTCTTGCTAAATAAAATGGTTTCTTCTAAATAATACGTTCATTGTGTAGAAACGTAATAAATATATTTATTTATTTATCTATTTATCTATCTAATGCCACTGAAAGACATTAATAAATATAGTAAGAAATACTTTTTGTGGGGGTATTTAAACAGCAGGAGAAATATTTCAGTTGGTGCAAATTCTTCACACGATAATCGAAATACAAAATGGTTTAACCTTCATTTTGAAGTACTATTTAAAAACAGAAGTAACAAATAAATCTACATAGGTTTCTTCTAATCAACACATAAGGATTCGTTGATGAAAACCAAAAATAAAAACATGTTCCGCTGATGAGGATTTTGTATGTCTTCATCCCAAATATACGGGAAGTGATAATTTAGAGCAGAAGGGGGCACCGGATCCACGAAGGGGGTTAATTCATAAAGCGACTCGCAGTCTGAAAATGGGGATATGAGATATTGCCCCCCTCACAACGTACAACCATCACCGTGAACAGATCGCTTAACCTCTGATACAGGGCTATATTGAGACAGGAGAATGACTTTAAGGATTTGATAGTGATGAGAATATGTTGAAAACCTCTTTGATGAGAAACGAGCCGGAAAGAATGTGAGAATTATCTTGTTTTCATATTATTGAATATTACTTATCTATGCTAGTGAAAATATTTCTGAAATCATGAAAAGGAAATAATATGTTTACTTATTCTGAAAACACAATTAAGGCTGTGTTAGACTAATAATCAATCGCTTCAATGTACTCCTCCACATGTGGTTTCGAAATCTATGTCAACACATGTTTGACCTAATATTAGATTATGATATGGTAATGAGTAGCCATGAATGTTTATAACTGTATCAAAATAATTTTCAAAACAGATTTACGGCATTAGTAATTCGCTAGAGCGCAGTAGCGTATGGTCGCGATGTGATTCGATGATGAACGATCTCTGTTCTAAGGGAAGCAACTCTGTTTTGACTCTGCGCCAGCACATGACGTTTGTTTATAAACAATGCAACAATTGAGTCCTCTATCGCAGTCAACATATTCTTCTTATCCAAACTAGTGTACCATATTAAAAACATAATTCCTTTTAGATATTATCAGTATTGGTAAAACAATGTCTTTAAAAATATCTCGATACATTTAAAAACAAATGGAATCTATACGTTGGTATTTCTTGTATACAAAAAGGGAGTGAAATATACAACGAAATCCTGTTGAAAATACTCGTCTCCGCGATATTTTTCTGCTTTCTATTATCAATACGTACCTAATTCTTTCGTAGTAACATAAAATTATCAAGAAATATACATTCAATAATAAAATATTTTCGATGACCGTGAGTGGATTCACAACGTTTAAAAATGTCTGTAAACATAGTTAGCATGCGAAACAAACATCGGCACGATATAACTATTGTTTGAAAATATTCACGAAAACGTGTTAAAGGGACGCCTTTAGTTTCCACTCACCATTTGAGGATCAAGGCTTCGATAATGGCAAGTGGACAATCGTAAAACATAGCAAGACAAACAGAACGTGTGTCGACTTCAAGATGATTTCAGATACACAGCCTCAGAAAGTATTTGTTCTTCTTTTCAGGGATGTTTATAAAATGCCCATGGCTTTGCTGAATCCCAGGAACATGAGGCTTTGCTGAATCCCAGGAACACGAGGCTTTGCTGAATCCCAGGAACACGAGGCTTTGCTGAACCCCAGGAACATGAGGCTTTGCTGAATCCCAGGAACATGAGGCTTTGCTGAATCCCAGGAACATGAGGCTTTGCTGAATCCCAGGAACACGAGGCTTTGCTGAATCCCAGGAACACGAGGCTTTGCTGAATCCCAGGAACACGAGGCTTTGCTGAATCCCAGGAACACGAGGCTTTGCTGAATCCCAGGAACATGAGGCTTTGCTGAATCCCAGGAACATGATTATAGTGTATTGTCTGAGGTCTGTGCAATCAACCAAGTTTATAAGGGCATTTTCTATAAAGGTTTTAATGATTATGTGGGTTTATTTTTCGATTCCTGTTGCCTTGACTATGATTGCCTCTTTTATACCTTGTACAAGAAGGGCGGTGGGTAGCGTAGTAGTTAAAGCGTTCACTCGTCAGGCCGAAGACCCGGGTTCGATTCCCCACATGGTACAATGTGTGAAGCCCATTTCTGGTGTCCACCGCCGTGATATTGCTGGGATATTGCTAAAAGCGGCGTAAAACTAAACACACTCACTTGTACTAGAATCTTGTGAACATGTTGAATTGATCATTAGTTATCAAAATACCTTGTTTCGCATCGTTTTTCAACGACACATAACTCTATTTCAGTTATTTTAGGGCAGCATTTAAATAAGTACCCAGTGGTTGACACTGTGGTACGATAACCCACAATCACGTAAGTCAATCAGCGGGACAACCAATACATCAGATCGACCCTTACAAGTAAGGTTGATAGTGATGTGTTTTAAACTGGAATGCCCATTGGGAGCGTATTTCTGCCCACACAAATGGGCTTTTTGAAACCATATGGTAATATAGTTGAACCTTTGCTTATCCGAACTGCCCAGCACCACTGAAACCGTTCTTATTAGGAAATGAGTAATTTTTCCGGGGTCTTTTAGAAACTTAAGACAAAATTAGAGGAGAAATGTTTACTTGATAGTGATGTATATTTGATAGTATCATATATAGTTGTGTTTTCTGCTTTAATGTTGCAGTGTGTGCCATTGTCAATTTCCCAGGGGCGGTGGGGTAGCCCAGTGGTTGAAGCGTTCACTCGTCACGCTGAAGAACCGGGTTCGAATCCCCACATGGGTAAAGTGTGTGAAGCCCACTTCTGGTGTCCCTCGACGTTATATAGCTGGAATAATGCTAAAAGCGGCGTAAAACTAAACTCACTCACTCACTTTGACCCGGGTACCATAGTTGCGTTTTGGACCTTACTTTTGTAAACTGTACACCTTTCTTTTCACCGTCAGTTTATTTAATGGTTCCAATGGACACCGCCCAGAAATAAGGATCCGGTTTAGAGGTGATTCAGTCACCATTCATATATAGTTAATAGTTCCTTTCGATCTGTGATAAAAATATTCTTCTAATTTAATTGGTCATTAATACCACATCTCTAACACAGCAAGTCGTGAGGTGAATGAAGTTTTACGCCGCTTCAACGGTTACACATTTCATCAGAATACACCATTCCTCGGTTTCAAGCGCAGCACCATACCGATCAGCGACGTTTTCGTGTGAATAGGTTGTCAATGTACCTTTAATCGAATTGATTTATATTTTCATCAAAGGGAGGCAACTGGTGCCGGTATAGAATATTGTCTGACTAAAGGGAGGTAATAGTTCCGGACTGCTCCGCGAGCTTCATGATCTGGTTGTATTGGGCTTTTCGGTAAGGTCACAAACCTTTGAAAAAGGATATTCCCTAAGTCACAATACGCTTTGGGGGATAATATAAGTGATCTATTCAGATAATACTCAGTAATATTGTGTTGTGTTTCCAAATGCAATTGGAAGACAATTACACGACGCTTGAAGGGCATAAAGCTTATTTCCGCTAAGCGCTATTGACGTGTATCTATATATAACTAGATCCATAGTTTGTAGCTTGGAGGCGGTTCTGGGCATCTAAACACGTTTCACAGACGTCTGAAAGTGTATTATACAAAATACCGAAAGATTTATGCGCGAGGGGCCGTTTCCTATTTCATTCTCAACGCTTGACGTTAATACATTTCAATGACAATGTCAATTACTATCAAACGGGTTCCCCGTATAGCCTTTCAAAACAGAGAAATAGCATCATTTGTCAATGTTCACGAAAACACACCCATTTACTGAATGATATATCATATGGAGGTACTCGAAGCTGGGTGATACTGACAAGTTGACACGTGCCTTGCAACACGTGTCCACGCTGTTTTACAACCTAACGTTTGTAGAAAATGTCGAATTGTTACCTGAATGTTAGACTTGCATTGCTGCTCTAAGGTAATAATGAATTCTTTAAACGATAATTTCTAAAAAATAATAAATAACAGACTGGGCTCTTGTCCGCTTATCTAGACTTGCCTCTTCGAAGGATAGAATTACTATACAACCATGGGCTCAGCATTCAGTGAGGTGATGTGAGGTGAAATTGGGTTTACGTCGTGCTTGAGAATATTTCGCTCATATGACGACGTGCATGCGTGTGTATGTGTATGTGCGGCTGCTTGTACTAGCCCAGACTGAAGCTGGTTTTATAGTGTTAGCTCACTGAGATACCATGCCGCAGTGAAGCATGAGTACCCCACTCAGACACATTATACTGACTCCGAGCCGACCAGTCCTTGTGGTACCCATTAATGCCGAGCGCCAGGCAGGGGACCAACAAGTACCATATTTTAACGTCTTTCGGTATGACGCGGTCGGGGATCGAACTCGCGACCTGCCGCTCCGGGCGGACGCTCTAACCACTACACCACGGAGGCGGTCTCTCAGCATTCAGTACGGTCTGGGGGCAGGGATACCTGTATGTTTGCATGTATGTCTCAAAATGTACCTCCTTTCCATAATGGAATGTTTTGGGCAATAGATATATCGTATCTTAAATCGGCAAACACTATACATCTTTTAATCATGTCACAAAGGCATGAAAACAACGACATTTTTAACAAAAAGTAGCGAATGTCGCTCGATCTATGTTTGTTTAATAAACAAGATGTTGTTATCTATAAAGTTGTAACCTTCGTTAAAGGGAGCGATTACGTATACAAGTCTCAATGTTTGGTGTTTTTTCTATATATATTTTATTGGTTCCCAAGATTACATTATGACAGATATACAAAGCTGTGATGCATACTGCTTAAAGTAATACAGATACATGATGTATGATATGAATATATTAATATATTCATATACATGCATAAATCATTAAACGTATGGATGATGTCAGGTACAAATTGATACAGTTTGGAGTCATCTAAGTACTGGGAAGAGAAGGCTCCATTTGAGACTGAATTGTTTATTTTATTATTTTTTGTTGTTATATGATTTCTCATATATAGTCTCAAAGTTAATATTACAAACTGTATCCCGTGTCCTACCATTTTCCAGTGTTATGACAATCATTTAGTAATCAACATACCCTAATCATATCAAAATAACAAATTACAATTACAAAAGGAACACATTAGACTAACAACTAGTCTCTTAAATGAACATATTTTACAGAAACAAAGTTCATAGTAAAAAAAATAAAATATCATGAAAAGGAGCCCTGAGACAATCTTCATTTTCAAAATCTGTGGAAATCTAGACTTGCCACATTTTCTAGGCTTGCGTGGGCTTTCTTGGATATATTTGCTTCAGACTAGGAACACATCTACATACGTTTTGATGGGTCACTTTGAACCTGTTCTGAATACCAGTTGATTTCTCGGTCTTCTTACATCAACGGGCGGTGGAGTAGCCTAGTGGTTAAAGCGTTCGCTCGTCACGCCGAGGACCTGGGTTCGATTCCTACATGGGTACAATGAATCCCGTTTCTGGTGTCCCCCGTCGTGATATTGCTGGAATATTGCTAAAAGCGTCGTAAAACCATACTACCCACTCACTCACTCACTCTTAGCGATGTTTCCTGAATGTTCGGAGACCACGCAAAGATAGGACACTGTTAATTAAAATGATTTATTATTTCGCCATTCTTCTTAACCCCAATTTTCATCTTTTCCGCAATTTTTGTTCATTTGGGCTTCTTCGTCCCAGTTGATCAAAACCCTCCTCGTCCTCATCCAGGGGTCAGCATCCCGGCTATCATATGGTCATTTGTAGCCCACAAATAGGGTACAAATCGATTCCCAGTGTCCGAGTTTATCCGAAATACATCAGAGTTTGCGGGAGGCGAGCTCAACAGGCTTGGAATGATACCATCCAAAATGGCCGAAAGCGGTCAGCTAATGACGCCAAGATTTATGGCCGACGGAAATTAAGCCACTGTTGTAGGAGGAAAGCGTTTTACCATTTTTTGCCCTTGATTTACAACTTCTGATGAAGATAAGCGTCTCCGCTGTTGGATTCTCAATGGAGCATTAAATTGGATTAGTGTCCGTTTAATCCGCTCTTCTTTATGATGTGTAAGATTGTAAGTCTCCATTAGCTTCCTTCTGTTTAATGTTGAACGTCGCGTTGAGACTTGATGGTTGCAAAACTCCAGAGATCATAACATGGAGGTCAATGATGATAACACTAGCTGATATGAAAGTTAAATCGCATGATTTAATAAGGAGAATTTGATCACTGAGGCATCTGGTTAGTTTTAGACGGCGACTTACGAGTTTCTAGTACATAACTCTCATATGTCATAAGATAGAAAATTAACTTTCAGGGAAAAGAAACTGTACACCGGGTACCTGTGTGGTGGTAGCTAGAAAGTTATTCAAAGATGAGGTTTACTGATACCGGTATTATAAATTTAGCTACGCACCTTAAGTTTGTCGTACTTCTACGACTGTTTTCAGTTTAAACGTTCGACAACGTTTGTCAAAATGTTTTGACAAAAATCAATTTTCATGTGTATATTTAAAACATTTATTTTCCCCCCTGTTTAACCCTCATTTTATATCTTTCTGTTCGGGAAATGACACACTTAAGAACTATTTGTTTGAGTTTTATGACAAATGTCTGTAGAAACCTAACAAAAAATAACAAAGCTAATTACAACGTTTTGCCACTTGAATCGACCGTTCTGTCGGAGAGCCAAATTTCTTGAAAAACTACTGAGAAAGTCCGAAACAGAATCTAAAAGAAAGGTTTTCGTATGTTCACCGTCAGAGGTTGTTATCAAATCAAACCTCACATTTGAGGATCAAAGCCGGAAACTTTGAAGTAGAGATACGAATTAACTGACCACTAGTTGTCCTACACACAATCGAATGCGTTTGCGCGCTGTTTCCATACATTGTATGGGTTGAGTGTTGCATGTCGAAAACTCGATTTGTTTACGTACAACTGTAATACTACTGAAGCAAATATCTGCTCATGATATTGTCACAATTGTACAATCGACTCTGCGTTTAGCAGAGATTTCTTCTAGATGTGGAAAGGGTTTTGTCCCGTCTATTTACCACAGTCAAAGAGGACGTCATCGAGCGTTACCTTAAGGCTGGAAGATCTACAGTTACACGTGGTATAACTGGGAGTCCGTACTACGCCACAAACAAAAACATACAGGTTTGCATAGAACCCCAGTGGTCTTAAAAGCTTAGTTGCAGCAAATAAGGCAGATCTGTTTTCGATATCGAGCAGCAAGTGTAATGGTCGGTCAATGCCTACCTCGAGGTCGAATATGGAGTCACGAAGGTTGAGTGATTTCCGAAAATAGAAATGTCATTATGACAACCGAATGGGTTTGGATGTCCCTTCAACAAAACGGTAATGTCATCACATCGTAGGTTATATCAACATATCAATACCTAAGTGAGGAATGGAGCCATTTTGGTATTATCTCGAGACCAACTTTCATACCACTTTGCAGGGGAGTTTAGGAGACGTTGCGACATCGTCCAGTTTTACGCCACACTCAGCAATATTCCAGCTATATGGCGGCGGTCTGTAAATAATCGAATCTGGACCAGACAATCTAGTGATCAACAGCATGAGCATCGATCTGCGCAAATGGGAACCGATGACATGTGTCAACCAAGTCAGCGAGCCTGACCACCCGATCCCGTTAGTCGCCTCTTACGACATGCATGGGTTACTGAAGATCAAGATTCTAACCCGGACCTTCGCGGGTCTTCTGGTGTAGATGAATGAGCACCTTGTGCAGTACCCTCCGTCATCCAGGTTGTAATAGACCAGATATATGCAAGCATCTCCTCACCATTACGCCTGTATAGACGATGTACATGCACTGGGATTTGTATATAAATTTCTAATCAGCTGAACCATACGACGCAAAAATATATGACACTTGTTCCCTTGAAACAAATTATGAACGTTTTAAAACAAATTTGCGTATGTATCGCAAATACGTTCCCAGCGTTTTATAAACAAGGGTAGAGAAATTGGCACTTGGTCTGCCAACACTTGGTATTTGTTAGTGGCGTTGATGGCGTAAAGGTTGTTTAGTTGTAATTATATATTTGACATACTTTTACAATAAGCCCAGTTGAATCCCATAGACACAAAACTTTAGAAGTGTTGAGACGTGGTTGCTTCAGTTAAAGCGTATCATTAGCTACACTTGTATATACTTGTATGATAACCCCAAGATTTATCGTGACTAAACGCAGTGTAGTATACCTAAAGGAGAATGATAAAGTATACCTTTATGTTTGACCAATAATATTGTGAATATAATGTTCGCTGGGTGTAAGCTAACAAGTGCAATCATCCACATTCTCACCCTTCAGCTCTCTGAAGTATCCCTTCAAAACCATATCCGTAGGAAAAGAAATAAATAGAAAAGCAATTAATGTAGCGATAACGGGTTACAGCAATGTCTAAGTTAACATAAAAATATAAAATATATTAAAATATATATTCTGATCTTCGAATCATGTGCCCCGAAATGTGTTTCTCTTGAATGTCATATGTTTTAACTTTCTATGACACAGATTGAAAGTGATGTATTTAAGATTCTGATTGGCCGGTTGACTGTAAATGCCAACGAAATCCCACAACACAAGCCTCCTATCATTAAGAAAAAGGTTATTCAAGACACCAAGCATGCGTTACTTGACGCCTATAAAAAGAAAAAGAAATATATTCAAAGACCCACGTATTGTCAGTGGAAGGGGAGATAAAGGACTACAAAGTAGAACAACCATTGCTGCCACTCACAACATTGAAAAATGGCCTGCGCATGCGCAGTGCTTTTCATGCCACTTAAAACATACATAAGTGTGGCCACAATCACGCTACCAGGATCAAGGGTTGGCTTATTCTGGGCTGCTGTCAAATCTCAAAGCGAACACGCCACTGTGAGGTATTAGTGTAATCCCCGTTCTCAGACATGAGATAATGAATTGCCAAACACTGGTTTAGGAGGAGGGAAATTTGTCTTTATTAACAATAACCAAAGCGAACACACGCGACACGAAATGAAAATAAATACCCATATGAGTGAGCATAGTTATCGATTGAGCGGAGAGGCAAGATTGGAGATTGTGTCCAAGAATTGGACTTACGCCTGACTGGTGTTCTAAACAGTTTCAATGTTTAAGGATTTTCTTTCTTAATATTGAAAACATTTAACGACTTTGTGAATATCCTCCTTCTTTTATGAACTGAGTAGTTCGTAAATCGATGGGGAGAACGGGTCTACAATTAGATGGAATTGGTTGTTTGTGTTGTGGAAGAATGGCGTTCGAATAGAGGCGTGTAGCCTGACAGAAACTAAAAGTAGAGTCGTTGTTTGTTTCTTTTAAGACGTTTCCAAAGACGTCAACAATGTCCATATAGATGACGGAGTGATTTTATGGCATTGATGTGGAAGAACATTTTTAGGAATTAGGCAACAAAAACCCATTGAATAATGCTTGGTGCTTCATCGGTTTTCCGACACGTGTGTTATCCGTAACAACCAAAATGTATATATCTCACTTGCTGTAATTTAATTAACGGGAAAAGGACCATATGATGTGTATTTTCGTTGTCAATTTCAAAAGATAAATGGTCATATATTTATACGCACGTTTTCATTTATAAACGTGACTATTTGACAAGGGACGAGTCCAGTAGATATTGTAAACAAGGTACAGAGCACGTGGGTATCCGGTGTTGAATGTCTAGAAACCGAGGTCAACGCAATTGACATGTCCGAAATAGTGACCAGATGTCCTCTGAATCTGGACAGTTGGTAATTCTAGAAAAGGGTCACTTGTTTAGCTGTTGGTCAGTCATAAATCACTCTTAAGTAGCCTCTCACAGCGTCTTTGAACAGGAGCGCTGACGACGGGCGTTTATATTTGACCATGGGTCATGACCTTCATGCATCAAACATTTTTTTTCACGGGAAGTCGTTAATTTGTCAACAGGATATCTTTTAAATGCGTTATGATTTCGAAAATATATTTTACCAGCTCCAAGCATTAACATGGATCAAAAGAGGCCGCACACAAAGGGCTGAATACATTACATTAAGATCCTTCTTCCCACACTAATAGAAAGGCTGTTCTATATCAAAATATGTAAGTAGAAAACCTATACACACAAATAACATTGGTACAATAAATGGACTCTCGCTCTGTCAGAGTATACACCCTTAGCCGGATAAAAGTAAGTATATTGCAAATACTTTCATCATTTGAATTTTTAAAATTTTGTCACGGTTCAAGAATTACATTTCCATTCAGCATCTGCCATTTTAAAGAATACTAGTATATAATGCAACAAAAAGGGGACATTTAATTAAAATCCGTCAAGTATTGTTGTCCAGTCTTAAAACATAACTACAATTCACATATATAGAAATTAGAATTCTATACACCTACATGCTTCGGGGAAGAGGATCGTTTGGAAATTTATGAAATTTATTAACTGTGATTTATAGAAATCTAAACTGACTTAAATACGCAGATCCCTCGATCATACAGGCGATTATTCGCGGTACCACGCTGTGCCAATCTGATAAAGGTGCCACGGAACTTATTAGAGATTTGTTACTCCGTGGGAGTGAAGGATGTCGGTTTCTCCAGCGATGGAATTCTTTGTGTTATCGACAAGAGAATTACACACGGAATACATATACAAAATGTAGATTAAATGTTTACTTTCTTGTAACAGTGACGTTTATACATTCGACATTTAAAAATACTTTTCATTTGACATAAACACTGGTTTGAAGACATTTCCCATAGAAATGTGGATATATTTAAAAATTAATCTATATATTCAGAAACACCGTGAAATTGAACACCATTGTTCTTTAATTGCCCAAATAACGTAACTACATCTGCACAAACCATATTTTCCATTGGCTGTAACAGTTTGAGAATGTTTAACTTTTAATTTTTATTATAACATAAATATGACTCGTGCATTCAGCAATTATAATTATGCAGTTGTGAATGACCTCCCTCACGCTGTCCTGCCTCAATAAAATTGCATGTGAAGTGTGGGGCTTTCATATCTTTGCGACATGGAAAAGCGTAACAATTGGTTCACACAAATTCATACAATGTTTCAATCGAATCGCAAACTCCCCTCAAATCAATATCATGCGTCACAATGCATTTGACATGGGAACTCCTTTCAAAGGTTGCCAGAGTCAAAGTCGGACAACAATAGCTGAAAGTGAGACAACACTCCCCAACGAATCGCGCCTAAATATAATTCTCACAGCAAACTTGTGCAAATACTGAGCAAATAAACATCAGACATTAGAAATTGGAGAAAATTCCTTTTTAATAAGCCATGGCAATAAGCGTTTCCTTGCAAGTGTGCACCCGCATACATATCTTGGTTAAGTTTGACAGTGTGCACGATAATTTCTTGTTTAAATGCAGTTTAGAATTTGAGAATTATTTTCTATGTTTGCCTATGGAAAATACTCGCAGAGAAGTAAACAGTTAAAAGTTGCGCAGTTTCAAATAAAAAATGCTAATTTTTGTGTACTGGTCCATCAATCAGAACCACGTGACACACAAACAAATGTCTTGTGTTCTATCGCCTTGATATAGCGAAAACAGAAACGATTTTCGAAGCGTTTGTAGCAAAAGTAACAAAGACCGAAATTTCATTTGTGCCCAAATTTGTGTTCTATTTTAGACAAATGACCCGCACAAAGCTTAAGATCCATTTTCCGCATATAAGGCTCATGAATCATTTGGACTTTTGCTGTTAAAAAACACCCCTCCTTACACATTCTTTGAATATAAACAACAAGTTTCCGGAACATAATTTCAAACTTTGATTTGAAGACAGTCATTTGCTCGTTGTGGATATACCTGTCCAGTACTGTACTCAACGCTTGCAAGGTACTGTGCATGTGTTCTATTTTTATATGCCCTTTACAAGAAATGCATTGGTTTTGCTATGTTACATTAGTGCATGATCACGAACTATTCAGTAGAAATCGTTTTGTTCGTTCGAGATTGCTGCCTGATTATCAACTGTTGCCGTGCCGTTGCGTGTGTTTTTATATTAGTTTCAATCACACAGACACTATATATATTTAGATTTCTTGTTAAGTAATTAGTAATTACGAACACGCGTAAGAAATTGTTGATCTTCACGACCTTACAAAGCGTTATCTGCATTTTTACACTTCTCAGCGCAATATGAACAAATTGCTTCAGTTAATTAACCCAGACCTCATAAACCCCTAATATGTGGTTTATTGCATATACACGTGGCGAATATCATGAGAATGACACATTTTATGTTCATTTAGGTACCTTCATTTACATATGCGCATATATAATGATTATGTACAGTTATAAAATGTACATTCACAGGCTGCGTTTTACAGTAAATATGTATGTTTACTGATTTTTTCAGTGATTATGTATATTTACTGTAACATATATACATGCATATATGTTTATATACATGCATTCATATGTTTTGTATTTACCATGCATGTATATTCTGTAGTTTGTAGAACATTGTCATATTTTATGAAACGTTGCACAATCAATATATTTTCTTTTCAACCCGTGATGAATGTATCATACGCATATATTTTACTCAACACACCATGTACACTGTGACCTATGAATGCGCATACATTATGGATGATTAGCATATGCAAATGTTGATTTGATTTCCTGTGCTCATGTCAGTGAATATGTGTTGTAGATATTGCCATTATTACTATTATATTTACATTGGAATGATTATGATCATTTAATTTCATGTAACATGATAAGGTAAGTGTTTGTTTTTTTATAATTAATCTTATATTGTTGGGTCTTTGTTGTATTATTGAGATTTGTTTTAGTTATTTAGTTATATATTTTGTCACTAAGAATTAACATGGTGATGCTCCGTTGATGCAACGGAAAGTTTAATTCTACATCAATGTCATAATATGACATTTAACAATATATGAATCAAATATTTAATATTTAACCTAACATCTTCAAATTGTTCAGTTAACGTTTGTACGTGCAATTGCGCGCGCATTCAAAGCGCCCCTAGCATGAGAAAGCGTTAATTGGTGGCGTCAAAAACACGCATAATTAGTTTTACGAACCACGATCGGGGATAACAGTCGATTTTTCAAGAAAAATTAATCATTCAAACAGGAATTATTGAATATTTACTGGAGTGCGGTAATATCCCTGGGGAGACGAAATTGTGATCCGAAACAAAAATGAGAGAGCGATACAAATATTTCAGACAGAATAATCTCATATTTTGTTTTATTCAAAAAAGAATTGTCATCTATCATTTTTTGTCAAAGCAAACATCAGTAATAGAAAGGGTAATTATTCAAAATTTGCTTTTGAATAATTTGATTTTGTCACAACTATTTATTTGTACTTTAATTTCTCTGTGAAAATAGCTACTGTCTAGCTCCAGAATCATACGGATTGAAAACAATTATTATTATACCTAAAACACAGGGCAGTGTGAATTTTAGTTGAGAAATGTATCTTCATGAAGATAAACAAACATGTCAAACCGCTTTCTCTAACAATCTTAGGAATATGAACGACGATACACGTTACATATGAAGTACATTTGACAAAAATGTGGACCATAAAAGATTTTTGCGGTTCTTATCAATCAAATTTAGATCAAAGCATGCACATTTCGAAAATGAAATAGCTTCATGTCTGCTTTTTTCCGATTTGTTTGTGCAACCATTAACTTTTCCCTTTTGTCTTTCCATTTCTCGTTCAGTCAGACTGGAATTAACAATCGTGTATGTTTAATGTTTGTCCAACATTTTAATGGATAAATTATATTTTTACATATTGTATATTTGACAGAATACCTATGTTTAACTGAGCACGTTTATTTATCTTATAAACATATACTTACCGACACAATTATCCTTTAAAATCTCAGTACATCATCCAACAGGCAACTTAACGAAAACAGGGGGATCTTATTTAAATGCAATGTGTTACTCTCACAGTGAGTAATATTTCACCTTGATTAATGGTCATCTGTATAAAACATGTCCAGAGCTCGTGTGTATTTCTCATCTGACCACGGTCCATTTCAAAGAAGACGCCATGCTACATGCATGGAGTGAAGTGAAACTGACATCGCAATTGACAACTCGTTGATGCGCCTCTTCCTTCAATCGCAGCGGTGTCTTGTGAAATGAGTGACAGTTCTCTTTATACTGACAATATTTGTTCGGACTGAGCGATTAAGAGCTTGGGTTCATTTGTATGGGGAAGCGTTTAGCGTGTTTAAACGCACGATTGTTTGTTTCTGTGTGGAATGGTATTTGAGGAATAGTTCATATGTTTTTATCTAAGAAATATATCCAAAAGTTTTAAAATTAATTTCAATGGTGTTAATTCATAAAATCCTTCAGAAATGTGTTTTTAAATGATTACAGGTAGTGATATTTTACATTATGAATTATAAGAATGACACAACTTAATGGACATATTTACTGAATAGCTGACACGTGAATTGATTAATTTTGCCGTATTGTTTCTTGTGCCAATACACACAACGAGATTTCGGATATACAACTTTAGTATATTTTTGCAGTGTTTAAAATGCGTATGTTTTAGACAACCCGTTGTCCTTTCGCTTAATTGTGTAAATTTAACTTTGCCAAGGGGAATTAAGAAGCCAATGTACTATTTCGCCAACAAAATTCTTCACCACTATTGCGTTCATGCTTCATAGAGCTTCTATCATACAGTTAAAAACTTTGAAATGATGAAACGCGTGACCCATGAAAGAACATTATATGATAAAAAAACATGCAGGACAAAATACTCTGACTTTGTTGTTTTTTCCGAATCTAAAACAACTATCTCCTGCATAATATTCAGTTATATTCCACAAAAAATGCATATGTAGGAGAACTGTTTGCCCAGATAAAATGATTTATTTTCACCGCAAATCCTATTCTAATCTCCGGATGTGTTGCATCTCATATTTAAATTTAGAAATAGTTTTCCAAGTGGCCGACACTAAGCCGATGCTGTAACCAAAAGGACGGAGTATTTGTGTCAAGTCCCCGGTAACTCCTGGAAACCACTGACCCGCTTCCAGGGGCTGTGACTGTGCTGACTCGAGTCATATAACACGAAGATATACGACTGAATCTGACTTACACATTCCTGTAGTAATCTATCTTTCCCATATACATACTCAAGAAGAATTTGGATTTACGGGATTTTTTTGTTTCGATGTAAATGGTATATCTTGTGTAGTGTGTGGATATTTCGAAACGATGTAGAATTTGAGTACATTTTATAGCATGTTTATTGACTGTTTTTTAAGGTGACTTGATTTCGTTTTTGTCAGAATATTGAAACGGGTCGGTTGTATTGCTGTCATATTAAAATGTGTACAAATGAGTACGTTCTCAAACGTAAATAAATAAATAAATAAATAAATAAATATTAAAAAAATAATAATAAAAAAGAAAGAAAGAAAGAAAGAAAGAACATGTGTGCAAACCGTTTGGGTAACTTATATTTGAATGAATAGTTTAAACTCACGTTATCACACACTAGATGAATGTTGGCAATTTAACCTAGCGGAAAATAAACTTATGGTCTCGCTTTGTCAAATATTATTGGTTTCTCGTGGATGTTGAACATTTTCCGAAGTTACAAATACTTTTTTGTAACCAAAAGACATAAAGTGTTCCAGTGCTTGCTCAGTCTGTACCCGTCAGTTGAAGGCTAAATATATGTGAATGGTTTTGTATAGCTGTTTTATTAGACACAGTTACTGCTTGTAGACGCAGGGGCATAAATTTATGGCTTATTAAGCTTGGGAACAAATGCCAACTCTGGATATTATACCATGTCGCATATATTAGCGATAATCAGCTAGTATAACGCCGCTAGGTCTAAATCAGTTGTAGTATTGTTATGCTGCCTTGAATATACGTAGAACATGTGTTATTTGCTGGTTATAGTACCGATTTTAAGTTGGTGCCTTATAGAAGTAATTGGTTTCTGAAAATGGGAAGGGCGAACAATCCATGGGTGTGTGTTTCACATGAAACCGACGAATGTGAGAAAGGGAACTTTTTGAGTGACAGCAAGATGTAGTAATCGAGATATGAATACTCAAGTTTCTTTTAAAAACTGTACACATTTTGCACAAAACAGATTTCCATCTTTTTGTTTCCTCTCCAGGTCATTGATGCAAATGGAACCGAATTATCTTTTCTCAAGATTTAATTACAGATAACGTGTCTTGTAGTATGTGGATTTGAAAAAGAACATTTATCGATTTTTTATCTTCGAGAACGACTTACGTGGCAGTGAAATAATATTTGTTTAAGGTTATGTGTAGTGTAGAGAGTTTTTGAAAGTAAAATAATGTTTACTCGGTAATGTTAGAACATGAGAACAAGAAAAAAGAATATAGACATAAGTGTGTTTAGCATGGGAAATTACATGTACAACAAATACAGCAGATACAATTTACTAGATGTATTAGGCATGAAACATGATATGTAAAAATATTTCAGCTGAACACAAATACAGAGCCAGCGTGTTATTGTATGTTGTACATACTCCGGCGTTCAGACACTCGAAAAGGATACAAACAGTATCAGTTGTATAACGTCTAAAAAGCTAAATTCCGAAAAAAATGCAAGTTGCATTTGGAAAGATAACCATGACAGTTAGACTGCTATCGTGATTAATAACCCAGCTTGAATTTCTGGTTCGCTGCCTGACAATCTCTGGCGCTAATCCAGTTATTCACGGCAAGCTTCGCTATTTACCTTCTCGTAATTATATCTCTCATACAAGGAAAATCACGGTGACACTTCGACACTGACATCGACGGTGCCACAACTCAGATTAGTATAACATTCTGCTCCCAAGCAAACAAAACGGATTGTAATTTGAGAAATAACAAGAAACCAACTCATAAAAGATGCCAGCAAGCGCAGAATATGTATGTCATGAGCCCGTAATTAGACCTTGGGCCCAGGGGTAAGTTAACGGGGTAGGCCACTCCGCTACCACAGATGCCAAACTGTTTTAACAAGTTGATGGAAAAGGCCTTTCAGTGTACCCCAGGGGTGCTGCTATCCCCTGCTAAGAGGAAGAAAATAAGATAGTGATAATTTATCTGACACTAACCTTGTCACGGTGGAAACCTGTGTATGAAAAATTGTCGAGTCTTCACGAGGTACATTCCGAAGTTTTGATCTATCTTTTCGTATCCCATTCCAACTTTTGGAGAAAACCACCTCAGCCTCACTTTACCAGCATTGAGACTGTAATGGCTGCCGGCTGGGAGGTAAGGCAAGGAAATAGCCGTTATGTGAGAATAAAAGCATTGCACATAAATCACACTAGGCTAACCGTCTTATTTTAATGGGTTTCGAATGTCCCCTTTCCTGCAATATTACAATGGCGTGGAAAGCCCTCACGTTTAAATGGCTAATAGTTGATTGCGGGCGATGCGCCCCACCACATGGTGAGCTCAAAAAACGAGAATTATTTTCCACTGTAAACGAGACAGTGTGAGCAGTTTTACTTGCTCCTCCATCGTTTATCATTCTTCCATTTATTTCGGTAGCTAAATCGATCACCGCAAAAGCTTGTTTGAAAAATTGTTTTTCTGACACTTCCTTGTGACTTTTACGACCTTCCTAACTCCGAGACGACAGTTGAAAAATTTAGTGAAACATCGCCCTATTATTGGGTCATTAGTCACAAATGGCTGATCCTTCAATACCAAACGATCAGCCGACACTCAAGAGATTTCAAGGAGGTACGTATAGCAGTAAATTATCATTAAAATGCCATGAAGTCATCAAAACACAACTGCCAGGGAGATTAAATAAACATTAATCTAAAACTCCAAATTGAGTTTGTTCCGTTGTGTAGACCGCCAATTCCTTTGTCGAGGAGTCGCTCTGTGGCAAAAAGTCGATGCTAATTTGTAAAATTACATTTGTAAATCGCACTTACATTGGCTTGGTTAAACTGGTTGTTGTGTACATCCGTGCACATACATTCAGTTATCGCATGAGACCACCGTCTGTGTCTGATACGTAAGTGGAACATTTGTTTCTTTTACAAGGATGGTTATAATTGAAAGCGAGTTAAATCAAGTGTATATTTTTACTGAAGGGGTGCAAACTGATTTAGCTGATTCAATGTGTGATAACGGTATTTGTCAGCATCTCCAATATCCCATCCATTATAACTGACAAGTGATAAAGTGGTTTTTGATTTAACGTTGCCGACGCGAATGAGTTACCCCCCTTTAGTCAGGCAACTATTAGAATAACCTCCCTTGGCCTATAAATCATGTACGTGTGCAAAGAAAAAATATTTCGTTTATTCTGTTACTATTATGAAGTTTATATTAGCATAATGAATATCAAGGTATTCATACAATTTGCATATACAGATTTAATTCTCTATGTTACATTATAATAACCTAACATTGTAACACCGAAAATGAACAAAATGGATGTGTTTCAAAGAATGTTTTTTAAGAGTCGCCTTTGTGCATCAGGACTTTAATAATTGTGGAGAAATGCCTCAATATCATTTTGAATAATAAGCTGTTTTTTTTATTGTTCACCTCCTGCAATAGAACGTAAAACTTATCAGCTGAAATTAACACGATTTCCATCGAAATCAACACAACCTATCACTTGCAGCACTCAAAGGTGTGGATGTCACTGCCCCGTCAATCACTAATCTCATATTTCTTTTGTTAATCCGCCATTGAACCTGTTTTATAGAAATCAAATATTTATCCATAGCGCAGTGGTTGGCGATAATGCATTAAAGAGGACAATGAAAACAGGTGTCTCTCGCAAGAGAGACGTTTGTTGATTGTTCCAGATAGCCTATCTGTGTCCAAGGTTGAAGGCTAGTCGGCAAGGAATAAATGACTTTATATTGATCTATATATACACGGGGTTGTGAATTTGAATAATAGATGTGCTTCCGAATTGAATACTAGTAGAATACTAGAATCTGATACTTGGCTCTGTAAGTTATTCAATAACCGGCAGTGTGCTTGCAGATTTAGCAGAGATGCGAAGTCTTGACAGAACAAAGGCGTTCGATTCCACTAATCCCTTAACTCATTCGGGTGTAAACTGTTTCCCTGTTAACTGGTTTAGTCTTTCAGGATTCAGCATTCGTGGCGCTACAGAGGAGTCTGGTTGAAGATGCGTTGGCTTTAGGATTCATGAGTATATATTCGAACTGAAGATCCCATGCTGAACAATTAATGTTGATGTGCCAAAATCGTACTCGAGCTTGTGGAAAATGTACAGGAACTAACATCTAGTCTCTGAAATAACATATTTTACAGACAAAACGGTTCCTGAAGTATAATCATAAAATATAATGTAAAGGAGCTCCGAGACTTTATTTCCAAGGACTTTATTTCCTGAAACTGTGGTCATCTATATCTATATCTATCTATATATATATATTTGTTTCATTGTCTGTATGACAGAGACCGCCTCCGTGGTGTAGTGGTTAGAGCGACCGCCCGGAGAGCGGAAGGTCGTGGGTTCGATCCCCGGTCGCGTCATTCCAAAAGACGTAAAAATATGGTACTTGTTGGTCCCTGCCTGGCGCTCGGCATTAATGGGTACAACAAGGACTGGTCGGCTCGGAGTCAGTATAATGTGTCTAAATGGGGTATTCATGCTTGACTGCGGCATGGTATCTCAGTGGGCTAGCACTATAAAACCAGCTTAAGTCTGGGCTAGTACAAGCAGCCGCACATACACATACACACGCATGCACGTCGTCATATGAGCGAAAAAGTCTCCAGCACGACGTTAAACTCAATTTCACCTCACCTGTATGACAGACTAAGGACTTTTAATATTGAGAACTAAATACGTAACAGAAGCGAAATATGTCATTGTGCTTTTTAAAAGTAGTTTTGAATGGATTTAAGTTCATCCAACAATTTAGAAATAAAGCGATACACATCTCTTCGTGCAACACAGTGAATTCTCGGGCCACAACGTTCTCAGACAAATCGGTGTCACCTGAAGGAAATAGGTGTCATTAATAACTTTCAGGAGCAACGAATAGTGGATGTAGAAATCTATCGTCCTCGTGGCAGTCATGTTTTCATTCTGGATTCAGCCGAGTGTAGCCATTGGTCTGACAACACCATGGTCCAGCTGGTGTGTTTCACCTTGGATGAGGTCCGCTCTCCATCTACATTGATGTTCTGTTCCATTGGACATGTTGTTTCTTGCGTTGTTAACCCGTACTCGCTCACTCTAAGGTTGTCACGGATAATATCCTGAGGTGTGGTTGTTTAAAACAAGGCAGTGGTTCACGTAATGCAGTGTGAAAAGTCTGTTATGGATTTTGAACGGAACCTGGGTTTCTCCACTCAGAGTGAGTGAGTGAGTTGGGTTTTACGCCGCTTTTAGCAATATTCCAGCAATATCACGGCGGGGGACACCAGAAATGGGCTTCACACATTGTGCCCATGTGGGGATTCGAACCCGGGTCGCCAGCGTGACGAGCCGACGCTTTAACCACTTGGCTACCCCACCGCCCCTTTCTCCACTCAGACTGGTTCCATAACGACCTTATGGAATAGGGACCTATGGTGAGGGGTGTGGTAGGTTGAGTTGGGACGGGGGTGGGGGTCGGGGCCTGTTTGCTTGGCGTGAGAGAAGTACACGGTAATACAGTGCTAGCCCGCAGTTCAACATGAATACGCTACTACTCTACTACAGTAAGCTCTGTCCCAGTGTTCGCCCGTAACCCTGAAAAGTTGCAGGTCCTAAGGACCCAGAACCGTAAAATGTTGTGGGTCCTGATCAGAACTTGTAGGCCCTATATTTTAATATGGAAATAATAGTCTTAGTTATTGGGGATGAAAAAGCTGTCGGCCATAAGGACCTGCAGAAAACAAAAGCTGTGGGTCCGAGTGGGTTTCAGTCGGCTTCGGGCCTAAGGACCGACGTTACTTTCGAACGCTGCTCACTCCGAGCCGAACCGCCGTGTTTTATCCCCCCTATGTCTCGACAGGATAAAAATATGTTGTCTCAATAAGAATCAGTGTTTTATTGCTGGAAATACGGGTGTTTGCGAAATGCTGGTTATATTTGAAATACTTTCCATAGTTACCAATGTGACGTTGATCCGATAGCGTGATGTAGAATCAGTTTACAGTATGGGCTTGTTGGATTGTTGAATAACATCACACAGGGCAATATTCCAGTATCGGTCAGCCTGGACGAGATAATCCTGTGGTTTACGTAACGAACATCGATCTGCACAGTTAAGATACCATGACTCGTATCAATCATGTCCACCTGATCCCGTTTGTCACCTTTTACGCCAGTCATAAGTTGCTGTAGACCAATTCTTACCCTGTCTGAGGGTATATCACCTCCATTGTAGATCGTGTTTGTACTCTGTAGCGTCGTTTGTTGTTTTGCTATCTGTTGTATAACGCGGTATAACTATAGATACCCAAGGCTGTATCACACACTCTCGTGACTGACATCATGAACATCGATATATGCAACCGGATAAGTCGGCGACCGTGACGCCCCGTTAATCCCTCTTTAAGACCAGTTCAAATTCGGTTCAAATTCGAAATTCGGTGGTCAAGGGCATCGGCGATGTTTGTAGCTTCAACGTCATTAAGGTCGTTATGATGTTTGAGTTACTGCCACAGGGATGGGGCAGGGTTGTCTTTTCGCTACCATGTCATTAATGATCATCACTGAACCTTTCATTTACTCTTCGCCATTCTGCCACGTACGCTCCCCTCCCCTCAACTGAATATGGGCAAATGTCCTTGAACCGCATCCTTGCCGATGTACGCAGTCGTGTCATTACCCGGATAACATATCCTTAATCATGATTCAGTAGGAAGCACGTGTCAAAATAACGTATATTCAGACATTGACGAAGCACTTTATCTAAGGGCCGAAACCCTACACTTACAAATAAAACTTATAATTATGTACAGCAATTAATTATCCTCTTGTTCTGGCTGAATATTCAAATGGATGAAAATATTCATTAACGTCATAGGGAGATGGAACCCTTGGGATTCCGGTACAGAATTGGGTTCTGTTTCCTACTGTATGAGATGACGTAATTAACGCTGCAATATTTCAGCCATATGGCGACGGCCTGTAATAATCGAGTCTGGACCAGACAACCCAGTGATCAACGTCTTGAGCATCGATCTAAGCAACTGGGATACTGAGACATGTGTCAACCAAGTCAGCGAGACTGACCACCCGATCCCGTTAGTCGCCTCTTACGACAAGCATGGATTACTGAATCACAAATTATTTTCAGACTCGATTATTTACTGAACCCCGCCATGGAACATGGATACTGATGACCACAAATATATTAACACAATGTGCGACATTGTATTCTTCTGGCATTAGATTTCAAACCATATAAATACGTGAAGCCCCTCTTGATGCCCCTCGTTGTAACATTGTTTAAAGACACATAATCACTCCCAAAATGGTGAAAACACAATGCAGTTATGTCTCCATCTGGCTGAATGTTATTGCTTTATGAAGCGTTGTTGTAGAGGGGGGTACAACAAAGCGTTGTTTCCCCAACAGCTTTCCTACTGCTTTTACGTGTTGTTTCAAAGCGTTAAGGCCCAATTCATTCGGATAGACCGTATTCTGAGGAAGCTGGTCAATGATTTTGGATCTAGCATCCTAATCCCCCATCTCCTCCCAGCATCCCAAACCAGATCACTGGGTACCAGACACCTTTTGGCCACAAATTATCATATATCGTCGATAATTTGTCCGTAAATTGGGGAATTAATCTGATTTGGTACGCCTGACCCAGACAAGGGAATTACAACCGATTTTCTGGTTGTTTTCTTGTAATTCTGTTATAAACGACGGCCTGGATAGGGTTGGGGTGTCTTCATCTGCTGGTGATGAATGGCCCACAAAACGATGCCAAT
This sequence comes from Haliotis rubra, assembly GCF_003918875.1. Classification (NCBI taxonomy): domain Eukaryota; kingdom Metazoa; phylum Mollusca; class Gastropoda; order Lepetellida; family Haliotidae; genus Haliotis; species Haliotis rubra. Next base: position 1,637,474 of record NW_025767024.1, read on the forward strand.
TATACGGCTATATTTGGGTCAAGTGGCTGCCGTGGTTTGGGTGGAAAGTGTTTTTGGTGGTGTGTCCGCCAATGTCTTTGTGAAGCGTGGTTTTCGAGATGACTATTTCATATGGTGGTTCATTGGGTGTCAGTTGAGGTTAGCAGCCGTGTTCTTAGTTTATAGAAGAAGATATGGCGTAAAATGTATGTATTGTAAGAACACTTAATCCAATTAGACTAACGCTTGGTCCCTGAAAATATATAATTTTGATAGTAAAATATAAACCCATTTAAATCGACAAGGAGCCCCAGTTAGTTGAACCTGAGAAAATCTAGACTTGCTTCATTTAGGGTTTTATCATTGCAGGGACTAGGCAGTAGGGAAAATAATATGGTTCAGGGACTGTGAGACAGACTGTTCTGCCAATAAGAGGCTAAAAATATGGTTCATGTAGTAGGAATCGAACCAGACTGTGAGACAGACTGTTCTGCCAATAAGTGTGAGTCTTAAATTGTTCTTGCAGCTCTACTCGCAACATCGGGTATTTCGACTTCGAGTTAACCACATGTAAACAGTCTTGTTCAAAATGATGAAAATCGGAATGTCTGGCCATTTTCCAATTGTATATCTGCTGGTATTTGGGTCTTTAGCGTCATGGAGGCTTTCCTTGGTAACACTTTAGTGTAGCAAACAAACCCTTGTACGTCATAGCTGAGTAATAGGTTCCCTTATCATTAAAGGGGGTTTAGGTTTTGGGGGTAAATGACCCGTAAACAACATTTTTAGAGGACTGAAGGAAGCAATGCCATGGATGTTTACGATATTTGTCTGCATCAGTGTGCCCTTACCATCCTCGATGCCATTACTCTATCGCATGTCAGTTGTGTCTAGTCCATACTCAATTACTTTAACATTAAATCAATCTATAAATCGTGGTCGTAGTTGGTGTTGTGCATAGAGCCCAGGTCACAAAGCAGATGAAAGTTCAGAAACGTTGTTCAAGGTGAGCACTAAAATGTAATTAAATATATATTCCACACTCCATTGTTGCTTACAAAGCTGTTTTAGATATAATATAGTGCCTTGTGTCTCATAGGCCATATGGCCGGATGTTATATTTTATTGAATGTTTTAAAGTTTATGTATGTTTTATATATAACATGTGACACAAAAATAAAAATGCTTTCTTCTTCTTCTTCTTCTTCTTCACTAAAATTGGTGAACGTGTTTGGCACCTTGACTCCTGAGAGTTTCAGGGACTTCAGTCCTCCCCCACAACCAAGCACATGTGACACATGTGGTTTCACCTCAGGCAGGTGAATCTGTTAACCCATCTGTGAATGGGTACCCAGTGGGATAAGTCATTTGACTATTAGCCTTCTTGCGCCTCACAGTCTTGGATTAATAAAGTCCATTATGCTGTTTGCCCGGCGTGGAGTTCAGCGCCATACAAGTGTCATTATAATATGTCGAATACCGATCCTGCAATCAGTCACGAACCCAGTCGAATATCGATCTGATAATTAATCACTCGCGAAATCGAATATTGATTCTGTCCCTTCGAACCGTCTATTTTTGAGACCCGACCAGGTGTTTTCGGACAATAGAATTTGTGATTTAGGAGATTCCCGTGATTGTTTCCTCACCTCCTTGATCTTCAAAGAGCAGCATTAAATATTAATATTCCCTCCGCACCCCAAGCTCGCATGCGTCATGTCGAGTATTTTCCTACAGCATGGACGTGAAATGGTAAATGATTAATAAGTACACAAATCCAAAACTCAAGCCCCATCCATTATAACCCACTCACTATTGAGAAAAAACATACTACATACTGCAGTTCGTTAACTTGATACAATGAAGGCAAATCCATCACATTAATGATTTCGAAATACCTTTTCTCTATAAATTAGGGTGTTTTTGATTATCTGGTTTCGTTCGTTATCACTCGACCATTTTCGTGACATTCGGGAAGTCTCGGAATGACACGAGTTGTCACGAAAGCCCCGAGTTATCGGTGCACGGCAGATGTCCTTTATTTCCTACAGCTGGTATTTACGATGTCTCAAACAGGATGCCGTTAATGGCGATCACGAACCCTGTCCCCAGATCCTTCGGGTTGTCCCGCTTAGAATATGACCTCGATCATTGCTGTATTTACGTCTGAGGTTACGTAAACTGACACACAGTTAACAAGTGACGTGTCTAGGAGCATATAGACTAACGTTTAGTCCCGGATTACATATAATTTTGATAGTAGCAAATAAACCGATTTAAATTGAAAAGGAGCCCTAGTGAGACCAGAGACCTGAGGAAGGATCGCAAGGCTTCAGTTTGTCGGAAAAGTGATATGCTGTCGTAGAAACTGCAGACTGAAATACATTTGTCAATTTCATCTTGTTTTGCATCAGGAAGTATTTGAGTCGGATCGCAAGGCTTCAGTTTGTAGGCAGTGTGATATGCTGCCGTAGAAACTGTAGACTGAAATATACATTTGTCAATTTCATCTTGTTTGCATCAGGAAGTATTTGAGTCGGGTCGCTTCAGTTTGTCGGCAGTGTGATATGCTGCCGTAGAACCTGTAGTCTGTATCACAGTCCCTGAACCTAGACTAAGGCTTAGTCTCTGAATATATATAATTTTTATAGTAACAAACAAGCCCATTTATATTGAAAAGGAGCCCTAGGGAGACCAGAGATTCAGATTCCTGAACCTGAGGAAATCTAGACTTGCTTTATTTAGGGCTTTAGCACTGCAGAGAGGGCTAGACAGTAGGGAAAATAATGTGGTTCAGGGACTATGAGACAGACTAAGGAGCATAAAACAACGTGACCGCATCGCCAAGTAGAGTTTTCGTATATCTTAAAGGAAGCCAATGAGCGACACCCAAAGAGAGGAAGACTTTACGTCACACATGACCTGAAAGTTAACAATTAAATCCCCATTCTGCACACTGTTCAATAGTCTGTCTCTCACCCTCTGAAATACATTATTTGCCCTAAACCTAGCCCTTAATTACTACAACGATAAAGCCACAGATGAAGCAAGTCTAGATTTCCTCAGTCTGAATTCCCCATCTCACTGGGGCTCCTTTTCAATTAAAATGGGATTATTTGTTTCAATCAAAATTATATATATATTCAGAGACTAAGAGTTATTCTAACTGTTCAAGTGTTAACAAGAGATGGGATGAAACATGACCTTTAAATAAGGCAAGAATGTAAATCCAGCGGATGGAATGAAAACTCTATAGCCACCTCTAATCCCATATTCTGGATTCTTCGTATACATGTACATTTCCATTGAATTGGTGTGTTTTTAAGCACAGCTGATACCCCTTTATCGGTTCCGTATCTGAAATTTCAGTCGTTTTTAACTTTTCTTATATTGAAATGATCTGAAATTTCGGTTGTTTTTACATAAAAACCTTCTTTTAATAAAAAAAAGTGATGTTAGCAAAAACACAGCGTTTGAAATCCTTTAACATTTGCGTAATATGGTTTCAATGGAGCGAGTGAGTCAGTCAGTTGGGTTTTACGCCGCTTTTAGCAATATTCCAGCTATATCACGGCGGGGACACCAGAAACGGGCTTCACACATTGTGCCCATGTGGGGAATCGAACGCGGGTCTTCGGCGTTACGAGCGAACGCTGTACCCACTAGGCTACCCCATCGCCCCTCCATGGATCGAAATAAAGGAGAATAAATCCAGCTATTAACATTTCTTCGTATTTTCAATTCAGACTGGGGCGTAAAATGATCTTCATTCACTCGACCATCCTCACATCACTTTCATGAAACGTCCTTCGTACGTTAATTGTACACATCGGTCGTTAGAACGAAATAAGGGGACACCAACGAATTAATGTTATTACTTTCAAAAATAAATGATAGAATTGAATGTAAGAGTCGGGCGCGCTTGACCATCTTGATAATCGTGTACGGACGAAATTTCAAATCGCGCTCCACAAAACCATTGCGTTACTTCTCTCCATCAGCATATATCAAAACTCAACCCGACTCGGTGTATCAATGATCTTGAGAAGTGTGTTATGAAAGAACATCATATGCTGAATCTGTACGTGCGGGCCGTCAGGTTGAGAGTGCCTACTGGTAGCAAACTACAGGAAATATCTGAGCTTGACTCGGTGTGGAGTAGAGGTTTCACCCAAATTGTGACTTTTCGTTATAATGATGTAAACAACCCATCATAACCGTGGCAGAGAGGTTATATGCCACATAAATATTGAATTGTCAGAAAACGTTGTGAGCCGATTCACATCTTTTCGGAATACGTATCATGATACGATTGGTTGGAATCTTTATATAAGATTTATTGATTTCTCTAAATATTATCCCAGTATATTATGTCTCAAAATGCCGTATTTACGTGTACCGCGCTGTGAATGTATTTTAAATGCATTCACCATTAATTTATTCACAGGAAAGACGACGCAACGTGGAGTCAGCTCAACCTTTCAGGTTTTATTCGTGATGTATGTGTTGATTTAATATGTAAATATTAATCAGACTTAACAGAGCATATTTTAGAATTGATGCAGTGTAGATTTATGTCATCAGAAATATATGTCTTCTCTGTTTGGCATTAAAGTACACAATTACATCCGTGCTCGTTTTCATCATTCATCATTTATGTTTATATGATTCGGATGAATCCGTAAATAATGGATTAATAATAATAATGACAATGAAAATATTTATAAAGTGCCTTTTCTAGGCTAGATATCCTGCTCAAAGCGCACAATCTGATGATTATTACCCCGGATAACCCAAGCTGTTTGTTAGGTGCAGGAAGGTTAATAGTCTCACCACCTATTCCACCGGGTACCCATTTTCTGCTGGGTGAACAGAAGCAATTTTGAACAAACTCACTTAAATTAGTTTTTGGGCAGGACTGAAGTCCTAGAAACTCTCAGGAGTCAGGGAAATAGTTTCAAATTCGTTTACAGTTAATTTTCATAAAAATCATTCGTGTTCATTTTATTTTCTTAAACATGATCGTCACGATATGGCTGAGATATTACCGATGTGACGTTAAATATTAACTCACTCACGCACTCTTAAACATGACTTAAAGGGCGTCCACTCGACGAATGCCTTTCGCACCCATTAACACATCGCTTTGCGCTACGTTACGTTGACAATTTCAAAATAAACACATCCTCGAATATTAGCAGCTGTTGCAAATCACTTTCGGTATAAACTCCACATCAAATGAAACATTTCAGTAAGTGGCTGAAGTAGGTAGCAAGAGTTTAGTCTGCAAAGCTCGCAGCAAGACGAAAGGTACTCCTGGGATGATTAATAGTATTTGCAACTGGAGGACTTTTCAAAGGTAGCCGACAACACGTCGCGGCGGCGAGTCGGATCTCATAGAATTCAAGATCGTAATTTGTTTATCCCTCTTCTATATTTTGTTGGTACATCTTTGAGGGGATGGAGGAGAGAGACAACCAAATAAATAAGCCCCGGGACCCCCCGCAAGTGAAAGGACGATGAAGATGTATACAACGGGATGAGGAGACGCAGGTATCGCCAATACTTATCACGGCGCTCTCCCGACATGGTTACGGAATGACGTACAGCGGTTTCTCGTCTTTGATGTTGGAGAATAAAGGCTGGAACACGTGCATCGTTACACGTAGGCTGGGATGACTGGATGTCCCATAATGTGCTCGGATTAGTTCGGAATGTGGCTTGCTTTTATATGGCAGTTAGACATGATTCTGAGGGCACTTCAGGATGTGCAGATTAAGGCAATTAATTTTTATAGATGTTTAAAAGCTACTGTTGAATATGTTGACGCAATTTCGAGCATTCGTATGTGCGGGAAGGTGAACGTGGTCGTACTGTTTAAAGTTTTTAGGTTTTGTCAAGCTTGGTTTGTAGCGGGTTTGATTCCTCGCGTGTGAAATGAATGTACAATTCCACAATTCTTTGAATCATACCCTGCCCATGTCCCAGAAAACCATTGCTGTTCGTGAGTGAGTTTAGTTTTACGCCGCACTCAGCAATATTCCAGCTATATGGCGGCGGTCTGTAAATAAACGAATCTGGACCAGACAATCCAGTGATCAACAGCAGGAGCATCGATCTACGCAACTTGGATAAGATGACATGTGTCAACCAAGTCAGCGAGCCTGACCACCCGATCCCGTTGTCGCCTCTTACGACAAGCATGGGTTACTGAAGACAAATTCTAACCCGGATCTCGACGGGTTAGGTCTTGAGAGATCGGCGATCAGACTCATTGAATTGATTGACAGCGCGTCATGTTATCCCGACGGCGTTGATCGTTGCTCATAATATCGATCACATTATTGTGAGTTCAAGACTCAGTTGTTATTTACAGGTCGCCGTTATGCGCTAAGAAACAACTTTTTAAACATATCGACAGCAAGGACCGACCCACTGCGTTTAGTTGCCGAAAGGCACCGTGAAGAGTTGGGTGTGCAAGATTTCAGTGATAGTTTGTTTGAATCCCAGTATTGCAGTGAGTATAATGTTGGTTTGTCTGCGCCATATCCATGGATTTCGGGTTCCGGACACCATATGGTCGGAAAAGCAGACCATATGCTACACCGATTAAGTAGAGGACCTCACAATTCTTCCATATTATAACAATTAGTTTGTCATAGCATGAGAGAATAGCTATAGTAATATTGAAAATTCGAGTCCACCTCAACTTTCTTCACTGGTATATAAAATATATTCACGCCACAGCTTGATTTAGGACACCCATAATGTATGTCAAACCTTCTACATCACGAGGGGCGGTGGGGTAGCCTAGCGGTTAAAGCGTTGGCTTGTTACGCCGAATACGCGGGTTCGATTCCCCAGAAGGGTGTTCCCTACCATGATATTGCTGGAATGTTACTAAAAGCGGCGTAAACCCATACTCACTCACTCTACATCGTGACAGTTCAAAAGAGTTCAAGGGGCGGTGGTAGCCTAATGGTTAAAGCGTTGGCTCGACACGCCGAAGACCCGGGTTCGAATCCCCACATGGGTACAATGTGTGAAGCCCATTTCTGGTGTCCCCCGCCGTGATGTTGCTGGAATATTGCTAAAAGCGGCGTAAAACCAAACTCAGTCAGTCAGTCAAAAGAGTTCAAGGTATTATTTTCTGCCACATACTCCTTCCGTAAAATAAACAGGAATGTTTCTAGAGTACATTTTTCTCAAAATAGGAAAATAACAAAACTATTTACTTTAGTAACAACAAAAGTAATGTTTTCTCCTAGAATACAAAAACACAACTGGGCATACATTATACACTGCACCTTAATACAATGACAGCTGTCAAGTATTCTATTTTAGTCATAACTGAGTCTACTGTCTATGACGGGGAGTTGAAAAATACTTTTATTGCCAGTAAAAGTCACTGACATCGATGATTTAAAGTGACGTGGTTCTGACGCCCGGGAGACATTTCCTCGTTTTTTAAACCTCAGCTTGGTCATGTGCAAATGTTCCCGCATCGTACTCACACTTGTTAGTCCCACAAAGTCTTGAGCATCTCTGACAATACTGAAATATTCCAAAACTAACATCACTTACAGCGTTTTTTCGGTTCCCAAATGTAACAGTGCAGAGGTTGTAAGTTATTCTTGAGCGTCTTCTTGCAATATCGAACTGCACACTGATAACTGGAATGTCAACTATTCTGTTAAAAAAAGCACATAATCTGAATGCAAATTATAATATATTTTAGAGCAAAGAATTGTGAATAGTCACAAGCCTTTCTTAAAAGTTAACATTTGTAATTACTTTATGAAAATTAAAATTGTCGACCTCAGCCACAAATATTTTATTAGGTCTCACGTTTACCTCGTAAGATCATCATTAAATTTAAATTTTTGACGTTTACATCTGCCTGTCAGGAACAAAACGCATTAGACTGTGACATGCACATAAATACAGTAATGACATCGTATATATGCATTAAGTATCTAAAGTGCCGTTTTTAAGGTCTGAAGTCGCTGTTTCCAAATGACATTGCAGTAAATTGCCAAAAGCATTGTTTTGGTTACATGAAACTTGGCATGGGTACCCTTACCCTTTAAACTGCGGTATGGACAACTTATTTGTGTTGTTTCAATGAGTGAGTTAGGGAGTTGGGTGTCAGCTCGCCTTTACGCCTGAAATGGGCTTCAGACATTGTACCCATATAGGGAATCGAACCCGGGTCTTCGGCATAACCCTACCGCCCCGTTCTCACAAGGATGATAATGACTGGTATATTATTATCATTCAAACAGAATATAGTTCTTATGTTTGGGAGCTGGTTGTAGGTGAGAACCTGTTACAGTGAGTGAGTTAATATTTAACGTCACATCGGCAATATCTCAGCCATATTGTGACGAAAACAATTTATACAATAAAAAGTGAAAATATTTTGAAGATTAAAACCTGTCGACGATGGACAGTAAAAATATTAGATAATCACAGATATAATATAAAACTAGCGTACAAAGCTAAAAGATTCCAATTAAAGAAGACAATACGATATAAAACACGGGCTATAGATCGCCAACAACTGAAGGTAGATCTCCAAACTAACCATGGGGACTTACATTACTTTGCTACCTGAATGGACCCTAGCTGGATTTACACCATCCCTTCAGCCGCTGTCGATTGTAGGATAATTAAGCCGAAACCTAAAAGAACAAAAATACTACGTTTAAAAACTTGGTACCTGAAAATTTTACTTTGAAAGTTTTGGGGACTTACGTACCCGAGTACCTGTTACAACCAATTAACCTCAGAACAGCTGTATTGAATGCTAAAATGTCCCTAAGAATATAATCCGAATTGTCAAAATGGATTCAGGATTCCTTATATCTATGTCGAGATTTGCAGCCACCAGCATCTACCTTGTTAAACTGCCGAACGAGGAGTCACATTTCGCTTAGAAGAGTTATGTCCCTTGTCCGTGTCAGGATCCGCTGCTCATATTTTTCTGATCCGTGGACTCCTATATCATACCTTTGTGCAGAGGTTGTACAATAGTCATGATTGTTTTGGCTATGCCACGATACTCCTTTCAAGCTGGATTCTTGAATATGGATGTGGCTTCGAATCCAAGCTTAGCGTTTAAGATCCGAGTCAGTTAAAACATTACTTTCCTCCTGAGCTACCCCTGAAGTATTTTATTAACGGAGTAAAATTAGTTCAAACGTATACAATAGTACATCGTATATAACCCTCAGTCCCACAGGGGCCAGTGTGGTCGGTGTGGCGGTGTTGTAGCCTGATAGTTAAAGCGTTCGCTCGTCACTCTGAAGAACCGGGTTCGATTCCCCATATGGGTACAATGTGTGAAGCCCATTTCTGGTGTCAACCGCCGTTATATTGCTGGAATATTGCTAAAAGCGGCGTAAAACCATATTAACTCACTCACTCCCACAGGGGCGGCCTAGTGGTTAAAACGTTCGTTTGTCAACCAAAAGGCCCGTTTTCCAAACCCGACGTGTATAAAATGTGGGAAGAAAATGTCTGGTGTCCCTCGTTGTGTAGCCTTGCTCCAAGGGTGTATATACTGAATGCTAAGCCCACGGACGTATAGTAATTCTATTCTTTAAAGAATCGAGTCTAGATAAGCGGACAGTCTAAGGAGGCCAGTCTGAGGGACAATATAATCTTTCTATTTATAATTTTTAGAAATTATCAATTAAACTATTAATTATTACCTTACAGACTTGTGCAAGTCTACTCACTGTGGTATCTCAGGTGAAATGCCAAATGCCTAAAACCATAATCCCTCACTCACTCAAAACGCTGCTCAACTGTGGCTCTGTATAATAAATTAAGCGTTTGAAGTAGTGCATTCTACACAAAACAACTTTGCACCCCATTCCTTACTGAACATATTGTTCTAATATTCCTTGTACTAATTAGCAACTGACAAGGGGGGTTAATAGAACATGTGTACATTATCAGTACTGTTGACAAGATGCATGGATCAAACAGAGACGGTATACATCACACAGTAGGCGTCACAGCAGTTTGTACTGGACTGTAT